>NC_053389.1:98002019-98313853 GCF_905171765.1 Bufo bufo | reverse complement strand
TGTGCCTCCTCCCAAGGAGTCCCAGAGTGGTAGGAGGACCAGTCGAAAGTCTGCTCATCACCGGATGGAGCCCCAAGGAAACCACAGTGAAACAAAGGAACTCTTGGATCAACGTGTAAGGGAGGGGGCATCTGATGGAAATGATGAGGAGATGAAAGATTCAGAGAGCGAAGCAGAGGAGAAGACAGACAGTCTAAGGGGTGAGCGCGGTGCCTCCTCCTCATCCCATGAACTGCAAGAGGGTAAAGATCCTCTCAAAGGAGCAGAGTCTCTAAAAGAGTCAAATGACTCTCACACCCACCAAAGCCTGTCATGTGTTCCATCAGAGTCACCTACTAATCTTTTGGGACCAGGAATCAACAAAGGAGATGCAAAATATTTGCCCTCCAGCTCAGTGCCTCCACCTCAGCCATTTCCTTTTGGTTTCCCCTATGCTGTCAACCCTTATTTCCACACAGGTAGGTTTCATGTATTGTCAGCTTTACATTGCTGTTTGTTGGTACTATTGTTTCCTTGAATAGAACCTCTACATAAAGTATATTCTAAAGGAAGAGTAAAGCTGTTATCTCTGAAGGGAGCAGGCATCACTGGTTCAATTCCCCTACAGCACCACCACAGGAGGAATGAAGTATTACATGGTGCTCATTGGAATCAACTAAATGTCCATGTAATGCACAGACATACTGGGCCCTCCAGGGACCTGAAGAGGGACCCCCCTTTATAAGATCAGAATTCATTAATATATTTTAAAATGGATTTTCAAAACGAAACAAACTCTTTCAATATACCATATGAAATTATTAAAGGTCATGACGTCAACCCATGTCTATATGCCCTGTCTATAGGATAGTCCTCCACTCAAGGCATCCTTTTGTGAGCCAGAACTCTGTAGGGATGGCTCCAGTTCTGGTGGGCTCAAGCTCTCCTTGTATTACATGGACAGTTATTCATCTGAATGGCCTCCATGTAATAATACATTTACACTGCAGTGACCACTGTGAGGGAATTGCCTGGCTGGTCTGCAGTTTCCTCTTCAAAACCAGCCATCTGCTGCAGGTGACGGCAGCTGATTCCCCATGGGGACACCTGTGGTGCCGCTCATCTGTTAAGAATGGATGGCTGGAAAGTAGTGCCAATGATCTCACACACACACACTGGAAAAATGGAATCTAAAACATATGTAGAGCAGTGAACGAGTTAATTGCTGTACGCAGTAAGGCGATTGACAGGTGTATGGGGACCCCGTATTCCCTCCACCTTTTCTCCCCTCTCAGTCTGTCCAGGCTCACGCCGCCTGTAATTGAGTGAGACAGCTGTGCCGGGACTGGATTTAGCAATATTGATTTTGCAATACATTAGGAGAATGGAATTCCTATCACTGTTCCAAAGGCTTCCTGTTAATGCAACACCTCCCCCCTCGCCGGTCCTCAGCGCGCCAGCCGCCCGGCTCCAGCATCTTTCACTATAGAGGTGCCAAAAAAGATCTGCGCTCATTCTTCATGGGGTAATAGTGACCCTCTGGTTTGGAGCCTCTTAATAATTTCTTATAATTCATATGTATAACATATAAAGTCATCACATAAATCAGTCTCCTTTCTGTGGCGGCATTTCCCATATTGACCTACAAGAAATACATTCATAATATGCTATCCAGTTACAGCACAAGTCCTTCAGTGCCTGCTGTAGGGTACTAGATAACATTTAAAGGAGATTTCTTTTTCTTACTCTTATGTACTGCAATGCAAAGCATTATATAATTTTGTAATGTAGCCTTCATACAGGGTTGTAATGTCTTCTAATAGCCACTAGGGGTGATATTGAATTAGCACGTGGATACAATACTGGCCAATGGTATAGCGCCCCTAGTGGCCAGTAGAACAAGAAAATGCAACAGGTATACCAAGCAATGACTGCTTGACTAACGTGTGACAGTAGTAAATAACATTTGGTGGTTAATACAGGAGTAATAAGTTTATGTGAAATTTCATTTTGTACAGTTATGGCATTATGTTAAGAATGAGATCAATTTTATGTCTCTTCCTGCAGCAGGAAAATGGCTGCCTGGGACTGAAACTTTTTCCTTTTTTAATTTAAATACCTCTTAGTATTTCATCAGATCCCCTGCATAGAGGTAAAAGATGGAATTCAACCACCAAGAGAGGGAGCTTATGAATTTACTGCATACCATTAATACATTGAATTGCAATAATAAAGTGGGTTACAGCCCCTCCTAGTGGTGACTGTAGATAGCTAGAATTTTATATCTACTTTATATATTTATGAACTCATTCACTAATCTAGGTCTAGTAGGATCCTGTACATCGGTAGTCCCCTCCTGTGGCTCTCCAATCTGCTGCAACTCATGCTTTGACATTCATGCTGGGAGTAGTAGTCTGCTACAGCTGGAGAGCCATAGGTTGGCGGCCAATGATCTAACATCAGTTTTGATTGAACTGGATTTAAATTAATTAGTAAGTACACAGGAGGCTCTATTCACACAAGACAAACACTACAATGCAAAAAAGTTTTTTTTTTTTTTTTTGGGAGAAATGCTGCAGTCTTTCACGCATTTTGTATGAAAAAGCCAGAAAAGAATTGGAAGTATGAAAGAAGGACTTGTGGTCGTACCCTAAGATGTAGAAATCACAACTATTTTCTTGGAGAATAGGACAGTATTGCTACCATAATAGTAGAGTCCCCAGTACTTGGCCTATATGTATCCCATTCATGTAGCCGGTAGTGTGAATACATCTGTCACTGGTGCAGCATCTCCCAGGATTACAGCGCCCAGAGGAGGCCATTTCTGTGCACCAGAGCAATACTCCTTATGATTTCCTCCATCTTCACATGTATATGCTGATAATCCTGAAAGGGTTAAAGGGCAGTCGCAGGATGATGGAAGCTGCCAGCTCAGCCAGGATTTTAGAGACCCTGTGAGCCCTATAAATTTGAGGCCAGGGCAGCCTGCGCAGCTGTGCATCCTGTCACTGTGCTGTAATACTCCCCTGACCTCTGCGCTCCATGTGTCTGAGATGTGAGAAGATGGGAGGGGGCTGTTTATCAGTGCCGGTCCTGGCCCCCATCCTGTCTGCCTCTGACTCTCTGTGACCGACCTTGTCTTCCCTCTAGTGTGTGAGATATGGGACTGCCAGCAACCGCCCCCCACCCTCTCATTTCTACCCACACACCCCGGGGACAGCTCAGGAAGCTAAAATCCTTTCTATCGATCCCTGGGCCGGAGTACAATTAACACATCCTGGCATGAGCCGCTCTCACCACAGCCCCTGCCTCCCTCCCCTAGCAGAGTCTGGAGGGGTTATCTACACTGCCTCTTTATAATATTTAATGCCATTATATTCTGCTTTACAATCGGGGAAGCCGCATACAAGTCTGCTTTCGTACAGGAGAAGCAGATTTGTGTACGACTCATTGCGATTTGTGGTTTTGTGTGTAAATTTATTGAATTATCATCACTTAAAGGAGTGCGCAAAAGAACCAGTAAAATTCACCCACGCCTGTATACATGTGCACACACACACACACACACACACACACACACACACACACAGCGATAAAATAACCTTATCTTTAACATTTTACCACCCCATAGTGCGATTTCTAGACCGTAATTGCACTTGTTGAAGCAAGTGCAGGCAATTATAGGCAGGATTGTTAATCTCATCCCAGGCCCAGGTCTCAGAGCAGCTGACAGCTCCGCCGTCTCTTTGCTGCCAGACATAGTGGCAACTCCTGGCCGCCAAGAGCCTAAGGAAGTGGCTAATTGGGAAGTTGTTCCCAGCTCCAGCCATCCACCTCCTTAAGAGATGCGGTTCTTGGAAAGCCAGCGGCAGGGTCTGACCTCAGGCTGTGCGCCGAATAATTGAGCTGAATTTATTTTTGTTCCTCTCCAGACTATTGAAAGTGCGCTGACCTCCCAGTGTCGCACCTTCCCCATCGCATACACTCGCACACATCCTCTTTATCTACCAGGGGCCTTTAGGTCTCTTGCTACAATTTGCACTCTCTTCTCACTTGGAGAGGTCTACCAACAAAGCATTGTGGGAGTGCGGAGTCTGCACCCTGCATGGTGTTGACAGGTCATTAAAGATGGATGTTAGGCTACAGAATATGTTCATCTTGCTGCCTCCTTGTTTTCTTCATGGGATTTTAATGATTAATGCCTCTTTTCCTCTCTACCCTTTTTCCCCCACCTCTGCTTTTCCTCATACAACCTCCTCATCCTTCTTCACCTTGTCCTTCTATCCCACCCCCCACCGCCATCCATCACTTTTTGTCTGCTCGTCTTCTACACCCCCTTCCCCTTGTCAGGTGCCATGGGGGGGCTCTTCCTGGATGGAGAGGAGAGTGTGGTGCTGGAGGACCTCAGCAAGTGGACAGTGGAGGACGTCTGCAGCTTTGTAGGCAGTCTGTCTGGCTGTGCTGAATACACACAGGTAATCCATATGACTCCTCTATTGTATATGGCTCCACTCTTCTGTTCACTGTGTTCCCATTCTGCCCTGTCTCATTCTGTGACGCTCTATTCATGCCCTTGTGACTGGCTTCTTGCTGGTATGCCACTTACCCCTCATTAGAGGATGTATCTGGAACTTGAAGCCTTATTGCTCATTAGAGATTAGAGGATGCCCTATAACCGTCCCTTTTACTACCCCCTTCTTTCTGCTCCACCACAGTTTTAGGGGGAAGGGGGGGGGGGCTGCTGTTTTTTTTTTCTTTCCTTTTCCCCTGTGCTAATCCCCTCATGACATGCTTCATTAAAACCACCTGCACCGTCATCCCCCCCCTCCCTCCCTGCAGCTGGGCCAAAGAGTAAGACAGGCTACAAGTCAGAGTCAAGGAGGAAGCGGAGAGGCGGGGGTCAGGCCGGCAGGGCTTCACACAAGAGCGCTGCCTGTGCATGCAAAACAGCCGGGATAAGTGTTGGGGGAAAAGACAGATTACATTAGAGATGATAGCAGCCACTGGAAAAAGACTGAGGGCTTAAGAAATGATCTACAGGTGCACCTTCTGCTGCCCCCGAGGTAAACAGCTTGGCCGCCCTTTAGACGTTCTTACATGTAGCAGCTATGTTGAAGGCCCGTGGAGGACGTGTACAAGGGAGAGCCGGCTGTTGGTGAATTTTATCATTTATTTGTACTGCACACTTGAAAACGTTAGTTTGTTGGCATCGGCATAAAATTAGGGACATCTGAAACACTGTCACAGACTTGAAATTTTTGTGGTGAAAAAGATTGTACAAGAAGCAGATCAAGGATAACAGCGTGACAAAAGTAAAAAATATTGCTCCCAAGAGATAGCAGCACATCCTACAAACCACCACACGTCCCAACAAGCAGGGTTCACCATCTTCTGTGAATTTATTAAAAACCCCTCACATTGCAATTTAACCACTGGCAACTACATGGAAGTAAACACAAAAAAATGTATCAATGAAAAGGATCATTGACAATACATAACAGGAAAATATCTGTTTTTAGAATTTGTATAGACCTTTTGGAGGTTTGTCTACTTTCTGCCGCTTCCACCCTTGTGGGTCCCTGTGCCTTGTGCAGGTCCATAGGCTATATCGCTTCCATAGTTATATTCTCCCTGAAGGTCCCAAGGTGGCTGTGCTGGGAGACTGGATTCCATGCCCGTGCTATATGTCTGTGGCTTCTCAGATTTGCCACCCTCCAGCCATGCCACCCTGTCCCTTGGCAGTTGAGCCTATGTGATCAGTTCCAGGAGCAGTTTATTAGGCATCCATGACTTACCAAGAATCATTTCTGCCCTGTCTAGGTTTTCCGGGAGCACTGTATAGATGGGGAGACTTTGCCGCTATTGACTGAGGAGCACTTACTGAATAACATGGGCCTGAAGCTTGGCCCAGCACTAAAGATCAGAGCACAGGTATGTACAGGTGTAGTCCTACTTTTGGGGTACATCCATATGTACTGAAAAGAAACCTGCAGCGGATGTTTTTGCTTGCAGATTTGCTGTGGATTTTGGTAAAGGCTCATGCATCGTTGCCGGTTTTGCAGTCCGCAAAACATGGATACCGGCTGTGTGTGTTCCGCATTTTGCGGAACTGAACATCTGGGCCATAATAGAACAGTCCTATGGACAAGAATAAGACATATATTTTTGCAAATGCCACGGATCGGACATACTCTTCCGGCCCCCTTGGGTCCGCATCCAATCTTTAAAAAATGCAGATCGGATGTGGACAAAAAATACGTTTGTGTGCATGAGCCCTAAGGGTGAAGGCCACAGCAAAAATCTGTAGAAAGAATTGGCATGCTGTACCACGTTCCCGTTTCTGTGTTGACTTTTCCCACACCTCGTGATAAAATCTCATCCTCGTTGCTGCTACTGTAATGCACTGTGGATTCTCTACCTGCAAATCCAGAGTAACATATCTGCTATGTGTGAACGTCTCCCTAGTTACATACTCATTGTGTGTGACTGGCAGGGCACGCTGGTCATTGTAGTCCTACAATGGCTGGTATTCATACCAACTGTTCCCACTTTATTATTATTGCAGCATGCACAATGTATTGGGTCTTTTCAGTGCCACCTGGAGAAGCTGCAGAGCGTAGGATACATGCACAATATTACAGGATGGCGCTGTGGCCTGCAGGCCTTATAATAAAGTGGTAACTGCAGTTTACAGCTTTCCCTTCAGCCCTGGCTGTTTATGACGGGTGTAATAAAAAGGGTCTTTGGCCAATTGTTCCCTGCGGATCAATTCGTTACAAATGTGCTGCAGTTTAACAGGTCAGGGAGGGGCCTGCATGGGAGGCTTCTCTCCAGGGCCAGATTATTGGATTTCGGGTAGTGTGGGGGGGATCACAGATCCAGTGAAGGTTGTATGTTTTGGAATGGATGCAGTTTGTGTCAAGAAAGTTTAAACTAATACATTGTGACTCTGTAATTTAGCCGTTTCTCATACTAGATCAGAAAATACATAATGCCGGAGCATCTGTTCTTAGAACTGAGGGGTGCTCTGTTATTCCTCCTGGAAATGAATAAATTAACAACCAGTTGTTACCATGTCCCTTGTGTACTGAGTGAGTCCCTACACACGGTGTCAGCACTGATTGGACTGTGTCCAATTGTATAGGGAGACACCCTGGTTGTCAATGTATTCATAGGTGGTTTAATGGAAAGGTTGTGGACCCAAATTTTAATGCAAAGCAAGCCAAACCAATACGTTGTGTAAAGTTAGGTAAATGTGTCTAAGAGATGCACCACTGTAATAAATTGGGACTGTCTGAATTTATATATTAGACAGGATTAGTAAATCTGCCCGTGTGCTGACATATCAGTGATATATCACATTTCCATTCTCCCATACATATTCTATTATCAGGATTGAATGTTGGCTACCTTCTAATGAATTCCCTTTTTTAGGTTGCCAAAAGAATTGGACGAGTCCTTTACATGGCGAGTTTTCCGGTGGCATTCCCCCTGCAGCACCCGAGCCTCCGACCAGACAGAGACCTGACGAGCAATGAAATTAGACCGCCCTCTACTGGCAGTGCTGGATCTCCCTTCCCCAGTGCACTCCTTCCCCCAAGCCGCATTTCACCGAAACACGAGAATGGCAACGCAGCATACTTAAATGAACCTGCTAAATCTCTTTCTTAACCGTGCTCTGTCATATAGCTGGATACATTAACCTCTGCGTTGTGGAAGCCGGAGCTTTGAACCAGAAGGGATACTTTTCTTCTGGGTAGCTGCTATCCCTTCAGCTGCTTGAGAGACTAAATAACTGAGAGGGTTTGCATACAGTGTAAAGAAAAGGGGGGAAAAAGCAAATAATGGAAAAGCCCTGCACCTTCAACAGGTGAAACAGATAAATATATGTATGTATATATTTTTATTTTCCATTGACACCTTTGTATAGCGATCAAAGAGAGATTGGTGGACGACCATATTCCAGCATTCACTGGAAATTTGCAGAAGATTAAACGAGAGGGACAAGCATAACAAAACTTGGCGGATGGAACAAGTGAGACTGGCACGGTCCTACCCGGCCTCATCTATAACTGCAGCCACAAGGGATACCACCACCAAACAGCAGAATAATAAAGGCAATGAAACATACTGTAAGACAAAACCAAGGATCCTGAAAGGCTTTCGGTTTGTGGGTATTTGTGTGTTTGTCTGCCTCGCCCCGCTTTCCTATGCAGCTCCAGCAACTTAATATTGTACCAAAGAGTAACCGCGCTGCCTTGCTCCTGGCTGGCGTCGGTACATTGCTGGAATTGGGTTCTCTTTTAGTCTCTACTGCACCTTTAGTTTCTAACCCATCCTTGATACCCTGAAATAGATGAGTGTCCCACACGTTCTGCCTTGTTTTACTTCGCTTAAGTGAAGGAATGGGATAAGGGGGATCGACATATTCTTCATCTGCTTTGGACAATCTTTAATCAGCCCCTTTGGTAGTGAGTCTCCTAATGGACAGCAACAACCTGGCAGGCGATGACTGTCAAGGACTCTGGGGTGGGACTGCTGAACTACTGCAAATGGACAGAAATGCCATGTTACCCTCGAGTTCTGTCATGGGTACCCTGTGATACAGGCTGATATGGTACGCACCCATGTCAGGGTTTTTTTTTTTTTTCTTTTAATTTTCGGTTTTGTTTACATGTTTTGGCATCATCTATCCATGCTCATCCACAGATTATGTTCATTTCTATTGGAATTGTAGATCAGCGGTACAGTTAGCCATTTCTTTTTGTTATTAAAACTCCGACCTTAACAGATCACAGAGTATGCTGCATAGCAGCAAATGCAAATAAATGAAAACTTATTCAAGTCACTTGGTGAGAGTCCTTATAAATCACTTTTCAGACTGGTATGTTTTGATGCAGGGGCAGGCTGGGAATTTAAAGTGGCCTCCATGTTGTAGGCAGGTCCCGATTGACAGAAGTTGGGGCAACACATGTAGGCAGGAACAACAGATGTACAAAGGGCCAACAGTACCAGAGTGTAGCACAAAATATGGCCCCTAGCAGAACCAAGTACACAGTGCAGCACAAAATACTGCTACCCCCGCTGCAGTATTCAACTATATCACAGTCCTGAGGACAGCAATACAGTTGATTTCAGGGGGGCACCTGCATCCTCCAGCCAGATGCATGAATATCCGATGCTCCCAACATTAATTTATGCTGAGAGCACAAAACTAATATGAACCCGGCCAGTGGCCATGAGGAGGGCTCTTTTCTGGGCATCGGCCCACTGGGAAATTTTCCTGTAGGGTCTTTTGCCAGTCTGCCCTTGAGCAAGGTTGATAAATATTGCAACATTAGCAGCCAGCAATGAGGCAGTCTGACATCTTGAAAAGTTTTACTAAAGATTCTTATAACTACCTTTTACTTGGGCTGATAAACAGGATCTGCCTATACACCTGCTCCCGATCACCCGACAAACGAGCTTCTTGATAGTTACGGGGACGAATGATTGAATTAACAATTAGTCGCCCCTTTACCGATAATTGCCTCACGTAAACACCACCTAAGGGTTCGGCCGCACAATCAGTTTTGGAAATCAAAATCAGGAGGGAATTAAAGGGGTTCTACAGTTTGTTTTAACTGATGATCTATCCTCTGGATAGATCATCAGCATCTAACCGGCGGGGGTTCGACACCCGGGACCCCCGCCGATTAGCTGTTTAAGAAGGCAGCAGCGCTCCAACTGTTTACCGCTGGCCCAGTGACGTCACGACTTGTATCAACTGGCCTGGGCACGGCGAAGCTCCGTTCACTTGAATGGAGCTTAGCCCCGCCCAGGCCAGTTGATACTAGTTGTGACGTCACTGGGCCTGCGGTAAACAGTGAGAAGGCCGCGGCGCTGCTGGAGAGCCGCTGCCTTCTCAAACAGCTGATCGGCGGGGGTCCCAGGGGGTCATCAGTTAAAACAAACTGCAGAACCCCTTTAAATAAAAAAATCCTTTTATACTTTCCCTCCTATTATGATCCACCCCTGATTTTGTCTTCCAAATTGGCATCAGGAAACCTGACCGTGTGGCTGTGCCCTAACAAGCACTGTTCAACATGTCGTATCTTATTAGTGGGCAGAAAATCTGCCAATGTAAAAGGACCCCTACACTCAATGAAGGACTGCTGGGGCTATTAGAGAATACAAGGGGATGGGCACTGCCATAAAAGATCTCAGTACAAGCTTCGAGTTTTAACAAGTTGTGATATAGTACCCATAGAAATCTATGGGCCACAAGGTACCTCTCTGTGACCATGATCCAGCAGCGCAATGGCTGCAGCCAATCGGGATCTGCTGCCTGTAGCTTCCTGCCCTGCTAACAGAGATCGATGCAGGCTGGGAACACAATGACTGTTATTTCACTGCAGCTTTGCGCTATTTCTCCGGCTGCCTCTGTTGGGAGAAGTGGAGCCGGATGCAATCAGTATAACCACCCAGCTGATGAATGCTGTTAGTGCTGGCGGAAACACCCGGTCACCAGGGATGAATTCTTATTAGTTGCTCTAGCGACAAGGGATAGCTAAAATGCCAGTATTGTGGTGTGTGCAGATAAAAGAGGTAATACAGTCCTGATCAAAAGTTTAAGACCACTTGAAAAATGGCAAAAAATCATATTCAGCATGGCTGGATCTTAACAAGGTTCCAAGTAGAGCTTCAACAAGCAACAAGAAGAAATGAGAGTGAGACAAAACATTTTGTGAGCATTTAATTTAATGAATACAACAAATAAACTGAAACAGGCTGTTTTTCAGCTGATCAAAAGTTTAGGACCACATGCCTTTAAAAGACAAATCTGTGCAAAGATGTGGATTCATTGTCATTTTCTGTCAGGTAGTCACACGTTGTGATGGCAAAGGCAAAAAAACTCCCTTTTTGAACGTGGTCGGGTTGTTGAACTGCATAAGTAGGGTCTCTCACAGCGGGCCATTGCTGCTGAGGTGGGACGCAGTAAGACAGTCATTTGGAATTTCTTAAATGATCCTGAGGGTTATGGAACAAAAAAGTCAAGTGGAAGACCCAAAAAATGTTCACCAGCACTGAGCCGGAGGATCCAATTGGCTGTCTGTCAAGACACTGGATGATCCTCGACCCAAATTAAGGCCCTTACTGGTGCTGCCTGCAGCCCCATAACCATCAGACGGCAACTGAGACTGAAGGGCTTCAAAAAAAAAAAAAAACTTCTTTGGAGACCTTGTCTCCTTGAACACCACAGAACTGCTCGTTTGGACTTTGCAAGAGAGCACGAAACATGGGACATTCAAAGGTGGAAGAAAGTTTTAATCTCTGATTAAAATTTAACCTTGATGGTCCTGATGGTTTCCAACATTACTGGCATGACAAGCAGATCCCACCTGAGATGTTTTCTACGCGCCACAGTGGAGGGGGCGCCATAATGGTCTGGGGTGCTTTTTTCTTCAGTGGAACAATGGAGCTTCAGGAAGTGCAGGGGCGTCAAACGGCCGCTGGCTATGTCCAGATGTTGCAGAGAGCATTCCTCATGACTGAGGGCCCTCGTCTGTGTGGTAACGACTGGGTTTTTCAACAGGACAACGCTACGGTACACAATGCCCGCAGGACAAGGGACTTCTTCCAGGAGAATAACATCACTCTTTTGGCCCATCCTGCGTGTTCCCCTGATCTAAATCCAATTGAGAACCTTTGGGGATGGATGGCAAGGGAAGTTTACAAAAATGGACAACAGTTCCAGACAGTAGATGGCCTTCGTGCGGCCGTCTTCACCACTTGGAGAAATGCTCCCACTCGCCTCATGGGAACGCTTGCATGAAGCAAGGCGAAACAAATTTTTGAAGTGATAAACAATAACGGCGGAGCTACTCATTACTGAGTTCATGTTTGGAAGTTGGATTTCTGTTTTGGGGGGGTTTAGTTTTTTTTTGGAGGTGTGGTCCTAAACTTTTGATCAGCTGAAAAACAGCCTGTTTCAGTTTATTTGTTGTTTTCATTAAATTGAATACTCAAAAAATGTTTTGTCTCACTACCATTTCTTCTTGTTGCATGTTGAAGCTCTACTTGGAACCTTGTTAAGATCCAGCCATGCTAAATATGATTTTTTTGCCATTTTTCAAGTGGTCTTAAACTTTTGATCAGGACTGTATTAAAGTAAGACTATCACCAGGGCCATGGGCTATGAACACTTAACTAGTTGCTGCAACTATAACCATTAAATAACTACCAGGAGCAAAGGTCACAACATATTTGGCAAAGTATGTTCCAACTTTGGGAGATTGTTTTATGTAGAGCCTGTCAAATATGTACTTCATCTCACTCCTATTCACATTAACAGGGCTTAGCTGCAATACCAAACACAGCCCATAGACAAAAGTGCCACTGCTTTTGGTAAAGACGGAGACTCCTCCTTTATTATGTCTGACTACCCCATTTAATAATCTGTTCTATAACCTTAAAGGGTTTCTGTCACCCCACAAAACTCATATTTTTTATTTTTTTGGATAGTTAGATTCCTTATAGCGCAATATAGGAGAATATAATAGTCTTACTTACTTTCATGTGGCCGATTCTTTAGAAAACGAAGTTTTATAATATGTAAATCAGGGCTCTGCCAGCAAGTAGGGCGTCTACTTGCTGGTAGCCGCAGCAGAAATCCGCCCCCTCGCCGTGTTGATTGACAGGGCCAGCCGTGATCTCCTCCTCCGGCCGGCCCTGTCAGTATTTCAAAAATCGCGCGCCTCTGGTCATTCGGCGCAGGCGCTCTGAGATGAGGAGGCTCGTCTCCTCAGCACTCCCTCAGTGCGCCTGCGCCGATGACATCACCGAAAGAGAAGACGTCATCGGCGCAGGCGCACTGAGGGAGTGCTGAGGAGACGAGCCTCCTCAACTCAGAGCGCCTGCGCCGAATGACCAGAGGCGCACGATTTTTGAAATACTGACAGGGCCGGCCGGAGGAGGAGATCACGGCTGGCCCTGTCAATCAACACGGCGAGGGGGCGGATTTCTGCTGCGGCTACCAGCAAGTAGACGCCCTACTTGCTGGTAGAGCCCTGATTTACATATTATAAAACTTCGTTTTCTAAAGAATCGGCCGCATGAAAGTAAGTAAGACTATTATATTCTCCTATATCGCGCTATAAGGAATCTAACTATCCAAAAAAAAATAATGAGTTTTGTGGGGTGACAGAAACCCTTTAAGGGAATCTGTCAGCTCCAAAACACCCCCAAACTAGAGTGAGCGGTGTATAGTGTACATGATGCGGAGTCTGATTATGTCATTTTTATATTCATACTTGCATTCAAACACTGTGCACCCCAAAACCAGCAGTAAAATGCATTGAGAGGACTCCTCCTTGAGTCTTTTCCTTTATGTGTGTGCGCCCAGGAGTCCTCTGCATTATGTGTGTGAGCTCGGGAGTCCTCTGCATTATGTGTGTGAGCTCGGCAGTCCTCTGCATTATGTGTGTGAGCTCGGGAGTCCTCTCCATTATGTGTGTGAGCTCGGGAGTCCTCTCCATTATGTGTGTGAGCTCAGGAGTCCTCTCCATTATGTGTGTGAGCTCGGGAGTCCTCTGCATTATGTGTGTGAGCTCGGGAGTCCTCTCCATTATGTGTGTGAGCTCGGGAGTCCTCTCCATTATGTGTGTGAGCTCGGGAGTCCTCTACTGCTGGTTTGTAGGAGCACGGTGTCTGAATGCAAGTGAATATGAAGATAAAAATTACATAACCGGACTGAGCACCACTTCCACTATGTCGCTTACTCTAGTTTGGGGGGTGTTTCCTAGCTGACAGATTCCCTTTAAAATAGCCAGAACCACACCATTGGGTTACTTTAGAACTGAGAAAAAAAACTCTACAAAGCACATCATATCTTGTAGAGTAGGATAATCCTTCACGCCCTCACACATGTCGCTATCAACCTTTACTAGGAATAACATAAAAAGTATAACATAAGTAGTATGATGTATACCAAAATAATAGACCCTTTACGTCTTTGGTATTAAAGGGTTGTCCAAGCTTTTACTACTGCCATAGACAGCAGCGGTGAAAAGGAAGGGAGAAGGCACATGTGCACTGTGCGCGTCGATCTGATATTGATGAGCTATCCTGAACACACAGCGCAAAATGCTGGTTTTTGACAAATGACCCCTAACCTCTCTAATACCCAGCCGATCCACAGACTGCAGAGGCCAATCAGAGGCCTCAGTAGTCACATGTTGTATTCACTGGCTTCACCAAGCTCAAAAGGGTAAATTACTCTTACTTGTAATTGGATTTTCCAATAGCCTCTACAACGGCACTCCAGGATGTCTCCGCCTCCCCAGGACAGGAAACAACGTAGAAGCTCAAGTTTAGAAGGTCCCCTCCCTTTACCTGCTTCAGTTAATGACATAGGACTCGTTTAGTAATGCAAGAATTGTATTAAAATATTCAACAGTACAATAACATAATTACAACCCAAGAAAATAATATGGGCAGGTAAAATCCAGTGCCGTTGTGGAGGCTATTGGAAAATCCAATTACTGGTAAGAGTAATTTACCCTTTTTCTCGGCGCCTCCACAACGGCACTCACAGGAGGAATAACAGAGAAACAAAATTTCTTAGGGTGGGACTACTGCAGACAACACTTTTCTGCCATATGATAAATCGCGATTCTGAAGTACATCCAACTTATAATGTCTGAAAAAAGTATTTGGGTTCGCCCACGTAGCTGCCTTAGGCCTCATGCACACGACAGTTGTTTTTCTCGGCCTCCGTTCCTTTTTTTTTGCGGATAGGATGGGGACCCATTAATTTCAATGGGTCAGCAAAAAAATGCTGATAGTTCATCCATTTGTGTTCGGCGTCCATTTTCCATGTTTCCCTTCAGCAAAAAAAATTGTGCATGTCCTACTTTTTTCACATTTGCGGACAAGGATAGGCATTTATTACAAGGGATCTGTGGAAAAAAACGGATCCTCCCAAAAAACGGATGCCGCATCCTTTTTTTTTGCGAACGCACAATTTGTGGACGCAAAAAACAACGGTCGTGTGCATGAGGCCTTACATATTTGTTCTACTGATGCAGAGGCATTTTCTGCCCATGAGGCAGAGACTGCTCTGGTAGAATGAGCATGTATCCCTTTAGGGGGAGTCAGGTTCTTTTGAAGATAACTAATTTCTATGGTATTTCTTATGTATCTGGCGATGGTACTTTTGCTCGTTGCTGATCCCTTATGCTGGCCCTGATATTGAAGAAGGAGATGATCAGAGTTCCTGAATTCTTTGGAGACCTCCAGGTAAGTTAGTAAGCATCTTCTGACATCCAGATTATGATATTTCCTCTCAAGCTCGGATGATGCATTTTTGCAAAAAGACGGAAGGGATACTTCCTGCTGGCGATGGAACCTAGAGCCGACCTTAGGCAGGAACATAGGAGTGTTTAAGGATGATGCTATCTTCTAGCACCCTGAGGTAAGGTGCTCTGCAGGAGAACGCTTGGATCTCCCCTACTGTTCTGGCTGACGTTATTGCCAGTAAAAAGGTGGTTTTTTGAGTTAAGAGCTTTAGTGAGATCTCATTTAAAGGTTCAAAAGGTGCATCCATTAAGACCTCCAGCACCAGATTTAAATCCCACGGTGGTACGATGGAATGTACAAAGGGCATTGCCTAGATGCGCCCTTTATAAATCGCTTTATAAATGGTAGATCTGCCAGTTTTACCTCTAAAAAACTGCTCAATGCCGATACCTGTACCTTAAGGGTGCTAGGTCTGAGCCCCTTATCGAGAC
This sequence comes from Bufo bufo, assembly GCF_905171765.1. Taxonomy (NCBI): domain Eukaryota; kingdom Metazoa; phylum Chordata; class Amphibia; order Anura; family Bufonidae; genus Bufo; species Bufo bufo. The sequence goes on along the minus strand of NC_053389.1, from coordinate 98,298,104 downwards.
CCGCTTGCAAAAAGTCCAATATAACCAGAATATTGGGATCTTGATTGTGATACCATTTATCTCCTGCACAGCTTAAAAAGGTCTTTCATGCTCTTGTATAGATCTTGGAAATTTTCTTTTTTTACTGAACAAAACAGTGGAAATTACCGACTCAGAAAAACCCCTTTGCTTTAATAGAACTTGCTCACTCTCCAGGCTGTTAGGTGTAGTCTTGATACATTTGGATGGGATACCGGAACCTGCCGCAGCAGGTCTGGATATGCTGGGAGAGACCAGAATTGTCCCGCTGCAAGATTGAACAGGAGAGGAAACCAGGACCTTTTTGGCCAGAAAGGTGCAATTATTATAATTTGTGCTTCTTCTTCCATAGACTTTATCAATACTTTCGGGATTAGATTGTGGTGGAAAGGCGTAAAGGAGACCTTTTGGCCATGAGGCCGACAAGGCATCCACTATCAGTGGTTCGTCCCAGCAGGAGAGGGAACCGAATAATTTTAACCGGTCTGTGTTTTTTTATCTGCAAAATGATCCACCTTTGGAGTCCACCATTTTTTTTATATTCCTTGAACATATCTGGGTCTAGAGACCATTCTCCTGCTCTTAAATTCTTTCTGCTGAGATAATCTGCTACTATGTTCTCTTCGCCCTTTAGATGGACGTCTATCAATGATATTACATTTTTCTCTGCCCAAGAAAAGATCTTCCCTGACAGATCCTGTAGCTTTCTGCTTTTTGTCCCTCCTTGCCGGTTTAGGTAGGCCACTGTGGTGGTATTGTCGGATCGTATTTTTAGATGATGGGAACTTACAGATGGATGTAGAGAAAGAAGCACCTTGAAAACCGCCATCAATTCCTTTACATTTGAAGAGGTTGAGACCATTTTTTGACTCCAAGTGCCCTGTACCACTTGATCCTCTGTGTGGCCACCCCATCTTCCACTGCTGGCGTCTGTTGTTATGTCGACCTGATCTGTTGGTCACCAAAATACTCCTCTTTGAAGATTCTCTCTTATCTTCCACCAGAAGAGAGACAGCTTTACTTTTAACATAATCTTTATTCTTCTGTCTAAAGAGTCCTGATTTCAGTCCCAGGTTTCTAAAAGAAACCTCTGTAGAACGCTTGTGTGGTGCTGGGCCCATCTGACCGCAGGAATTGTGGACATTAGGTGACCCATAGTGTCAAGATGTCCCTGATCGACACTCTTCTGGACTCGCAGAATAGCGAGATCTTCTGACACAGGGAAATCTGTTTCTCCTGAGGGAGGAAAGATATAAGGCTGTGAGAGTCTAGCTTGGGGACTAGATCTGACTTTTGTATGTTTATCACCCAGCCTAGTTCCACTATTTTCTTCTGAACGACCTCTAGGTGTACTTGAAGATCACGAAGGGTTGGGGCTGTAGAAATCCGGTTACTTCGGCTATAATTTTTTAAAAGATTCTGGGGGCTGTAGACAACCCGAAGGGTAGGCCTGGAACTGAAATTGACGTATCTGTCCTTTTAGAGATATCGCGAATCTGAGACGTTTTTGATAATCTCTGTATGGGAACATGGTAGTACGCGTCTGAAAGATCCATTGTTACCATGTAACAATCGCGAGACAAAAGGTTGACTGTTGATCTTATTGTTTCCATTCTGAATATTTTGTAGGCCATGTACTTGTTTAACTTTTTTAAATTGATTATTAATCGGAAGGTTCTGTTTGGTTTCTTGATTAGAAAGATGGGTGAATAAAACTCTCTTCTTTCCTGATCCTTTGGAACTGGGATGATGACTCGTTTTTGTGAGAGAGATAGTATCTCTGATTCTAGGGCCTGCTGTCGTAATGCTATTTGGCGTAATGGTCTGTTGAAAGTAAAGAAACTTGGCGGAGGAGTGTCGAATACGAGCTTGTAACCCACGCTTATAGTATTTCTTACCATCGGAGAGGTTGAAATTCTTTCCCAGGCTGAGGAAAACATTTTTAGTCTGCCTCCTACCTGAAACCTGGCATCATTGTGCAGGTTTTGTAGTGGATTCAGGGTTGAATAAGAATCCTCTCCTTTTTTCTCTAGAGGGTTGCCATCTTCCGGAGCTCTCTTTTCTCTTCTGATCTGATCTAGCTTTCCTTTGATTTCGAAAGAAGCAGTGCTGTTGGTAGAATTTTGAATCAGAAGGAAATCCTTTCTTTTTATCTGATGTCTTGTCCAATATATCTTAAAGGACTGACCCGAACAGCCTATCCCCTTCACACGGAATGGAGCATAATCAAATTTTTGAACTGGCGTCTCCAGACCACGACCTGAGCCATAACTCTTTGTGTGGCATTCAAGAGGGCAGAGGATCTGGCTGAGAGTCTTACCAGGTCCACAGAGGCGTCAGATAGAAAATTTGAGGTTTGTTTTAAGATGGGGATCGAAGCTAGGATTTCTTCTCTTGGGGTACCTGCTGCTAGGTGTTCTTCCAGACTAAGGATCTAGAGGTACAGGTGGCCGCTATGCTGGGTCTTAGCATAGCTGTGTTCGTTTCCCATGCCGGTCTAAGAAGATCCTCACACTTTTTATCCATAAGGTCCTTTAAAAGACCCATATCCTCGAAGGGCAGGGAAGTCTTTTTTGATATGCGGGCGACTGGAGCATTGATTTTGGGAGTCTTATCCCATAAGGCTGATTCTTCATCAGCAAGGGATATTTTCGTTTAAAGATATTTGGAATTACGTTCCGCTTTTCCGGATCTTTCCACTCTTTAGCAATTAACATCTTTATATTATTGTGGACAGGGAAGACTTTTATTTTCCCCTAGTCCCTAAAACATTCTATCTTGAATGGACTGAGGTTCCTTTGTCTCCTCAATCTTCACTGTGGCCCTTATGGTTCTTAATAATCTTTCTGTATCCTCCGGGGTACAGAAGTGCTTCCCTGAATCATCTTCAGAGGATTCCAAACCCCCATCTGATATTATTTCTCCCTCATCAGAGTCAGGTTCCATTTGAAGGTATGACACCTGAGATTTTTGTGAGGTAGAGGGCTGGGGAGAACATGGCGGTAATCTTGTCTATTGCCGTCTTAACTTCTCCCTTTATCATGTTTCTTATAGACTCAAGGACAGAAGGTGACTCTTCAGTCACTACTTTGTCCGTAAATTTGGGACATAGCGCTTTCTTAGTTTTGGACGGTAGGGATTTTTTGCATATCGCACACTTCTTTCGTCCCAAAGTTCCTTCAGAGGTTTTTATGGTGCTGGTTTCCCTGCCCTACAACGTTATAATAGATATTAGGGCTGAGAAAGGAAGTAATTCTACTGGGAACCAGCACCACACCAGTGGGGAATGCAAATAAACTTTGTGGCCCCCCCCATTCACCGAAGCAGGGTACAACATAAGCATTAGCTGTAAGGAGACTTACTGGGCTCTGGGCAGTAGAAGGATCCACAGGCTTTCGGGATATCTCAGGAGCATCCACGGGAGCAGACATGCTGCACGTGTTGGAAGACGCCAGCCGTGCAGCACTCCTTCCCGATATTACCCTGATATCCGCCAGGCCTCCGATGTCATCTGCTGCCGGAAGTGACGCACAAAGGCCTGGCAAGCGGAACTCTCAGCCCCAGAGAATTCCGGCCTGTCTGCCTCGTTCCCCGCAATGACCAAAGCGGGGGAATGGAAACCCGGGGCTGCCTTCACCGAAGTACTTATGCCTATGGAGTGGGGATAAAGGCTCTGGACCTCACAGTTCCCGTCCTCTGCACGGTCCTGCCAGAATGGGGCAATACCAACAGACCGTGCGACACAACTTTAACTCTTGACACGGCAGGAGTGGCTTCCACGTGATCCCGGGAACAGGAAACAACAAAACAGAAGCAGGTAAAGGGAGGGGACCTTTTAAACTTGAGCTTCTATGTTGTTTCCCGTCCTGGGGAGGCGGGGACATCCTGGAGTGCCGTTGTAGAGGCGCCAGGGAAAATATATAATTTATTATAGACTGCAAAATTTGGAACGTACTGCTGCTTGCATCGCAATGCAATACTTAATTTATCAAGACTGGTATTTCTTATGTCAGTCTTGATCTTGCGTTCACTAGAGTGAGACACACCTAATTTATTAAGAGACAGTTACCTTTTAATAAATTAGGCACATCTCTGGCTCAACATGCGCCAGAAACTCAAATCTACGGGTAGGTGTAGACTTGAACTTTAATTTACAGCAGTTTCTGGTGTAAATTATAGCAAATCTGGGGGGATCCGCCCCTCCTGCTAAACACCACCCCATCTCTTGCCATTTTACGAAAGTGTCCGTAAGTGCAAATAGTAGTAAATTATGGTGCAAGTATGGCATGTGACTTTTTTTTGCCAAAAAAGTGGGGTAAATGCCTTCTATAAGTCTCCCCTAATAAGTGTAAAATTGGAACTGAGGCTGGAGCTTTGGGACATTACCGTACCAGATTCTGTAATTTTAAAAAATAGCACTGCATATAGATGGACACCTCAGCAGAACCCAACTGACCCATTAATAGGTCACTGGGATCTGTCGGGTGCTGCTGGCTTTAATCAAGTGACGGACTTGGCTATAGACTGAAGCCACAACACAGATGTGAACTAAGCCAAATGAGGCAAAATCTGACTTGTTGTAAGGCTACTTTCACACTAGCATTAATATTTTCCAGTATTGAGATCCGTCATAGGGTCTTAATACCGGATAAAAAACGCTTCAATTTAGTCCCCATTCATTGTCAATGGTGACAAAACGCATTCCGTTCTGTTCTCATACCAGAGAGCAAACCGCAGCATGCTGTTGTTTTCTTTCCGTCATGGGATGCGGAGCAAAACGGATCCGTCATGACCCACAATGCAAGTCAATGGGGACGGATCTATTTTCTCTGACACAATAGAAAACAGATCCGCCCCCCATTGACTTTCAATGGAGTTCATGATGGATTCGTCTTGGCTATGTTAAAGATAATACAACCGTGTCCGTTCATAATGGATGCAGATGGTTGTATTATCAGTAACGGAAGCGTTTTCACTGAACCTTGCCGGATCCAGCAAAACGCTAGTGTGAAAGTAGCCTAAGGCACTTTTGTACTTTTATTCTGGCCGCCTCTCGGCATGTTTGCTGTGCTGCCGCCGAGACTACGGCCCGTCCCCATTATAGTCAATGGGGCCGGAGCGGTAGTCCGGGGGCACGCGTGCACTAGCGGCAGCACGGATCAGACAGACTGTTCACCCGCCGGAACAGCCTGCCGGAGTTCCTTGCCGCTCAGTGGCGGATCCAGAGCCTGGTCTCGGGAGGGGCACTTCCCCTGAAAATAGGAGATTATGGGGCTCCTGTGTCCCCACCCACCCTCAAGCCACACACACACACAGCCCCACCCATATATCACGCCCATACCTTACATTCAGTGACGTCTCCTTTGATGTAGATGTTCTCTTTCTTCATCTTTTCCATTCAGACCAGACCACCATGATGATTTCTTTCAGCCATCTCTCATCTCTCCAGAGTTTGACAGACAGACATCTTAGTTTCCTACTTCTCAACATCCCATTATGCATCCCCAATACTGAGACGTTGTGCCCCCCCCCCCAAAACTATACTGTAGAAACGGATAAACCCCCTGAAAATACTAGTTACACACAAATAACTGTGCTAAGCTGATACTGTGCTCAGGGTGCCCCCACAGTAATAGTGCTCCCCAAAATACCAACAATAGTAATAATTCTGTGCCAGAGTGCACTTAGTAGTAATAGTGCTCCTACAGTGCCCCCAACAGTAATTGTGTCCCAGAAGTAATAATGCTCCCATAGTCCCCCAGTTGTAATAAAGCCCCCTTATAATGTGCGCCAGTACAAAAAGAAAATGCTCCATTGTGTGGCAGTAAAAAAAAACAAAAAACCTCCTCTTAGTGCCCCCAGTCAATGTCCCCAGAGTCCCCTTATGTGATCCAGTGCCCCCAGTTGAGCTAAGGTGCCCATAGTGCCCCTATAATTTGTGCCAGTATAAAATACTCCTATATAGTGCCCCCAGAAGATGCCCCCATAGTTCTCCTACCCCGTCCCCACAGTGCCCTTCATAATGTGGCAGTATAAAATGCCCCTATAGACTGCCCCCATAATGCTTCTCTCACCCCTTCCCCATAGTGGCACCAAAATGGGTGCCAGTATTAAATGCCCCTATATAATGCCCCCATAGTGCTCTTTTCCCCCCTTCTCCATAGTGCCCCCCATAATGTGCCAGTATATAGGGCCCCCATTAGATGCCCCCATAGTGCTTCTTCCCCCCCTCTCCATAGTGCTCCCCCCCATAATGTGCCAGTATATAGGGCCCCACCCACCTTCTTGCCATACTGTACTAAAAATTATTAAAACAATAAACACACTTACCTCCATGACACTGCGATGCGATGCAGGCCTCTTCCGGCCTGTGTCCCGCTCTGTACGGCTCAGGCGGCGCGATAACGTAATCGTGCCGCCTAGTGCCTGTAGCCTATCAGAGGAACGGGCAAGGGAGACGCCTCTCCCCTGCTCCTCCGCACCATTCATCTGGACAGCGATACAGATGAATATGGAGGTGAGCGCAATGGAAGCACTCATCTCTCCCTGCCACTGGGTCCGGAATGTTTCACTACATTCTCGGGGGAAGGGGCAATCGCCCCGTTGACCCCCCCCCCCTTCCCCCCAGATCCACTAATGTTGGCGCTAGTGTGAAACTAGCTGAACAAAAAATTACAGTATTATAATTAATGTGCAGCAATATCCAAGGTTTATCTAGGAACCTTCACTTTATCAACCATGGAGGACCAATGCCCAAAACTTCAGGATTGAGCAGCCACAACAACTTCTGAGTTATTTGGAGGGGGATCATCCATTCATGCCTTGTTAGATTTCAAATGATTCTGGCACCTGAGATATGTGGATCTACTACTTGAGGTGAACAGGTCACAGGAAAAGCAGAGGAAATCTGTGACTAGAGATCTCCCAACAATGTCTTCGGTGAACAACAGATATATTGCAAATGGAATAAAATTCTAAATCATCTCTGGAGATGGACATGTGACCCAGGGTTAATAATTCCAGCTGCAGAGATAATGGATGAATCTGATTTTAATCTGACTGCATATTAGGAATTCCGAACATCACACTACGCAGCCGGACACTTTAACATGCTCTGCGCTGCTTCCTATTACCAGGTAATTTATAATTCACCAATGCTTCAGGCATGGCAACCAACCTTTCCAGATATATTATACATTCCAAGGACCTCGCACAGCTTGAAACAATGAAATGTTCATGCTTCAAGAGCTCACAATCAAATTTCCTTTGCCTCTTCGTAAATTTCTTTTAGATACAAATCGACTGCAATATTTGCAATAGATTTTAAAGGGAGCAGGTCCGATCTCCACATACACATTAGATTGTAGTTTGTCCACATTTGATCTAATGTGTATGACCATTCTTATGTATATGTCGCAGGGAAATGATGAAAATGGAGATTTGATCAAATCCCTAATTCACGGAAGATGATGTTCCCTAAATAAAGTAAGTGATTTGATCAAATCCCTTAACTGTTTTTGTGAAAAGTTTAATATTTTTGATAATATAATAATAATATAAAATAATATTGTTTAGATATTAAAAATATTTATTTAGTAAACCATGCATTAATAAATGTAGAGTAGGTAATACAACAATAGTCACTGAAACACAAATTATTAAATAAAGTGATTTGATCATCAAATCCCTTAACTGTTTTAGTGAAAAGTTTAATATTTTTGATAATATAATAATATGAAATAATATTGTAAGAAATAGGTACTTAAAGGGAATCTGTCACCTGCTTTTAGCATTTTAAGCTTTCAAGATTGCCATGTTCAATAAAGTACCTTATTTCCTGCAGTGGTCTTCTAACTTTATTTCGTTTTGTCTTTTTGATTTAAAAAAAGCTCTTTTTCTGATATGCTAATGAAGCTCCAAGGTGCCCGGAGGGGCGTTTTTTTTCCTCTCTGGAGCCCAGTAACGCCCCCCTGCAGTGCCCAGCCCGCCTTAATTTGAATCCCAAGAACGCCTCCTGAAATAACCTCCCACAGCCCCGGTAAACGGTTCCACCCCCTCGACACGTCATCTTCTACCTTCAAGAAATGACCCGTTCTTCTTCCTGTCGGCCGCCAGAAAACTCGCGCAGGCGCAGTACCGCCTGTGGCCTGCGCGATCATCAAGCTCCTGAGGAAACAGCGCTAATATTACGTCACTGGGCTTGGCGCATGCCCAGTGAGACTTTTGAGGCTGTTGCCCTCAGGAGCTTGATGATCGCGCAGGCATTTCTTGAAGGTAGAAGATGACGTGTCGAGGGGGTGGAACCGTTTTTGGGATTCCAATTAAGGCGGGCTGGGGAATGCAGGGGGGCATTACTGGGCTCCAGAGAGGAAAAAAAACGCCCCTCTGGGCACCTTGGAGCTTCATTAGCATATCAGAAAAAGAGCTTTTTTATCAAAATGACAAAACGAAATAAAGTAAGAAGACCACTGCAGGAAATAAGGTACTTTATTGAACATTGCGATGGCGAAAGCTTAAAATGCTAAAAGCAGGTGACAGATTCCCTTTAACCTCATAACGCAGGGATGCGTCCTGCGGGCGGCCGGGTTATTCCTCGTTGACGCATCGGTGCGTCATCTCGCGAGACACAAGATTTCCTGTGAACGCGCGCACACAGGAGCGCGCGTTCACAGGATCGGAAGGTAAACGAGCTGATCTACAGCCTGCCAGCAGTGATCATTCGCTGGCAGACTGTAGATGCGATTTTTTTAACCCCTGAAAGGTGTTTTGTTAACAGCGTCTGATATACCTGCTACCTGGTCCTCTGGTGGTCCCTTTTGCTTGGATCGACCACCAGAGGACACAGGCAGCTCTGTAAGTAGCACCAAGCACCACACTACACTACACCCCCCCTGTCACTTATTAACCCCTTATTAACCCCTTATTAACCCCTGATCACCCCATATAGACTCCCTGATCACCCCCCTGTCATTAATCAACCCCCTGTAAGACTCCATTCAGACGTCTGTATGTGTTTTGCGGATCCACGTATCCGCGGATCCGCAAAACACGGACACCAGCAATGTGCTGTCTGCATTTTGCGGATCCGCACATTGCCAGAACTATATAGAAAATGCCTTTTCTTTACTGCAATTGCGGACAAGAATAGGACATGTTCTATAGGCTCTACAAAAAACGCAGTGTTCGCCCGATCAGGCCTGATCTTGTGCGCACACTTGCGTTCAGTCCGCCCTACCGCAGTGACAGAATATTTTTTTTATGATCCATGCAAAAACACAGTAAAATCGCTGCGGCGCTATAAAGATCACTTTTGAGGGGCATGGCGAGTTCATAGATTTATTTATTTTTGCCACAAGTTAGCGGAAATTGTTTTTTTTTTTTTCTTACAAAGTCTCATATTCCACTAACTTGTGACAAAAAATAAAATCTCACATGAACTCACCATACCCCTCACGGAATCCAAATGCGTAAAAATTTTTAGACATTTATATTCCAGACTTCTTCTCACGCTTTAGGGCCCCTAAAATGCCAGGGCAGTATAAATGTGACCCCATTTTGGAAAGAACACACCCCAAGGTATTTCGTGAGGGGCATGGCGAGTTCATGTAAAATTTAATTTTTTGTCACAAGTTAGTGGAATATGAGACTTTGTAAGAGAAAAAAAACACAAAAAAATATATATCATTTTCCGCTAACTTGTGCCAAAAAAAATAAAAATTCTAGGAACTCGCCATGCCCCTCACGGAATACTTTGGGGTGTCTTCTTTCCAAAATGGGGTCACTTGTGGGGTATTTATACTGCCCTGGTATTTTAGGGGCCCTAAAGCGTGAGAAGTAGTTTGGAATCCAAATGCGTAAAAAAATGCCCTGTGAAATTCTAAAGATACTCATTGGAATTTGGGCCCCTTTGTGCACCTAGGCTGCAAAAAAGTGTCACACATGTGGTATCGCCGTACTCAGGAGAAGTAGGGCAATGTGTTTTGGGGTGTATTTTTACATATACCCATACTGTGTGTGAGAAATAACTCTGTAAAATGACAACTTTGTATAAAAAAATGGGAAAAGTTGTCTTTTACAGAGATATTTATCTCACCCAGCATGGGTATATGTAAAAATACACCCCAAAACACATTGCCCTACTTTTTCTGAGTACGGCGATACCACATGTGTGACACTTTTTTGCAGCCTAGGTGCGCAAATGGGCCCAAATTCCAATGAGTACTTTTAGGATTTCACAGGGCATTTTTACGCATTTGGATTCAAAACTACTTCTCACACTTTAGGGCCCCTAAAATGCAAGGGCAGTATAAATACCCCACAAGTGACCCCATTTTAGAAAGAAGACACCCCAAGGTATTTCGTGAGGGGTATGGTGAGTTCATGTAAAATTGTATTTTTTGGCACAAGTTAGTGGAATATGAGACTTTGTAAGAAAAAAAAAAAAAAGAAAAAAAAACATTTTCCGCTAACTTGTGACAAAAAATAAAAACTTCCATGAACTCACTATGCCCATCAGCGAATACCTAAGGGTGTCTACTTTCCGAAATTGGGTCATTTGTGGGGTGTTTCTACTGTCTGGGCATTGTAGAACCTCAGGAAACATGACAGGTGCTCAGAAAGTCAAAGTGCGTAAATTCACATTTTTGCACCATAGTTTGTAAACGCTATAACTTTTACCCAAACCAATAAATATACACTTATTGCATATTTCTTTTATCAAAGACATGTAGAACAATAAATTTAGAGAAAAATTTATATAGAAATGTAGTTTTATTTCAAAATTTTTACAACAGAAAGTGAAAAATGTCATTTTTGGCAAAAATTTCGGTCAATTTTGATTAATATAAAAAAAAAGTAAAAATGTCAGCAGCAATGAAATACCACCAAATGAAAGCTCTATTAGTGAGAAGAAAAGGAGGTAAAATTCATTTGGGTGGTAAGTTGTTGTATGACCGAGCAATAAACCGTGAAAGTAGTGTAGTGCAGAATTGTAAAAAGTGGTCTGGTCATTAAGGGGGTTTAAGCTAGGGGAGCTGAGGTGGTTAAGCTGATATTTTTAAAAACAAAAAGGATATTTTTAGTGAATGTAATTAATAAATAATAATGTTCATTCATTTCTATTAAAACACGTTGATTTGTGGCATCTCAAGTTACAAAGTACATTCCTTTTTTTTACAGGCACATCTTTTTGTTTTACATTGTATTTTGGATTGTTCACAAGAACACTTCTTAAATCCTTGACCTCTAAATAAGGATAATTTTCCTGCAATCTCACGCAGACTTAGGTTAGTTCGGGGAACTGTTTTGGTAAATGTTGTAGTAGCTATTTGAAGAGCGTCTCTAGGTAGCCAATCTTTTATAATTCCAACTGAGGTACCAATTTGGTATAAATTATTTTTTATATCTAATACGATCCCCACAATGTTATTTCCATCTAATGGGTCTCTATCTACCTTAGGTAAATATACCAAAACTGTGGAATCCACTAACACGTCTTTAAATTTCTTCAAAGAAACTTCTTTCATTTTTTCAGATGATCTTTTCAGGTGTTTTGCAGCATTCAAATCTCCATTTTCATCGTTTCCCTTAGGGATTTGATCAAATCTCCATTTTCATCCCTGCGACATATATACATCTGAACTCTTTGGGGTAGATTTACTCATCCTAAAGATGGCTTAAACTTAGGTTGTCTCAACCTGCACCAGATTTATCTGACTGGATGATATACACAGTATAGTCAGATTATTATGACCACCAACAATATCCAGAGTAACTGCCGTGTGCAGCAGCTACATGGGCTGGGACAGATTCAATAAAGTCCTGGTAGATTATGACAGGTATGTGGAGCCATGCTAACTGCAGTGCATTCAACATCTACTGTAGAGTGCCTGGGAGAGGATCCATAGAATGAACATGACGATCCAGGTGGTCCCACAGCTGCTCAACTGAGTTCAAGTCTGGAAACTTAGAGGGCCAGGGTAGTACTTCATACTTGGAAATCTTGGTCATGCTCTTTCAACCAATGTCGGATATTTTTATCTGTGTGACATATCACATTGTCTTTCTGGAAGATCCTATCCTCCCCAGGGAAGACAATCATGTGTGGGTGTACGAGATCTGGAAGGATAGTTTCATACCCAAATTGGTTGAGAATGTCTTCCACATGGATGAGTGGGCCCACAGAATTCCACGAAAACATTTCCCAGACCATATCTCTTGTGTTATTCCAGCAATGGTTGCAGGGTGTTTGTTCTCTGATATTTCTTACCTGACATGCCACCATCTATGAAGCAGTAAACGTGACTCATCAGGGAAGGCAACGGTTTGCCAGTCAGCAGAGGCCCAATTCAAAAAATTGAAGCCTTTTCTGCTGATGCAATTTTGTTAGCAGAGGTGCAGTGACCATGTCTGCTTCGGAGCCCCATACGCAGTAGGATTCAGTGAACTGTTTTAAACATGTCTGGTAGTCCCCTGGTTCATTTTGGTGGTGAGCTGCTCCACTCTAGCATGACAATATGTCCACGTGCACCTTCATAGCCGAGTTCACCTCTCATATCAATGGCACGTGATGCTCTGCAGTTTATGCTTCACTTATTCACAATGGTGCTGTTTTTCCACTCACGATACACTTTCACCACAGCAACCTACAAACAGTACACAAACTGCACAGTTTCAGAACTACTGACACCGTTGGCCCAAAAGCCAATAGTTATTCCTTTTTGCAGTCTTCCCTTTTACCAATGAAAGCAATGAGGGATATGCGTGCAGACACCCTATCGCACATCTTATATACCTACTAGAGATAAGCAAATTTTTCCAAAATTTGATTCGGCCGGTTCGCCGAATTTTTGGAAAAAATTTGGTTCGATCCGAATTTATTTGCGGTGAATTGCGTTAAAAAATGCCTATTTCCTGGCTGCAGAGAGCCTGTATAGTGGTGTAGAACACTGTGCCTTGCAGTAACACATATAGTCTGCTGTGGTAGTGAAACAATACTGAGTCAGTATGACATGCAGATGACAGGCATCGCTCTTAGAATCACTGCACACTTCACTTATTTGGGCAGTCACAGGGCCAAAATTGACCAAATAACTCAAGTATGAACTCAGCCTTACAGGTTGATGTTAGCGCCAAGAAGAAGCGCACTCATTTTACACCGTCGTCAGCTGATTCCCCATAGATGTTATCAGAATCAGTTCTATTAAACTCTTATACAAGTAGAGCCCCCCGACAGAGTGGAGAGAGTGTCAGCAGTAAGTTTGTGTTGACGTCACTGATTATTTTGACCTTCCTCTGATCCATCAGAACAATAACCCCCAAAAAACGGATCCTGTCTGTTGAGCATTCGCCTTCACTCGGTCAGCATTTGGTCAGTAATCCATCAGTATTGCTAATGCCAAAAAAACCAGGAGTGGATCCAAAACAGAGATGACCGAGTCAACCATCCAAGAACCGCTGGGTTGCTGGTCAAGACACGACCGCTAGATGACACCGGGAGCTCAGGCCTCTCGCTGCGACTCCTGCTGCCACACCCCCTTACTCTGCTGCGACCTGTTTGAAATCTCTTTTTATTAGACAAACAAAGATCATAGATAAGTGCAAAAATACAATGTTGAGTGTATCACATCATAGTTAAAGCAAAGCATAAATCTTCGAAGGCACAGCCTAACAATACAGGCTAGGATGAGAAAATCACTTATCTAGGGCTAAAGAGCCCCGTAGGTGAATGACCTTACAAAACAAATGTAAAGAACATAAATAACATACATATAAAGAAAAACGGTGAACAAGCAATCAGAACTATCAGCCCTAACATTGTGTCATCCTAAATTATAATCTACAATCCGCTCAGGATTAGCAATAAGACTATGACTATTCACGTCTTCTAGAACATTGAATGTGCAAGCCTTAACCAAGAAACCCCTAGAGGTGGTCGTGGGGGGAAAGGGAAGGGCCCTCAGAGGCCTCAAGAGAGAGCAATTTCCATCCTACGGTACTAATTAGTTCCTGATTGCAGAGGGTCAAGGAAACTTGCTCTGTAATTTAACCAGGGTTGCCAGAGCTGCAGAAAACGGTCTCTACTGTTCTATGTCCAACCTATCAATTCCTCCATTTGGCACATCTGGTGGACCCTGTCACGCCACATGTCTAAGGTCGGTGGATCAACCGATCTCCATTTTATGGGAATCAGGAGTTTTGCGGCCATAAGCAAGTGTGTGATTAAATTATTTTTCCCCGGACGAAAATCTGGAGTGGGCAGCCAAAGTAATACTAACTGGGCTGTGAGTCTCAGGGTCGTGGCACAGATCTTGTTTATAGTGCGCTCTACATCTGCCCAGAAATGGCGAATGGCCGGACAGGACCACCAGATGTGAGAGATGGACCCAGTGGCAGCATTACATCTCCAACAGAGATCTGTGGGGAGCAGCTTAATTTTAAAAAGGTACTCGGGGGTCCTATACCATCTTAACGCTACCTTTACCAAGTTTTCTTGTATTTTTATACACTTGGAAAAACCGTGTGAACACTTTTGGATCCACTTTCTGCTAGTATCATCTAGTGTAAGGTGTAGTTCTCTCTCCCAATCAGCGACCCATGGTGGCAGATTTGAGTCCCTCGCGCTAAGGATTTGCCTATATATGTGGGTGGTGCACTTGTGGGGTAGATTTGGTAGTAAAATGAAGTTCTCTAACCACGTCGGGTCTGATAATGGGATGAACTTGGAGGACTCTAACTGCCTGCAGATGTTCTCAAAATTGTTCCTTTGGATGAAGTTTTTCCCAGGGTCCAGATCTCCTGAGAGGGCAGTGTAAAAGTCGGTAGGGGCCTGAAGCCTTATCAAATCTCCTAATCTGTGACGGAACATTGAGAGCCAAATGTCAGATGGAGACTTAATTTGTGGGCACATGAGGATGGGTAGAACTGATATAGGAGCCAAAGGAGAGATCTTAGCTTGACCAAAGTTAAGTTCCTTTGATTTGTGGCAGACATGAAGCATCCCCCTGGTAAGTTCGCTGTCTATTTTGGTCCCCTCTCCTGCCCTTCCAGGTATCCACACCCTGTGAAATGAATCTTTGCCTAGCAGGGCCAATTCTAAGTTTACATGCATACAGTAAATCTCTTGTCTGGTCAGCCTAAGCCACCTTTCTAGATTAATGGCCTGGATATAGGTCGGGATGTCCGGGAGAGGAATGCCCCTGTGTTTTTTCCTACGAAAGAGCAGGCGGAGGGACACTCTAGGGGGACCCCTATCCCAGAGATACTTGCTCATAAGGGTTTGTAGTTTATTTATGAAGTTACATGGTATTAAAATAGGAAGGGCTCTTAGGGTATACATAAGCAATGGCAGAATGTAGGTGGTTAAGACATTCTTCCTGCCTAGCCAGGTAAGGAAGGGCGAGGAACTTTTTGAGAGAATAGAGGTGACTTTGGAGAGTAGCGGAGGGAAATTGAGACTAAATAAAAGTTTGGGATCCATCGGGATCATGACTCCCAGATATTTTATTGCCTGTGAATGCCATTTAAATGGTGTGAGGGCTTTGACCCTAGTACACAGAGCAGACGACAGGGAAATACCTGGGGCTTCCGACTTATCAAAGTTTATCTTGAAATTTGAGATTAGCCCAAAAGATTTGAATATCCACATAACCTCCGGCAGAGCCTCCTCAGGGTTTGTCATCAAGAGCAATAAATCATCCGCGAAGGCGGCCATCTTATGGGTGTAATTTCCCAATTTCACTCCTTTGATCATGGGAGATTGGCGAAACTTTAGTAGCAGCGTCTCTAGGGTGAGGATGAACAGGGTGGGGGACAACAGGCATCCTTGGCGGGTACCGTTTTTGATTTGGAAGGCGTCCGATAGGGTCCCGTTGACCATCACTCTCGCAGATGGTGCTGAGTACAAAGTAAAGATGGCTCTTATGTAGTCCTCTGGGATGCCAAAGGCATTTAATGCTCTTCTCATATAGTTCCAACTGACCCTATCGAACGCCTTCTCAGCATCTGTGCCTAGGAGCACAAGGGGGAACTTAGTTTTGATAGCGTGCGTCATCACATGTATCACTCTGCTAATGTTATGTCTGCTCTTTCTGCCTGCAACAAAGCCCACTTGCTCTTCACTCACCAGCCCAGGAAGCAACTTTGAAATCCTGTTGTTAAGCAGTTTAGCCCACCATTTCAGGTCAGTATTTAGCAGCGATATCGGTCTGTAACTTCCACAGGCCTCCTTATCCTTCCCCTCTTTGTGAATAATTGTTATGTGTTCTTCCTGGGCTTGCGGGGTCAGAGATCCACCCTTGAGGAGGAGATTGCAGACATCTACAAAATGAGGGATTAGGATGTCCCTGAACTTTTTGTAATAGGAGATTGGGAACCCATCAGGCCCTGGGCTCTTACCGGAAGGAATAGAGGAAAGGACTTGGTCTACCTCTTCTACCGTGAATGGCAGAAGCAGCCCGCGTATATCATTCGTGGTTAGCCTCGGAATGTTAATGGAACCTAGGAACTCCGTCTGTTTAGTGGGGGGTGCCGGGAGGTTATCCAAAGTTGAATAGAAGGAGCAAAACTCTTGAGCTATCGCTGGGGTGTTGATAAGTCGGGAGCCCGAAGTCGATTCGATGGCTTGAATAAAGGATTTTTTCCTTTGGCCCTTGAGGAGGTTGGAGACTAGTTTAGAACCCCTGTTCCCATGTAGATATTGTTTAAAACGCAGGGTCTTTAGGGCTCTAGCCGCCCGTACGTTTAGTAGGTCAGTAACCTTATGCCTTAGTCGCTTAAGCGAATCCAAGACCTTATCTGACCTCGCTCTCTTGTGTAGAGTTTCAAGTTTGGAAATCTGCTGAAGGAGGGAGTCTAACTGTTTCTGTCTATTTCTCTTGACTCTGGAGCCCAAGCTTATAAGCTCCCCTCTGACCACTACCTTATGTGCTTCCCAGAGAGTTGTCTCGCTGGCGAGATCCCTGACATTTTCCCTAAAATAATTCTTAAGGCACTGCTCTACAGCTCGTCTGTGTGGTTCATCCTCTAGGAGCGTCTCATTCAATCTCCAAACCCAGGACTTCGGAGGGATAGCATGGAACCTCACCTTCACACTCACCGACGCATGATCAGAAACGACTATGTTTCCAATGCTGGCCTCCATAACTGAAGACAACAATTGGTTTGTTAAGAGTAAATAGTCCACTCATTGATATGTATTATGTGTCCGCGAGTGGAAGGTGTAGTCCTTTTCCTCAGGATGAAGGAGATGCCAGACATCCGAGACCCCTAAGTCTGTGAAGGTCAGAAGGAGTCTTCTCATCTGTCTCTTAGAGGGAGGTCTGCCTATAGAGGTTGAGTCTTTGGATGAGTCAAGCGTGAGATTAAGGTCTCCCCCTATGATGAGGTGTCACTCCTTAAAGGTTTTTAGAATCTCCAGTGTGCGGAGCAACCAGGTGATCTGCCCACTATTCGGTGCATACAGGTTCACCAATGTGAATATAGAGTTTGCTACTCTGCCTTTCAGAAATAGGTAACGTCCATCAGGGTCAGCTAATTTAGACGCCAAAGTGAAGGGGAAATTCTGCCCCAGACCTATGGAAACCCCTCTGGCTGCCGAGGAGTACGAGGCATGATGCCACACAGGGAAATGTTTGCTTGCTATTCTAGGTATGTGCAAGTGTCTAAAATGGGTCTCCTGTATTAGTACTAAATCAGCACCTTCCTTTCGGAGCAGATGATAAATTTGGCTTCTTTTTGCGGGGTATTCATGCCATTCACATTGAATGACAAAATCTTTAAGTCAGACATGACGGCAGTATGTGGATCTGAGCAGATAAGCTGGAAGATTAGTTAGAGGGTGACACAGGACATCTAATAAAAAACTAAATATAAACATTGCAAATTGTAAGGTTCTTAAGGAAAATACTGAAACCGTAATATCTACCTAGGAGGTCACAGACCTCGGTAGGGGGGGGAATTAGTGTGGAAGTACCCAAATACCAGGCCCCACACACTAAGCCCAATACAAAGAAGACAGACAGTAGACATATGAGAAACAATACAGAGCGGAAGCATGGATCATGAAACAAGCGCTCTATAACGCCATCGCAGAGTCGCCGCCCTAGGCTCAGACTTAACCCAGGTTGACCGATCCTTATAGGCGACCATCAGAAAACGGTCGGGCGACAAATAACATGCGAGTGAGGAAGAGGGGTAACGGAGAGGTAAGTGGGGTAAGGGGGGGGAAGTGGGGAAAAAAGGGGGGGAGTAGGGTGAGGGAGGGGTGGGTAGGGATAGGAGCGGCGACAAGGCAATGTCAGGGGACAATATAATATAAAGGGGGCATCTCCTTGATGGAGGAAACAGGCAAGCGCTATATAGAACCTGAATCCTGCAAGATGAAGATGCGGCAGCAGCAGTGATCTCAATGGCGGTGAACCTCAGAGTCCCACTTCTGAGTGCGCCTCCAGATCTTCTGTGGAAAGCAAGTCAAGGGACCCTCTTCTTCGGGGATCTCTTCTTCTGCGCCAAACGCCAACCCTCCGGCTGTGGCAGGCTTGGGAGATCCGGTGTCGGGTTGCATGGGAGCCAAGATTGAATGTCCAGGGCTTCTGATCCTAAGGCCTCCCACACAGGCGGTAAGTGCTCCGGGAGTCTCACAGTATACTGCTTCCCCCCGATTGCGGTGCTTAAACCGAAAGGGAACAGCCACCGGACCGGCAACTTCTTGTCCCTCAGCATCGTGGTTAACGGGTGCAAGTTTCTGCGTTTGGCCAGCCTACTCGCCGCCAGGTCTTGAAACAGGAGCACCTTTTGCCCGTCTATGGTGACATCGCCCTTCTCTCTAGCCGCTCTCAGGACGGCGGCAGTATCTAGAAAGTTCATAAGGGCACAAACGACGTCTCTGGGTCGCTCTCCTGTAGCAGGTTTGGGCCTAAGAGCTCTATGAGCCCTTTCTATGACAATGGCGGCGGCCTGGTCTTCTCCCACCAGGAAGGCAAACAGGCGACGTACCGTGTCTGTCAGATCCTTAGCCTGCACCGTCTCGGGTATTCCTCTCAGGCGAACATTTTTTCTCCGTCCCGTTTTCCTGGTCTTCCAGGTTCAAAAAGGCTGTGTTAATCATTTTGGACATAGCCGTCAGGTGATTTTGAACTCCAGCTTCATGCTGGACTAGGAGGTCATGGCTTTCCTCCAGATGTTCAACCCGGTGGCCAAGCTGCTGGAACTCGGCTTTAATATCCGAAAGTTCTTTCACAACCGGGGTAGGGGCCTGGGCCAGCGATTGCTGTAAAAAGCTACGGGTGAGAGGGAGGGAATCCGTCTCACCTCTATTATATGCTTCAGCGTTGGAACTGTCGGCATCTGAATCGGCACCTTCCCGCTCAGAGTTGGTTCGCGCCTCGCGCGCCATCTTGCCGCCCTCAGGATGCGAGGAGTATCTTCTGTTAAGGAATTTATTCAGGTCCCCCTGAGTCTTTTTCGTCTTCAGAGTGTTCCCTGACGCTCCATCTCTGTCTCTGAGAGTTTTCACCATCTTGGGTTCTTTGTCTACTTATTAAAGCTGATAAAGCTGGGCTAGCGGTGCGGAGCTCTAGTGAAGACGACCTACACCATGGCTTGCTGGCTCCAACCCCCCCCCCTCTGCTGCGACCTGTGCCTGCGCCATAAATATTTAGGCCTCTGCCACTCCCCTGTGCAAGGCCTGGCACGTCTTTGTCTGACATACTGTTAGATCAGATAAATAACTAAAAAGGAAATTAAAACAGCCCAAAAAGTCAGTAATTTTCTTACTTCACCACACAACAGCAAATCCTTTTTTTTGTGTGCCACTAATACACGCAAAAAAGGGCTTTAGAACATATAACTGCACCGCTGAACGGCAAATAAGCCCTTTTTTTCCCACTAATACAAGCCAAAAAATGCTTTAGAACATATAACTGCACCGCACAAGGGCAAATAAGATGTAGAAATATTTCCTTGTAATAAACCCTGTTAATGGCTGTATCAAACAGCACTTGCACCCCAATAACGAGAACGGTTTGCTGGAATTACAGAGCTGTATAATGGCAATTTGGATCCGCAGTCAGAGCAGCAAGGTGTAATAGGATTGTTCCTATTACCCAGGCTGTAAACTCCCCTACTGAACTCTGCTTCAATACTGTGGAATGATTCCTCCCTATGCTTTCCCTACACCTGGAATAATCTTTTCCTGCTCTTGTAAAATGTTTTTTTTAGAACAATGAAGTTTTTTCTAGCACCGTCCCTAGTGCCTGCTGACGTCTCTCCCTGCACTAAGTACACTGGAAAATGGCTGAATCCAAGATGGCTGAGGCTATTTATAGGGCTGTGAAATCACAGGGCTGGCTGGCTGCTGATTGGCTGCATGCATGGCATTATGGGTGATCCTGCCTTCCCAGAGTTCCTTGCTCCATGTCCTCACACGTGCAGCAGCCATTTTAGGAAAAAATGCGATTCGTTACCACGAAGCGTGAAGAAATTCAGATTCAGTGCAAATCGAATTTTTCCTGAAATTCGGATCGAATTCCACTTCGTCAACTTCAATTCGCTCATCTCTAATACCCACCAAGCCAGCTCACCACACGTGACCTTGTTCATGAGCTACAGTCAAAAGTAGGAAACGGTCAGAATAATGTGACTTGACTGTACATTTGGTGGAGGACTATGCACTTTTGTCTAATTTTAAATACAAAATATTGGTTGGCTTAGTTTGAAATACTAATTTGTGGCACACTTTTGGCATTCAATGTTGCATACCAGGACATGCCCCTTTTATGGCAAGCCACAACCCATGGCAAGCTAGGTGCAGCAGATTTCTTTAAAACTAGTGCCAGTTTCAGTGTCTAGGTGCACTGACATTAGTAAATGTGGGCCTATGTTCCTCAAAACATGCCTGGACAATTTTTGCAGTGTGGTATGATGCATTTGGTCCAGTGGCTCTGGCATAAGGTTCAATTTGTTGCCCTAGCACTGTATCTACATACCCTGGCCAGGTTAAAGTGGTTCGTTTGCCATCTCCCCCAAGGTTTAGATAGGTGGAATGTGTCAAAGTAACAACCACATGAATGCCAGGATTCTAGGTTTTCCAGCAGAACATTGCCCAGATCATCACACTGCTTCCACAGGCTTTTCTTTTTCCCATAGTGCATCCTGTTGCCATCTCTTCCCCAGGTAAATCAGGCACACACAGCAGTTAACTGCAGAAAATGCACCAAAATGATACGCAACTGACAATACTAGCTAATTCCTCAAGCCGATGTTAAAAGCTGAGAACTTTGCCAATATCTTCCAGTCAGGAACATATCGGAGCCCCTCATGCACCACGTCACAGTGTCTCAGCACGCATGGGGTCCTACCACTAAACTGCCCGTGGTGTGTGAACAGGGTCTGAATCAGTGCTAGAAACCAACTCACAGCCAGGCTCTCACATGCCTCCATAGTGGTATCACCAATGCACTGTGAGGTAGGATAAAGCTGTGAGCCGCACCCACAACAGACCATGTGACACAGAAGCTACCAGGTGCAAAAGAATGTCACCAACAAAATAAAGTGGCACATTCCATACCCATAAAGACAAAAACTCACTGAAAAAAGTTAGTTAATTTCTAACACTGTTCAGACCCTGTTCACACACCACAGGCGTTTTAGTGGTAGGACCCCATGCGTGCTGAGACACCATGACGTGGTGCATGAGGGGCTCCGATATGTTCCTGACTGGAAGATATTGGCAAAGTTCTCAGCTTTTAACATCGGCCTGAGAAATTAGCTAGTACTGTCAGTTGCGTATCATTTTGGTGCATTTTCTGCAATGATTTGTGTGTATATATATTTTTTCCTCTGCACAATGTATCATTTTGTGTAAGATGTCCTTGTGGTGCATGTGGCCGCCCCGGCATCCTCCATTGTACGCATTTTTTGCTGGGGATGGCTGTTGTCTGCGGACCGCATGCGGAGGAATTGCTCACCTGGTTATAGACGCACTACAGTGTCTGGGTTTGGAGCATTTTCACCCGTTTAGGCCACTTTTTTCTGTGAGTATTTCATCCGGCCAGGCCATTTCCATTGCTTCATGGTCCAATTCTAATACATGCCTATTGTAGGAGATTTCAGCACTGGACAGGGGCCAATGTGTGACCACTATGACCGGTCTGTGGATAGGCAGGTCCATACTCCTCCATGCCAGGAACACCCCGCAATACCTGCTGCTTTGTAGATTCTCTGACCCAATCATCTAACCATCACAACACATCAGCTTTAAGAGCCGACTGTTCACTTGGTGCCAGATATGTCCGCCCAATCACTATTGCCATTGTGACGAGGTAATATGTGTTATCCACTTTAATTGTAATGCAAATGTTTGTACCACCCTACAATGGGCGGGTGGTTTTAGATTCAGTTTAATCCAGGGCACCAATAAAGCACCATTCCTATCAGTATAGGGTAGTGAAAGAATTTTGCATGCAGTGATTTTTGTGACATTTGTGGCGGAAACCAGATGGACACCATTATAGTGAAATCAGATGGGCCCCAGCGGTATCCAGCTGTGTTGGATACGCTAATTCCGGCAGAACAGAATACCAGAGTGTCAGCCATATACATGGATGTAGCCAACATGCCTACATGTTGGTCGTTTAAGGCATTAAAGCAAGCAATGACAACTTCCCTCTTGGACAGTTATAGGGTTAATACATATGCCTGGTAAACTATGGCAGCAAGGCGCTAATACAGACATCTCTGGCAGTCTAGGTGCTCATTAACAGCTTAGTGAAGTGAAGTGGGTTAATAGTTTAATCCCTGTTGTTCAGTGGGGCAAATAAGTGCTTTGCTGGGGAAAGCGGAAGGGAATATTTGGCTGGGTTCACATCACGTTTTTCCCATCCGTTTAACGTATACAAAAAACGTATATGTTAAACAGACGCCTCAAACTGATGCCATATAGTGGCATCTGTTCACCATAGAGCTCCACTGTATAAAAAAACCTAACAAAAAAAGCATACTTTTTTTACCGTTAAAAAAAAAGTATCTTTTTTTTTTTTTACCAGACTCTACAGGATACAAAAACATGGTTTGCTGTGTTTTTGTATCTTTTTTTTTTCTAATGTATACGTCAAACGTAGGCATAAAACGTGATGTGAAACCAGTCTTTATCTACTCCACTGTCAGCTTGCTGCTACCTGTACTTAGGTGCCCCATTGGAAACAAGGGCCCTGAACATTTGCCCCGTTGCCCTAAAACCAGCTCTGTGCAAGAACCCCAAAAACTACAAATTGTGTTCTCTCCCAACTTTCTTATAATGGTAGCTTCACACTTGGCAGATTTTTTGCAGAAATTTCTGCAATTGAAAACCAATTTCATTCATCTGAATGGGACTGTTTTGGCAGGAAGCACCTGGATTTCTGCAAGACCCATTCAAATAAATAGAACTGATTTTCAATTACAGAAATGTTTGCAATAAAATCTGCCACGTGTATAGGTGATAGTAGGATATAGGATTTAGACCTATACATTTCTGGTGACCCAAGCAAGGTCATGTCTGGGGGCACTAATCAAAGACATTTTGAGGTACTTTAATCAGGAAGCATTTAGATTCAGCAACTAAATAAAAATGATATAATGGCTCTGAGAACAGATAATGTAGTAGATGTTATCAGCAGTCCTATGTAGCACTACAGATAACAGTGATAACTCTCTAAGTACAGATAATATTGTAGATGTCACCTGAATGCCTATGTAACACCACTAGTGTTACACAGGACTGCAGGTGACATCTACTACATTATCTAGAGGTATCAATGTGTTATCTGTTATGTTACATAGGACTGCAGGGCCCTGCTGCACATTGTTTTAGCTTTTACTGCTAAAATACAGGGACAATTTTTGAGAAATGGAATTAATGTGATAGTAGCAGGCGTGGACTGCCGCACCAGAGTCCAGTCCCTGAAGTCACAGGGGGCCACAAAGGTCCATGAGAAAAAAAAAACCATGGAGCTGCCTTTGGAGCCAATCATATGCCATTAGTCTACATATTAGAGAGCAGCCAAACGGTTAGGTTTTCAGATGAAGTTCTGGTAGCCAAAATCAGGAGTGGATCATAAAAAGTGAAAAAGTAAAAAAAAAAAAAAAGCCACATGCAGCGGTTTGCTTTCCGTCCTGGCATGCGGAGCAAGATGGATTTCTCTGACACTATAGAAAACGGATCCGTCCCCCATTGACTTTCAATGGAGTTCATGACGGATCCGTCTTGGCAAGGTAAAGATAATACAACCGGATCCGTTCATAACAGATGCAGACAGTTGTATTATCAGTAACGGAAGCGTTTTTGCTGAACCCTGCCGGATCCAGCAAGAACGCTAGTGTGAAAGTAGCCTTAGACCTATATGTGAGGAATATGGATCATTATTTAATGTCAGCCATGATATTCATCTGATTCACCTTTGTCAGTGTACCTGCAAAATAAGTTCTCACTTGTCAGATAGCAGAGGTAGTGAACTCCCCAGGGGTTCTGGCTTCAAGGAGGCCACATGCGTACGAATTAACACCTCAATCAGCCAGTACGGAGGCCATCTAATCCTACAGGAAAACATCTCTGTAGTGGGTCTCAGCCCTTGCCCAGATCTATCATTTCCCCCCAGACATCATGGAACTTGCGGTTTATAAGAAATTATGAATCGCCCATCCATCCCAAACATAAGTCAAATATATTTATGCGATCCTGGGCCAAAGACGAACATGCCCATGGTCATAGGTTGGGTGCCAGGGAAGGGAGATATACATATCTCCCCACAGAAACCCAATAATGGTACCATGCTTGGACTCTACTTGTAGCCGGAACCCAGGCGGGTCTGTTGGTCCCAGAACCATCTCCCTGTGACCTTCTGGTCTGGAGCTATGAACTCTAAAGGGTTTTGTAGGTCATTGAGCTGCCAGGATCAGCAAGGAGGGAGGGACCCTTAACAGAGGCGGGAAAAGGAAGGGCCGGCTACATCGTGCCATGTGTTTAGAGGGACCTGCAACCTGCTGACATCACTGCCCTCCATGTGAATACAGCTAAGAACTCATCATCACAACCCAAAAGGACTCATCCATCTGGTAAACTGACTTTTGTTCTGCTTAACCCTGTTTGTATCATATCACCTGTATCTGTAACCTCAGACCACTGTATATATTTTCTGTATGTATAATGTTATTTCTAGTGAGCCCTTAAGGTGATTAAATATATAATTTAATCTTGTGCTGTTCTTGTATCTCGATCACGCATCCCCACGTCCGTGTTTCAGCCTAGTTATATGCTACCGCGGGTTGGTTTCTTACCCTATATAATCCCGTTAGCGGACCGGGCTTATATCAAACAAGAAACTGGTGGCAGTCTTTCCGGGCTGAGAATGCGCTGTTTCACTGGGGCAGTGAAAAGGCTCTCTCAGCTTGTTGCATCTCTGTGCCCGTGTGGACAGGAGGAATCTGTGAAAAATGTCACGGTATTCGTCACATATTGGTGGCAGCAATGTGGGATCGAGATACTATTGT
The DNA here is from genome assembly GCF_905171765.1 of Bufo bufo. Classification (NCBI taxonomy): domain Eukaryota; kingdom Metazoa; phylum Chordata; class Amphibia; order Anura; family Bufonidae; genus Bufo; species Bufo bufo. The sequence continues at coordinate 98,272,562 of NC_053389.1, read as the reverse complement.
GTGTGTAAGACCCATACTCCCAGACACTAAAGACTACCAGCAGTAGCTTTTGCCGCTGGAGTCTTAAGATCAGCTCAACACTAGACAGTCTGAGTGCAAATACAATAAGGAAATGCTAGCAGAATGCTTGGGTGTATAGGGAGAGGCATTACCAGTAGAAAGAGGGAGGTGCTCATGCCGCTCTACAGAGCACTAGTGAGACCTCATTTGGAGTATTGTGCGCAGTACTGGAGACCATATCTCCAGAAGGATATTGATACTTTGGAGAGAGTTCAGAGAAGAGCTACTAAACTAGTACATGGATTGCAGGATAAAACTTACCAGGAAAGATTAAAGGACCTTAATATGTATAGCTTGGAAGAAAGACGAGACAGAGGGGATATGATAGAAACTTTTAAATACATAAAGGGAATCAACAAGGTAAAAGAGGAGAGAATATTTAAAAAAAGAAAAATTGCTACAATAGGACATAGTTTTAAATTAGAGGGGCAAAGGTTTAAAAGTAATATCAGGAAGTATTACTTTACTGAGAGAGTAGTGGATGCATGAAATAGCCTTCCTGCAGAAGTGGTAGCTGCAAATACAGTGAAGGAGTTTAAGCATGCATGGGATAGGCGTAAGGCCATCCTTCATATAAGATAGGGCCAAGGGCTATTCATAGTATTCAGTATATTGGGCAGACTAGATGGGCCAAATGGTTATTCTGCCGACACATTCTATGTTTCTATGTGTGTGCATCAGGTTGCAGTCTGTGTCAGTAATCATCATCAGTTGCAATGACGGCTAGTATCACAAGGAGCAAAGATAAGGAGATGGTCGATGCTATGAATGGTGGCGGGGAGGACGCAATCCAGATAGGGGGCCCAGAGTAGGTGGAAGGCAACTTTATTCAAGGCGAGGGGAGCATAGCCAAAGCTACCCAAGGAGCCAGTTGCTGGCGGTGAGGTCCGCGGTGGGCCTCACTCCACCTGCCTATCCCCCCAGCCAGGCAGGCTCGGCTGCTCTCCTACAGGCTGCCCTGGACAATTTCCAGGCCGGAGACCAGGCTTCCTACGGGATCCTCATGGCAGCTGCAGAACGTCGTGAGCATCAGCTACAAGTGCTCCAGCTCCAACAGCCCTCTCCAGCCCGATGTGAGTCTCCAGAGATCCGGATTCCCAAAATGCGGGCGGAGGACTTCCCCCTGCTGGACAAAGATGGGGACTTGGACACTCTCTTGTTGGCATTTGAGAAGAACTGCCATCAGTACCAGCTGCCGGACCAGTGGGTCCAATTCCTAACACCACGTCTCAGGGGAAAAGTCCTTGAAATCTTCGGGTACCTGCCCAGCGAGACCATCCTGAGCTATGAGGACATCAAGCAGGCTCTGGTCCGGCAGTACAACTTGACCCCTGAGACATACCGGAAAAAGCTCAGAAGTTTGCAGTGTTCACTTGCGGGCCCTGCTGAGAGCGGTCGACCAATGGACCACAGGATTGGAGCTCACCACCGTCCAGCAGCTGAAGGAGCTCATTGCCACAGAGCAGTTCTTGTGGAATTGCCCAGAGGACCTTCAGCAGTACCTCCATGACTGGAAGCCAAAGGGGGCCTCTGCAACCGAAGCCCTGGCCGACGAGTACACCAACAACTGGACTTCAGAGGCCCGGAAACCTGTCAGCTGGAGAGGGGGTAAGACACACTCTGCTCCTGAGGCCCTGCCCCTAGGCCCAAGTGGGCACCAGCTTCACTTTCCACGTCGGTGGGGGAACACCGACTTTGCCATCTCTGTATACAGCCAGGACAATTCAAGGCCATGTGTCCCCAGCGCCCGAGGGACCTGTCCCAGTCATCAACCCGGAAACAGTCCACTGTGTTGTGTTTGGGTGAGGGGTGGTGGGAGGCCCCTTGACAATTTTCAACCGGTCACCGTGGGCCAGGCCATGGCCATGGGACTTAGAGACACCGGCGCTGAGATGACTCTGGTACAGCCTGAACTGGTGGCACCCCATGATTTATTGCCCAGAAGATCCCTTACTGTCTCCGGGATTGGAGGAGTAGAACCGTCGCTGCCCGTCGCCAAGGTCTACTTGGACTTGGGCGCCGGTCGAGGAGTAAGCGAGGTGGGGCTATCCTCAAATATATCCCTGCCAGTGTTTTGCTGGGGACGGACCTGGGGCGGTTTGTGTCTAAGTACGTGGCCGCTGAAACCCTGAGGTCCGATCCCCCAGAATGTGATGTCATGTCCACCCCTGTTGATACTGTTAATGTACCTAACATGCCTGTTGATGGGGATGTGGGGGTGGGGGATGTAATGTGTCCCTCTCCCCTCAGTGGGGAGGGGGTCATTCACGCCAGCTGTGCTGAGGCCCCAGGGTGTGGCCAGCAAGCATGCTGGAACCTGTTGTCCTCAGGTGTGGTGACTGAGGGGACAAGCAGGGGGCAGACAGCTGGGGGGGGAGGAGGATGCAAATGAGGTCAGGGCTGTCCCAGGAGAAGTAGGGCTCCCAGGTAAAGTGGGATGTCAGAGGGCCAGGTTAGTCCGTCTGGACCGGCGACTTGGTTGGAAGCCGAGGGGAAGCAGGCACTACCAGCGGTGCCAGCGGCCATAGCTGCTGTCACGCACAGTGGGTCCCGCGGACCTGACAGGGGACGTGGTAGACTCGTCTATTCTGGCCACGTCCAGTCAGGAGTTTCAGGCAACGTTAGTGGCTCACGCCAGCCTGACCGCTCTCAAGGAGCAGGCGGCACAGCACCCCTCGGACTCAGACCTCAAGTGGATGGTCTGGGACCAACGATGGCTGTACCGGGTCACGATCCAGCAGGGCTCACCGGAGGCGTGGCCTAGGGACCGACAGCTAGTGGTACCGTATCAGTTCAGGATGGAGTTGTTGCGGGTTGCGCATGAGATTCCAAAGGCTGGACACCTAGGGGTCGCTAAGACAAAGGCCAGATTAACCCAGCATTTCTACTGGCCAAAGATGGGGGCCGATGTGGTTGCCTACTGCCGTTCATGTGACACCTGCCAGCGGGTGAGGAAGGCGGGGCGGCACCCCACTGGTAACTCTGCCCATAATTGAAGAGCCTTTCAGGAGGGTGGCTGTGGATCTGATTGGAACGCTGTCCATTACCAGCAGCTCTGGGAAACGGTTCATATTAACAGTAGTAGACTACGCCACCCGATACCCGGAGGCGGTAGCCTTGTCATCCATACGAGCTGACAAGGTGGCCACTGTCTTGCTGGATATTTTCTCCAGAGCGGGCTTTCCCCAGGAAATGCTCACCGACCGGGGGACCCAGTTCACGTCGCAATTGATAGAGTCCCTCTGTAGGCAAACCAAGGTGCAACATCTGGTGACCAGCCCGTACCACCCACAGACCAACGGCCTATGCGAACGGTTTAATGGCAGCTTAAAGCAGATGCTTACGATGTTGGTCGATCCCACAGGCGTGACTGGGAGCAGTACCTCCCACATCTGCTGTTTGCCTACCGAGGTGTCCCACAGGCCTCCATGGGGTTCTTCCCCTTCGAGCTCCTGTACGGGTGACGTGTGCGGAGGCCCCTGGCTCTGGTGAAAGAGGCCTGGGAGGGAGAAGTAGCCACCCCTGGAGTGTCAGTCATCGAGTATGTCATGCGCTTTTGATAATATGGAGCGGGCCCAGGCCGACCAGAAGCGATGGTACGACCAGAACGCTTGTGAGAGGACCTACCAGGTGGGTCAAAAGGTATGGCTACTGGTCCCTATACCTCAGGACAAGCTTCAGGCGGCCTGGGAAGGCCCGTACCTCATGCATCAGCGCCTCAACGATGTGACATACCTATAAACCTTGGACCACGCCCGGGAAAGGCAGAACACCTTCCACGTGAACATGATGAAGGCACATCAGGAGAGGAAGGCATGTGCCCTCCCTGTCTGCAACCTTCCAGAACAGGGGGAGGAGGAAACCCTCCTGGACATGCTCGCCCAGGTGAAGGCAGGTAGGTCCATCAAGGATGTGGAGGTGGGCCAACGGCTCTTGAAGGACCAACGGTCCCAGCTATGGGCCACCCTTCACCCATTCTGGGAGTTGTTCAGCAACAAGCCTAGAAGGACAGAGTTGGCCGCCCATCACGTGGACACCGATCACCCCCCCGTTCCAGCGTTCAGCATATCGGGTTTCCTTGGAGGTGCAGCAGCACATGCGCCAGGAGATTGACGAGATGCTGAAGCTGGGGGTCATCCAGGCATCCAACAGCACTTGGGCATCGCCTGTGGTCCTCGTCCCAAAGAAGGACCGGACCACCCGGTTCTGCATGGACTACAGGGGACTCAACGCTGTCTCGGTCACTGATGCGTACCCAATGCCACGCATCGCTGACCTACTTGATCAGTTGGCCGGGGCCCAGTACCTGACCATCATGGATCTGAGCCGGGGGTATTGGCAGATTCCCCTGACCCGTGATGCGCGGGAACGCTCTGCCTTTATCACGCCCTTTGGATTGTACAAATCCACGGTGATGCCGTTCGGCATGAAGAAAGCCCCTGCCACTTTTCAGCGGATGGTCAACACACTGCTTAAGGCAGTGTTTCCCAACCAGTGTGCCTCCAGCTGTTGCAAAACTACACCTCCCAGCATGCCCGCACAGCCAAATGCAGTCCGGGCATGCTGGGAGTTGTAGTTTTGCAACAGCTGGAGGCACGATGGTTGGGAAACACTGGCTTAAGGGACTTAAAGAACCTGGCAGCAAACCTGGATCACATTGCTGTCTTCAGTCCCACATGGGAGGATCACCTAGAGCACCTGACCCCGGTGCTGGGGCGGATCCAACAGGCAGACCATAAAGCCGGAGAAGTGCCAGCTGGGCATGAGCGAGGTCCACTACATGGGGCACCAGGTAGGTAGGGAGACCCTGAAGCCAGAGCCCGGGAAAGTGGATGGTATGCATCTTGGCCCACCCCCAGGACCAAGAAACAGGTGATGTCCTTCCTAGGCACCGCCGGGTTTTATAGGAGGTTCTTTCCCCACTATAGTAGCCTGGCGAAGCCCCTGACGGACCTTACCAAGAAGAAGCTGCCCTCCGCAGTCGATTGGACAAAAGACTGCGAGACAGCCTTCTGGGCGCTGATGGCCGCCCTCTTGAGCTTCCCTGTACTACAAGCAGCCGACTTCACACAGTCGTTTATAGTACAGACCAACGCCAGCGATTTTGGCCTCGGTGCCGTGCTCATCCAGGTCAACACTACGGGCCAGGAACATTCCATTCTGTACCTGAGTCGGAAGCTCCTGCTGAGAGAAGTGGCATACTCCACAATGGAGAAGGAGTGCCTGGCCATTGTCTGGGCACTGCAAAGGTTGCAGCCGTATTTATACAGGCACCGCTTCACTGTGGAGACGGACCACAACCCCCTCAGCTGGTTAAACACCGTATCAGGGACGAATGGAAGGCTGCTACGCTGGAGCCTCGCGCTCCAGCAGAATCACTTGACCATTCGCCACAAGAAGAGCCGTGACCACGGGAACGCCGACGGGCTATCCCAGCAAGGAGAGGGTGCGGATGGGCGCATGGGGGGGAACACAGGACGGTGTTGCCCCCTGGCGCCCTCTAAAAGGGGGAGGTGTAAGGAATATGGATCATTATTTAATGGGAGCTGCTCAAACCCACATGCAGTTGTGCATATATATAGGGGAGCAAATCCTGCACTTGTGGCCCGTTGCTAATGGCAATCCCCAGCAAAATGCATAAAATGGAGGATGCCCGCGGCGAACCACAAGTACCACAATAGACATCCTACACAAGGTAACAAGTGCGGATGTGATAATTAATATAACAATATAACAAAACAATAACAAACATAGGTGCACTCTGCAGTCTCACTAATTCTCAAACTGATTTTAAAATTGAGAGATTAGTCAACATGTCCTACGGTGTAGAACATGTCTTAAGCCCGGACACCACGACAAGGTATCTCAAGTAGCCCGGGACCCTACACTCTCCTACCTGAGCCATATGGGCGATACCAGGAGCCAGTGGGCAAATTACAGGAGCATAGGGCCGACTCGCAAACAACTCACCAGTTACCTCCAGCATGTGGCCATGCTTGCAATGGGAGGAGGGAGGAGTCTGTGAGTCCCACTCAAGACTTGCTGATATAGCCCAGGCTTCACAGGTGCACCTAAATGTGACCTGTAGATGGTAAACAGGCACATTTAAATAGGAGTTTATACACCTCCAGGAATCTATATATACAAACTAAGAAGACAGGTTGGCATCAGCAGGAGCTGCTCAAACCCACATGCAGTTGTGCATATATATAGGGGAGCAAATCCTGCACTTGTGGCCCGTTGCTAATGGCAATCCCCAGCAAAATGCATAAAATGGAGGATGCCCGCGGCGAACCACAAGTACCACAATAGACATCCTACACAAGGTAACAAGTGCGGATGTGATAATTAATATAACAATATAACAAAACAATAACAAACATAGGTGCACTCTGCAGTCTCACTAATTCTCAAACTGATTTTAAAATTGAGAGATTAGTCAACATGTCCTACGGTGTAGAACATGTCTTAAGCCCGGACACCACGACAAGGTATCTCAAGTAGCCCGGGACCCTACACTCTCCTACCTGAGCCATATGGGCGATACCAGGAGCCAGTGGGCAAATTACAGGAGCATAGGGCCGACTCGCAAACAACTCACCAGTTACCTCCAGCATGTGGCCATGCTTGCAATGGGAGGAGGGAGGAGTCTGTGAGTCCCACTCAAGACTTGCTGATATAGCCCAGGCTTCACAGGTGCACCTAAATGTGACCTGTAGATGGTAAACAGGCACATTTAAATAGGAGTTTATACACCTCCAGGAATCTATATATACAAACTAAGAAGACAGGTTGGCATCAGCAGGAGCTGCTCAAACCCACATGCAGTTGTGCATATATATAGGGGAGCAAATCCTGCACTTGTGGCCCGTTGCTAATGGCAATCCCCAGCAAAATGCATAAAATGGAGGATGCCCGCGGCGAACCACAAGTACCACAATAGACATCCTACACAAGGTAACAAGTGCGGATGTGATAATTAATATAACAATATAACAAAACAATAACAAACATAGGTGCACTCTGCAGTCTCACTAATTCTCAAACTGATTTTAAAATTGAGAGATTAGTCAACATGTCCTACGGTGTAGAACATGTCTTAAGCCCGGACACCACGACAAGGTATCTCAAGTAGCCCGGGACCCTACACTCTCCTACCTGAGCCATATGGGCGATACCAGGAGCCAGTGGGCAAATTACAGGAGCATAGGGCCGACTCGCAAACAACGCACCAGTTACCTCCAGCATGTGGCCATGCTTGCAATGGGAGGAGGGAGGAGTCTGTGAGTCCCACTCAAGACTTGCTGATATAGCCCAGGCTTCACAGGTGCACCTAAATGTGACCTGTAGATGGTAAACAGGCACATTTAAATAGGAGTTTATACACCTCCAGGAATCTATATATACAAACTAAGAAGACAGGTTGGCATCAGCAGGAGCTGCTCAAACCCACATGCAGTTGTGCATATATATAGGGGAGCAAATCCTGCACTTGTGGCCCGTTGCTAATGGCAATCCCCAGCAAAATGCATACAATGGAGGATGCCCGCGGCGAACCACAAGTACCACAATAGACATCCTACACAAGGTAACAAGTGCGGATGTGATAATTAATATAACAATATAACAAAACAATAACAAACATAGGTGCACTCTGCAGTCTCACTAATTCTCAAACTGATTTTAAAATTGAGAGATTAGTCAACATGTCCTACGGTGTAGAACATGTCTTAAGCCCGGACACCACGACAAGGTATCTCAAGTAGCCCGGGACCCTACACTCTCCTACCTGAGCCATATGGGCGATACCAGGAGCCAGTGGGCAAATTACAGGAGCATAGGGCCGACTCGCAAACAACTCACCAGTTACCTCCAGCATGTGGCCATGCTTGCAATGGGAGGAGGGAGGAGTCTGTGAGTCCCACTCAAGACTTGCTGATATAGCCCAGGCTTCACAGGTGCACCTAAATGTGACCTGTAGATGGTAAACAGGCACATTTAAATAGGAGTTTATACACCTCCAGGAATCTATATATACAAACTAAGAAGACAGGTTGGCATCAGCAGGAGCTGCTCAAACCCACATGCAGTTGTGCATATATATAGGGGAGCAAATCCTGCACTTGTGGCCCGTTGCTAATGGCAATCCCCAGCAAAATGCATAAAATGGAGGATGCCCGCGGCGAACCACAAGTACCACAATAGACATCCTACACAAGGTAACAAGTGCGGATGTGATAATTAATATAACAATATAACAAAACAATAACAAACATAGGTGCACTCTGCAGTCTCACTAATTCTCAAACTGATTTTAAAATTGAGAGATTAGTCAACATGTCCTACGGTGTAGAACATGTCTTAAGCCCGGACACCACGACAAGGTATCTCAAGTAGCCCGGGACCCTACACTCTCCTACCTGAGCCATATGGGCGATACCAGGAGCCAGTGGGCAAATTACAGGAGCATAGGGCCGACTCGCAAACAACTCACCAGTTACCTCCAGCATGTGGCCATGCTTGCAATGGGAGGAGGGAGGAGTCTGTGAGTCCCACTCAAGACTTGCTGATATAGCCCAGGCTTCACAGGTGCACCTAAATGTGACCTGTAGATGGTAAACAGGCACATTTAAATAGGAGTTTATACACCTCCAGGAATCTATATATACAAACTAAGAAGACAGGTTGGCATCAGCAGGAGCTGCTCAAACCCACATGCAGTTGTGCATATATATAGGGGAGCAAATCCTGCACTTGTGGCCCGTTGCTAATGGCAATCCCCAGCAAAATGCATAAAATGGAGGATGCCCGCGGCGAACCACAAGTACCACAATAGACATCCTACACAAGGTAACAAGTGCGGATGTGATAATTAATATAACAATATAACAAAACAATAACAAACATAGGTGCACTCTGCAGTCTCACTAATTCTCAAACTGATTTTAAAATTGAGAGATTAGTCAACATGTCCTACGGTGTCTTCTTAGTTTGTATATATAGATTCCTGGAGGTGTATAAACTCCTATTTAAATGTGCCTGTTTACCATCTACAGGTCACATTTAGGTGCACCTGTGAAGCCTGGGCTATATCAGCAAGTCTTGAGTGGGACTCACAGACTCCTCCCTCCTCCCATTGCAAGCATGGCCACATGCTGGAGGTAACTGGTGAGTTGTTTGCGAGTCGGCCCTATGCTCCTGTAATTTGCCCACTGGCTCCTGGTATCGCCCATATGGCTCAGGTAGGAGAGTGTAGGGTCCCGGGCTACTTGAGATACCTTGTCGTGGTGTCCGGGCTTAAGACATGTTCTACACCGTAGGACATGTTGACTAATCTCTCAATTTTAAAATCAGTTTGAGAATTAGTGAGACTGCAGAGTGCACCTATGTTTGTTATTGTTTTGTTATATTGTTATATTAATTATCACATCCGCACTTGTTACCTTGTGTAGGATGTCTATTGTGGTACTTGTGGTTCGCCGCGGGCATCCTCCATTTTATGCATTTTGCTGGGGATTGCCATTAGCAACGGGCCACAAGTGCAGGATTTGCTCCCCTATATATATGCACAACTGCATGTGGGTTTGAGCAGCTCCTGCTGATGCCAACCTGTCTTCTTAGTTTGTATATATAGATTCCTGGAGGTGTATAAACTCCTATTTAAATGTGCCTGTTTACCATCTACAGGTCACATTTAGGTGCACCTGTGAAGCCTGGGCTATATCAGCAAGTCTTGAGTGGGACTCACAGACTCCTCCCTCCTCCCATTGCAAGCATGGCCACATGCTGGAGGTAACTGGTGAGTTGTTTGCGAGTCGGCCCTATGCTCCTGTAATTTGCCCACTGGCTCCTGGTATCGCCCATATGGCTCAGGTAGGAGAGTGTAGGGTCCCGGGCTACTTGAGATACCTTGTCGTGGTGTCCGGGCTTAAGACATGTTCTACACCGTAGGACATGTTGACTAATCTCTCAATTTTAAAATCAGTTTGAGAATTAGTGAGACTGCAGAGTGCACCTATGTTTGTTATTGTTTTGTTATATTGTTTCATTATTTAATGGCATCCATGATATTTATCTGATTCAGCTTTGTCAGTGTACCTGCAAAATAAGTTCTCACTCCAACCATCTGCTTGTCAGATAGCAGAGGTAGTGAACTCCCCAGGGGTTCTGGCTTCAAGGAGGCCACATGCGTACAAATTCACACCTCAACCAGCCAGTACGAAGGCCAGCTAATCTGGTCTTTAGCTACGAACCCTAAAGAGTTTTGTGGGTCATTGAGGTTCCAGGATGAGCAGGGAGGGGAGGACCCTTCCCAGAGGCGGGAAGAGGAGGGGCGGCTACAGTTTAAAAGGCTTGTGCCAGCCAGCGGGCATGTCTTTTCTCTGAAGGAGGGTCAAATCGTGCCATGTTTTTGGGGGGACTTGCAACCTGCTGACATCACTGCCCTCAATGTGAATACAGCTAAGAACTCATCACAACCCAAAAGGACTCATCCATATGGTAAACTGACTTTTCTTTCTGCTTAACCCTGTTTGTATCATACCACCTCTATTTGTAACCTCAGACCACTGTATATATTTTCTGTGTATAGAGTTGTTTCTAGTGAGCCCTTAAGGCGATTAAATATATAATTTAATCTTGTGCTGTTCTTGTATCTCGATCACGAATCCCCATGTCCGTGTTTCGGCCTAGTTATACGCTACCGCGGGTTGGTTTCTTACCCTATATAATCCCGTTAGCGGTCCGGGCTTATATCAAACAAGAAACTGTGGCATTCTTTCCGGGCTGAGAACGCGCTGTTTCACTGGGGCAGTTAAAAGGCTCTCAGCTTGTTGCCTCTCTGTGTCCGTGTGGACAGGAGGAATCTGTGAAAACTGTACCAAGACGGACCTTACCCGCTCCTCCAGGAGGGCGTAACGTCACCCCTTGGTAACCCGTGACCATACCGTATCTCGTGAGCTCGACGTAGTTGACGTCAGTCAGGGTACGGTATTCGTCACACTATACAAAAGCTGTTCCCACCTTCCCGCCCCTGCGGACTGTACCTGTGAAGTTGTGCTCTACACATGACAACACCACCCCTCTGCTCGTGAGGTCATGTGCTGCTCTGGTGGGGCCCAGGCTGATAGTTAAAGGGAGCGCAAGGGCTGGCTTTCCGGTTATGCAGCATCTGGTATCAGCTCCATGTCTCTCCACAACTATATTTCTGTCCTTAGGAGGCATATTCAGCTGAAAGTTTTGGCGCTGTCTGACCCGCCTGTCAGGGCCAACATGCAATTGCGTGGTTGTAAAGACCTCCACTGCCAATCCATAAACCCCACACAGAACATACCATGTTTTTCACCCCATAAGACGCACTTTCTTCCCCAAAAGTGGGGGAACAAATGTCACTGCATCTTATGGGGTGAATACTAATGAGCACTTCCATTATGGAAGCACTCATTTGTACCGCAGGATCGGGCTCTGTACGCACCGCTTCCTGGTCCTCTGCTGCACACAGCGTGAGGGCACTCTGTGACCTCAGGCTGTTTGCATCGGGGTCACAGCACAGCCGACGGCAGGAAGAAGAGCACTGGAGCAGGAGAGGTAATTGGATTTTTTTATTTGATGTGATCTGAGGCTGATATGAGGCATGGGGATCTCATCTGAGGTCTGAATGGGGGGTCTTATTTATATTGGGGCACTTATCGGACGTCTGATTGGGGGTCATTCACATTGCGGTCTGATCTGAGGTCTAATGAAAATATTTATTTCTTATTGTCCTCCTTGTCTTATAGGGCAAAAAATACGGTAACTGAAAAGAAGCGCAACACAACACGTATTACTGTAGTTCCACATATCATTATCTGTACAGACGAGGCTACTCTGCCGAGCAATGACACAGTGATAACTCATCTGCGCCAGACTGATTAGTGATAAAAGATCATTACATTTCCGGAGACACACGGATTACTGGTACGAGCGCACACTTACCTGTATGCCTCCCAATAGCCATGATATGACTGCCTGCTTATCACTCATCATCTGGGTTGCTATCTTGATTTTTTTTTTTCAGTTTACTGGACAATTAGTGCAATGATGGAGGGCATTTTTTTTACAAACTGAAAATCCATCCTGAATTACAGAGAACATAAGTCATATCTCTGCTCATCTTCTCATATAGACTGAGGGTCAGTTCACACAGCTGAAAAACAGCACTCAACCCAAGCAGATTTTCATGCCTCAAAATTACGCACTTTTTTTACACGCTTTTTTTTTTTTACTTTATTAAATTCTATAGTACTTTTCCCACAAGTGTTTTTTGGTGCGTTTATGTGCAAATGGTGCATTTTTTCTGCTTCTCATTAATTTGAAAGGGAAAATCAGCGCTGATTCTGCCCCGAGATAGGATATACTGATTCTATTTTACATGTGTAACAAAGAAGTGCTGCTTCCCATTGAAATGAATGTGAGGCTGTTTTGAGGCGTTTTTGGAGCAGATTTAGAGCCGATTTTGAGGCAGAAACACTCCAAAACCAGCACCAAAAAGCTTTGTGTGAATGACCCTAATAACCGCAGTCAAATTAAATTGCTTACCTATTTTGCCCCCCACTGAATTAACTAAAACTACCGTAAAGCCCAGAACTGGTTCTAGGAATGCATTCGAATTTCACATTGTAAATAACATCTGATCCGGGATGATAAAAGCCGACTCTCTAGCGCCACCTATAGGATGGTACTTTGCAAGTCCATGTCTGACACTAACAGGACTTGGATGTCAGAAAGTTCCAGAATCTGGTCTTGGCTTATACCCAAAGTCATACTCCCAGGCCTGTTGAAGTGTCAAAGACTTATAAGATGCAATCCCATAGGTGGTGCTAGAAAGCCCTGGGTAAAAGGGCATTATTTACATGCCCTTTTATCCCGGAAGCATTGCCTGCTCTGTAAGTCTCCCTATGCCAATTGGCACTCTTTACAAGGAGAACCACCTTCCCCAGACTAAAAATTCACTTTAATAGTAAACTCTACCCACACACACAACCAGATCTGGACTATAATACACCTGCGGTGAAAGTTAACAGTGATGCCAACATCCAGAGGCTCCACCGTCACCGTCGATAGTGTTCATCTTGCAAGCTGTGAGGGGTGGAAGAGACCCTTGAACAATTCGGGGTTGTATAGACACCGGCGTCATGGTAGAAAGAGAATGGGGCTGGGTGTGCCGCAGCCTCCATCCATCTTTGGCCCAAGCTCCTGCAGAACTACAAGCCCCAATATGTGCTTTATAGTGATTGTAGTAATCATCTCACAAATATCTTTCTATTTTCTACATCTGGAAGATTGCCTTTCAGGAAAAAAAAAAAAAAAAAGATGAAGTGGGGGTCATGACCACATAGCAGTGAACTGTGTCAGCCTGGCATGTCCTTTGCTTATTTTGGCAGGCGAGGTACCAAAGCAGAGCAATGGTTAACCGAATATCCGCAAAGCCTCTCAATCCCTACAGGATGAAGCCCTGGAGGCATTTTGCATGCTCAATAAGCGTGGCGAGCGCCGCTGTTCAGGTTACTCTTTTCTGCTGTGAAGTCGTGCTTTGTAGTGACATCAAAGGTTTTATTTTTTGGTCTCTCCTTTGAATGAAAAGCCTCCACCGGGCTTGTTTTCCCAGAACTTCCTGATAACCCTTTGCCTGCTGACAAAAGCAGTAGTTCAGCCTGACCTACCAGGAGCAAGCGGAGCAGTTAGCCGCCTGCCTGCATCCAATGTGTGGTTGACAGGCGCCTACCCCACCGTCAGAGCGGTGGAGACAGACAGGCTGACAACTAGAATGGAGTCTGCCAAGGTGAGAACTGCTGCTGTGATCATAAAGCCACTCAAGGCAAACGCGCCTTATTCCCATCAAGATCAGAACCTAAAGAGATTTTTTTCCTCTAAAAATCAAAGTCCTTGAGTCGTCCTCTTCTGTCAAGTTATATCTGTTTCTGGGAAAGCTGACTGACAACCAGTGACTAACCATACAACCGCTATAGGGGATTGTCAGACTTCACAAACTCCTGACCAACAAATCTGCCTTCAGGATTATAGCGGTTTATGTTTGTGTCAAATTCACAATTTTTCTGTATTACTAAAGCTGAAAACAGCCAGCAATTCACAATTCTCCACCTGACGGACATTGAAAAAAAAAAAAAAAAAAAAAAAAAAAAAAAAAAGGATTGGCTATTTAGGACAGCCATTGTGGGAGGTGCAATGGCAGCCATATTGGTTGTCATTAAGCTTCCCCCAAAGCAGCAATTACTAAGACTCATCCGATAAACGTTTCAGGACAATATAAAGGGGCTGGCTCAGTCATCTCTGTCCCTGGAGGAAGCCAGCAGTGCCTATGGAAAAGGGACTGTAGTCTAGTGACCGGCAGGATTTCTGCCATCTGATCCCAAACTGTTCCACACTGATGGCAACTCCTCTAAGGCTAATTTCACACAAGTTCTCTGTCCAGGTGCAATCCGTTTTACGAATGGACAGCATCAGGACTGATTCCTGACCCTTTCATTTTACCCTAAGTTCACACCCGAGTGTTTTACAGCGCGTTCCTACGCGATGTAAAACGCACAACAAGGAGAAACCAATGCTTCCCTATGGGAATGGTTCTCACCTGGGCGTTTTACACGCTGTAAAACGCCCGACGCTCAAACAAGTACTTGAGCGTTTTTTGGGCGTTTGTCGCGCGTTCCCGTACATAGACTTTCGGGAACGCGCGACAATGTGTGTTCGCTTGTCTCTGTATGCGCGCTTGTAAACGCCCGTACAATCGCGCATACAGAGCGCTCCTTTCAGAACGCTCAGGTGTGAACCTGGAGTTAATGGGTCTGTGCACAAGACATTTTTCACTCATCTTTGCGTTCAAGAAAAATCGTGGCATGTTCTATATTGCGTTTTTTTCACGCAGCTCTGGCTCCATAGAAATGAATGGGGGCTTTTGTAAGGCTACTTTCACACTTGCGTTTTTGCCTGATCCGGCAGGGAGCAGCAAAAACGCTTCCGTTACTGATAATACAACCATCTGCATAAGTTATGAACGGATCCGGTTGTATTATCTGTAACATAGCCAAGACGGATCGTCATGAACTCCATTAAAAGTCAATGGGGGATGGATCCATTTTCTATGCTGTTTTAAAACCCACACCAGGTGAATTTCTGCACTTTGCTGGTACTGTATTACTACTGTGTTTTTTCCACACAAGAATCCGCGTGAAAAAAAACCCACGTAATTCACAGCGTGTGCCAGAAGCCTTAGAGTCTACCATTTGGCTCTGCTCTAGCCCAGAACGGTCAACACTTACTAGGGCGACTTCAGCTACAGAAAGACTTGAGGTCAACGCTTAATGCCAGTGAGTGACAGCCAGTGACTTTGGGCTAAGCCAGACACACACTTGTAATAAAGGAGGTAGTGATTACGATTTGTGACGGTGATTAGCGGGACAGGATGGGGTTCTTGGAATAATTGGGCCTATTGTAAAATGTCTTTTATACTAACAATAAAACAGAATAGTTGGCAGCGCCTCAGACACCGGCTTATCTGCATTGTGCCCTCCTGACAGTAGGCCAAGAGCCCTCACTTCAACTGCGGAAGATCACTATTCAGCAGAGGGCATTTTGAAAGACAGGTGCTGCTATTATGTCCACTATGAATGACGAATACTGGCTGACTGGTGGCTCAAAGACTTACATCAATATTCCACACCAGTGCTCTCCAACTCTAGATCACCAGCTGCTGTGGGACTACAAGTCCCAGCATGTTATTTGGCTGACCAGGCATGCTGAGAGTTGTATGTTGCAGACCCTCTATAATAGATGACACGTGACATGCTCCGATTTTCTGATTTGTGATGATTTTTACTTCCTGCCTTCCAGGAGCCATAACTTTTTATTATTCCATTCAGATAGACATATGAGGGCTTTTTTTTTTTTTGCAGGAAAAGTTGTACTTTCTATTGTCGCCATTTAATATTGCATACAATATAGTGGGAAACTGGAAAAAAATTCCAGTTAGGGTGAAATTGGAAAATAAACCACAATTGCGCCATAGTTTTATGGGTTTTGTTTTTATGGCATTCCCTATGCGGTAAAACAGACCTGTTACCTTCATTCTATGGGTCAAGTACAGATTACAGCAATAAAAAATAAAAACTTATTTTTTTCATTGCATCAGCATACCACGAACCCATATGTTTTTTACATTTCCAACGGATCAACAGAGCTGTGAATCGGTTCCTGTTGCGGGGGAATCTGCATGTTTTATTGATCTCATTTTGGGGTCTGTATGACTTTTATTACTTTTGATTACATTTTTTGGGGAAGGTGAAGCGACAAATCAGCCATTTTGATTTATTTTTTTGTTATGACATTCATCGTATGGGATAAATAAGTTAATATTTTAAAAGTCTGGGCATTTTTGGATGTGGTAATTCCTATGATATTTACTTATTTAATATTTTGGGAAAAGAGGGCGATTTGAATTTTTTTATATTTAAAAAGAATATAATAATTCTCTATATTCTTATGGAGTTCTGCCACATGCAGGCCTCTATAAAAGAACTACAGCTGTAATACCATGGGTTCCTTCAGAGAGACTCAGGCTATTGCAGACAATGGACGGCTTCCCCGATCTCAGTGCTCCTAGGAAAAGCCACCTCAGATACCGTGGTTACAACTGTCACTTTCTACTGTTTTATTGGAGACAGGATGAGCACAAAACCTGCAATTCTGGCAGTTTCTCCCCTTGTGGAGGTTAAATAACATTGTAGTATTCTATTTTTATATTTAAATCATGTAATTTTTGACCTAATAAAAACAGTTATTGGGGGGGGGGGCGGAGGAAGGATTTCTTAAAAAAAAAACTTGGAAAAAAATGTTTTTAACTTTATTTTTTATCACTTGGGGATGTTAACTTCTATGAGCTCCCATATACTGCACTGCAATTATTCTGGTCTGATGAGTTGACAGACGGAGTTCCCTTGGATGACAGTTTCAGATTAATACATCATAGAGCATTAAAAGAATACTATTTGGACATTTTCTTCATCGTATATTAAGATGCGTCATAACCAAAAAATTGGTTGTGAAGGTGTAAATAGCCTTTAAGAGAAATCATCTCATTGTGAATGGAATCCTTTAGATCATAAACCGCAGGACAAATGCCTCTTACAAGTGACGAGTTTACAACAAATAAATTAACTTTGAAACAATTTGGCTTAAAAACCAAGAATACTTCTGTACCTCCTAACACTCACAGCCCAGTGGAGACATTTGTGAACCTGGTTCAAAGAGTCACTGCCACGTTATTGCGCCAAGTTGAATTAGGTAAATTCCATATACACTCATCCAAAGAAATTTTAGGAACACCTGTTCTATTTCTCATTAATGCAATTATCTAGTCAACCAATCACAGTTGCTTCAATGCATTGAGGGGTGTGGTCCTGGTCAAGACAATCTCCTGAACTCCAAACTGAATGTCAGAATGGGAAAGAAAGGTGATTTAAGCAATTTTGAGCGTGGCATGGTTGTTGGTGCCAGACGGGCCGGTCTGAGTATTTCACAATCTGCTCAGTTACTGGGATTTTCACGCACAACCATTTCTAGGGTTTACAAAGAATGGTGTGAAAAGGGAAAAACATCCAGTATGCGGCAGTCCTGTGGGCAAAAATGCCATGTGGATGCTAGAGGTTAGAGGAGAATGGGCCGACTGATTCAAGCTGATAGAAGAGCAACGTTGACTGAAATAACCACTCGTTACAACTGAGGTATGCAGCAAAGCATTTGTGAAGCCACAACACGCACAACCTTGAGGCGGATGGGCTACAACAGCAGAAGACCCCACCGGGTACCACTCATCTCCACTACAAATAGGAAAAAGAGGCTACAATTTGCACGAGCTCACCAAAATTGGACTGTTGAAGACTGGAAAAATGTTGCCTAGTCTGATGAGTCTCGATTTCTGTTGAGACATTCAAATGGTAGAGTACGAATTTGGCGTAAACAGAATGAGAACATGTATCTATCCTCTGATGGCTACTTCCAGCAGGATAATGCACCATGTCACAAAGCTCGAATAATTTCAAATTGGTTTCTTGAACATGACAATGAGATCACTGTACTAAAATGGCCCCCACAGTCACCAGATCTCAACCCAATAGAGCATCTTTGGGATGTGGTGGAACGGGAGCTTCATGCCCTGGATGTGCATCCCTCAAATCTCCATCAACTGCAAGATGCTATCCTATCAATATGGGCCAACATTTCTAAAGAATGCTATCAGCACCTTGTTGAATCAATGCCACGTAGAATTAAGGCAGTTCTGAAGGCAAAAGCGGGTCCAACACCTTATTAGTATGGTGTTCCTAATAATTCTTTAGGTGAGTGTATATCATAATCTATCTGCTGAAGAAAAATTGGCCCTTGATGGTCTTCTACGTGACAAATTGCTTATTTGTAGTAAACCAGCAGACAAAAGGGGGCGCCCTGGTTGTACTAGACAAAACATTATGTAGAAGAGATCATGACACTGCTAGTGGACACTACAACTTATGCAGCACTACAGATCGACCCGGTATGGCAGATCAAGAGGATGTTACAGACATTAGTGCAGGAGTACAAAGAACGGACCTACTGACGTCGGGCAACTTTCTGATTAATCAACATCCAGTAACCCCATATTCTACACCTTGCCAAAAGTACATAAATCAATGACAAATCCCCCAGGCTGCCCAATTGTGGCATGGATTGATTTCATGCTCTCTCCACCAGCACTCCTGTTAGAGAAAGCACTTACCCCTCTAACGAATGCACCATCATATCTGTTAGACACAGGGCATTTCATTGAGATCAAAACAATTCAAGGGGTATTCCGGTTGGTTAAAGTTATCCCCTATCCACAGGAAAGGGATAACTATTTGATCGGTGGGGATCCTACCATTGGGACCCCCACCCCACCTGCAGCACCCCTGAAATGACCAGAGCGGCCGTTCACAAATACACGCGACCGCTCGATTCATTTCTATGGCAATTGCAGAGATAGTCGAGTACAGCAAGTGCAACTGGCCGCTGCAGTCTTTTCAGGTGGACCTGTGGATAGGGGATAACTTTAACATGGACGAAAACGGAGTATTGGTCACATTTGATGTATGCAGTTCATATACATCAATAGAACCTGGAAAAGGAATCAGTGCAACAAAATGGCTGTTAGATCAGAGCATTTATAATGACCACTTTCCGTAGTTCTTGAACAGAATTGCTTATTTCAAGATAAATTTACCAACAGAGGTGCGGGACTATGATGGGTTCGAATGTCGCACTGCCATACGCAAATTGCTACATGGCATGGTTTGAAAAGGAATTAGTTTATTCAAATGTACTATTTTGCAAACATTCAATTTTTTGGCGTTGATTTATCAATGACTTTTTTGTGCGTATAGTGGGGCGACATTCGAAACCCTACTAGAATTTTCCAACTTTCTCAACTCTATCTGGAATGAACTTCAGTTCACCCTACATCATGACATGAACAAGATCAATTTTTTAGATACATGGGTAATAAAAGAGGATGGAGGGGGCCATACGTACTGATTTATGTGTGAAAAACACGGTTCGCAATAGTTTATTGCTATACACTAGCAAGCACCCTCCAGCTGTTAAAAAGTTCCTACCCTATTCCCAGCATTGACGAGTGAAACGTATTGTCACTAAACCAGAAGAACTTGGTCAGATGGGAAGAAATTACATTTAAATTCAAGGAACGCACAACTGAACACAAAAAGATACAAAACGACCCCCGCTTACCGTTTGCTGTAAAATATCACCCTTGGATTAATAAAATAAGAACATTAATAAACAGGTGTTGGAACGTGGTATCTAAATCCTACCCACAGGTTATGTAATAACGTCAGTGATAAAATAGTGAGAGCAGCCATAGGAGGGACAAAAAAGGAACGGAAACAAACGGTTCTCTCTACCTCGAAGTGAGGGACCCATCGTTGCTTGGGATGTGTTCATTTTTGAAGTGTAATTAGAGGAGAATACCATGTATGGGAGAAACATTCCCGATACAAGGTTTCTTCACCTGCGACAGCAGTTATCATTTAGATTCTGAAATGCCCTCGTGGTCTGTTATATGTGGGAGAAACTGCCACACGTATGAGAGATGGACTTTCCAAACACAAATCCACCATTAGACAAGGTAAATCTGCTCCTCCCAATCCCCCACCATTTTCATCACTGCAGACACAACATATCAGAATTGCGCTTCCAGATAACAGAACGTGGCTCAACCGCGCAGGGTGTTATTGAAGAAGGAGGCCTTCTAGATTCACAGACTCCAGATATTGGAGCTAGGGTTGAGCGATGCGCACTTCGGATCATATATGCGAAGCCACTTTGTTTGAATGCTGTACGGAGACCAGTCTGATCAGTAATAATTATCGGATAACCCCCCTAAAGGGTCTATTCACACGTCCGTTTTTTCTTTCCTGATCTGTTCCGTTTTTTGCGGAACAGATCTGGACCCATTCATTTTCAATGGGTCCTGGAAAAAAAAATCGGACAGCACAATGTGTGCTGTCCATTTCCGTTATTCCGTTCCGCATGTCCGTTTAAATATAAAACATGTCCTATTCTTTTCCGCAAAATTCGGATCCTGGTACAATACAAAGTCAATAGATCCGCAAAAAACGGAAAACATTCGGATGTCATTACGTATGTCATCCGTTTTATGTGGATTCCGTTCCTGGAAATGACATTTTAATTTTTTTTTTTGTTTTTTTTTCAAAGAAATCCAAACAACTTTATTTGCTTTTTGAAATTTATACATGTTTCCGTTTTTTGCGGATCCGCAAAAAACGGATGACATATGGAAACATTTTCAGGAACAACGGATTTGCAAAAAACGGACCGAAAATCGGGATATAGAAAAATACTGACGTGTGAATGTAGCCTAAGGATAAGACAAGTTTATCAAACGTGTGATATTTGATAAATGTGGTATAAAGTAGTAGACCAACCCAGACTCATGCAAAAAAGACTTCAAATATTCCCCTCATGATACCACCCCCCCCCCCCCCCCCCCATATCCCTAAGTGTCCTAGACCACTAGGAATGCAGATGTAAACCCATTATGTGCCCTAGTCCATCAGAGGGGCCATTATTAATCCTTTAACTGCCTAGGATCACCAGGAATCTTACCATAAACTGCCCAAGACAACACTGGACAATTGCATAGCCATCTGTTTTGTCACCTGGATGCTATGGGGTGCTGTATATCTGGCTGCTGTATAACAAATGATTTGAGTTTAGAGCAGAATAGTGCTTGCATCCATTTCTGTCCCAATCTACAAGGACTTTTGAGGAACCTAGACCACAGCAATTACTGGAATACATAAATGATAGACCTAGTCACTGATATAAACAGCGATGTGACAGGAAGACTCATGATGGAGACTAGCAGGTCTAAATGGTTTTCTCTGGACCCACGATGGCAAAGATAAATGGTTAATTAATAAAGGAAGCTCTGCCCCCAAAAACTTCTCGTTTCAGGGGGCAAGTTCTGATCAGAATATTATGGAAGGAAATGTGTTCTGGAGCTGGGCATGACATGGTTAACTTCAGATGTGATACTCTTGAAATTGCACAGAACAAAAAGGAATTTTTAATGTTTTTGTAAAAGCGATGGGGCACGTTTTATAGCTGGGGACTACCGCACGTAATTATCGCCGTACAGCGCAGAGCTCAACTGGAACACCAGAGAAAACCACATAGTAAAAGCAAATATTTTATATGCATAAAAGCCTGACGTTCTACAGTAAGAAGATGCAATCTGACAAATAGATCAGAACCGCTCATTAACATAGAACAATCTATCGTAAGAACAGATGACGTTAATGTGACCTGCACTGCAGCCAACCCCTGGTACCAGACCCAAATGACCCTCTCAGGTTGGAAGATGTTTGTAAGGCCTCATGCACACGACCGTTGTTTGGGTCCGCATCCGAGCGGCCGTTTTGGCGGCTCGGATGCGGACCTGTTCACTTCAATGGGGCCGCAAAAGATGCGGACAGCACTCAGTGTGATGTCCGCATCCGTTGCTCCGTTCCGTGGCCCCGCAAAAAACATAGAACATGTCCTATTCTTGCCCGTTTTGCGAACAAGAATTGGCATTTCTACAATGGGCAAATTGATGAAGGCACACGGGCGGCTTCCGTTTTTTGCAGATCCGCATAAACGGAACTGTAGTGTGCATGAGGCCTATCCAACAAGTATAGTCCCTTCCGGTCACATCCATGTCACATGTGCATTGTGCATGTATCCTTACAGCATGTAGTCAGTGAATTTTTGGTTTTGCTCAGCCCAATTTGCTAAGCAACAGCCCAAATACAAGCAGTTTCATAGGAACAAAACATGCAGCTGGCCATACGTGTAAACCTCTGTCACTCCTTATAGCAGAGAAGGACAGGGGCTAGATATTGACATGTCCTATCAGCTCTTGCAGACACATGCGACAGATGAAGACTTTTGCAAGTTCCCTGAGCTAAGAAGGTTGCCAATTAGTTTTTAAATATTTTTTTAATCTGGCGATTTGGCAAAGATCCTGGCGCAGGGTGGGCACCACTAAACCACCATCACACAGTCTTCTATTCAACACAGCTGCCCAACTGATAGTAACAGTCCCGGTAAATGTAAGTGCGGTGGTGTGCAGAGACACGGACCAAACCTAGAGGAGGGCACTCTGAAGGCACATCTGACCACTGCTATTTCAAAAGGTGCCAAGATGTTCCTACCCAACTTGCAACATAGCAATGACAGATCAGGACTAGATGACTTACCTGCCCATAGCATCTGGGTGATCATCAAGGAAGGTGTAAGGGCCCTTTTACATTGGCCAAAGACTGGGTCAATGATCGGGGACAAGCATTCTTACATGTCCTGTGTAAAGTTGCCACCGATCACACAACAAATGTGCAAACACGCACTTATTGGGTGATCCCATCTTTCATGCGGCACCAAAAACCCTAGTATGTATCCAGCACATCGCCCTATGTAAACGGGCAGCTATATGGTCATAAAAGTAAGGACCATGGAGTCCTAGCCCGGCAGGTGCTCAGAAAACATGATGGGACAGATTTACTAATCCCAAAACTTACAGCAGTCTAAAGATGCCCCAAATGTAACACTGTGACTCATGTTCTATGATAAATTTGGGGTATCTTGGTGGACATCTCACACACTGACCACCAAGGAAGACAACCCCTTTAAGCTGGCTATCCTCTTTAGACAGAAGTCAGCCATACTTGCCAATTTTGGCTGGATCGGCCTGCAATCTCATGTGTGGGGACAGTCCAACAACAGTAACATGTCGAGAGAAAGATATTGGTACTTTGGCTTTCAAGTTTTCATTTCCAACTGAAATAAACATGCATGCTTGGCAGAATTGAGCATGCGTGTTTATGACAATCTCAAGGAAATGGCTCAGGTGTATGGCAGGTTTTACAAACTAAGGCCGTGAACAATCCGTGGTATGCCGGTCTGGATTCCTGCTGACAGCAGGAGCGCACAGCGTCATTTGTTGCTATGACGCTGCTGCACTACAGTAATACACTCGTATGATCTATATGAGTGTATTACTGTAGTGCAGCGGCAGCATAAAGCGCACAACGTCATAGCAACCATGACGCCGTGCGCTCCTGCTGTCAGCAGGTATCCAGGTCGGCATACCACGGACCGCTCACGGCCGCGGAACACGAACGTGTGCATTCGGCCTTACTCCCCTAACTGAAACACACAAGTTTCTTCACAAGAATCCATAGATGAAATAAACACTCAACAAATGTGAAAAGTTGTGGGTCTTGTATTTAAAAAAAAAAGAAAATAACACACATTCTGTACAAAATGACACGTCCAAGACCAGACCAGACAGTCCATACGATCACATCCAATGCAAGGCGCCAGCAGCAGTATCTGCATCATGTGAAATTATCAAGTGCAATTTTTGCCGGTGGCTGAAAGAGTTAACATTCAGCAGGTGGCTGACATGTGGCGTCCCTGGGACCTTTTACTTACTGAAGGAATACATAGCTGGCCCCAAATCATGGCAACAGAATCATATATTCCCAGAGTAAGGTAACAGCACTGTGACTGTGCGCAACCCGCAGGCGCTGAAATATTAATCGCCGCGCTCTCTCTCCGCATCCTGTAACACTTCATCATTGCATCTGCTCTCAGTGATGGATCGTGGGATGCGGGGCATATTAGGATGACAATACAGAAGGATGGTATAGGTTTCCTGCGTGAATTTATGACTGGGCTGGTTTTCTCTGCCAAGCTGCAAATTATACCGCACAGCAGTTCGAAAGATGGCACCGGGTGTCTCACGAAGGTGGTAAAATCTGCAGGACCCTTGCAAAAGCCCGACCACAGCGAGTATCCGGCAGACAAAGGGTTACTGGTACACCCAGCGCATGTTTACTCGTCGTCTGAGAATTCGAGATCCTGCACAATATCTTCTTCCCCTTTGGCTAGTTCCTTTAGGTCGGCCTGAGAGAGGCGCTGCGCCCCCTTAGTCTTCTTCTGGATCTTTTTCTTGTGGGCATCAGCTTCTCCCTCCTCCTCCTCATCTTCATCCTGCGATTCCCCTGTGGGCGGAAGAGCAAATATAAATTCTGCTTTATCAGGAAGGAACAAGCCTGCCTAGGGTGGCTCATCACTAATTAATCTCGGCGCTCATTAATTTATCGCTGCTTTCTGCAGCATCCAGATAGAAAGGACACTTGCCCAAGACAAGCTCTGCAGCCAGATGTGCGTCTGAAGGAAAGGCTCCTTCTCATGAGGATTTACCCCTTATACAAAACCGCCTATAGTCATCTGTGTAATGTGTGGCACTGCCCGGGAACAAATCACAACTTACAAAAATACGGTATATATTTCTTACAAAAATATATTCACTTTTGTCTTCCACGGATGAGACTTTGTGCAGTTTGCAACTAAAAATGAACAAGTTGATATCAGACATGACTTGTGTGCATGGAATCATTTCACTTTCTGGCAATGCGGTAAAGTGAAGCTGCTCCTTTGAACCACTTTAAAAGGGGTTTCAAAGTGTTAAGACCTATCCTCTGGATATGTCATCAGTATCTGATCGGTGGGGGTCCGGCGTCCAGGACTCCCACCAATCAGGTATTGTGGTTGTAGACAAAAAAGAAAAGAGAAGGCGCTCATAGGGTGAGTATGTAAACGATTGTTTCTCCTATCATATAGGAGGTAATATGCTCACCTGTTAGAGTTGCACCAATTGGGTGCAACTACAATTAAGGCTGAGTGCTCGTAAGGGTTGGTTGGTGCTGCCGGCTTTGTCCAAACACCCTTCGGTCGGTGCCGAACCGCCGAACGGGTGAGTATGGGAATTGTGGGTTTGGTGGACCAAGAAAGTCCAAGAAAAACGGACAGAGTAACGGGCGCAAATCCACAACCAATGGTAGAAAACAATTTGGTTTATTCAGGATGACAACGCGTTTCGGGGTGCATGACCCCTTTGTCAAGTCTGGTGGATCACAATGGAGCCGCTCGTATCCCAGCACGTGGGGCGTCTGTTGCGATCGATTCACCTGGTGAATCGATCGCAACAGACGCCCCACGTGCTGGGATACGAGCGGCTCCATTGTGATCCACCAGACTTGACAAAGGGGTCATGCACCCCGAAACGCGTTGTCATCCTGAATAAACCAAATTGTTTTCTACCATTGGTTGTGGATTTGCGCCCGTTACTCTGTCCGTTTTTCTTGGACTTTCTTGGTCCACCAAACCCACAAATACCAATCAGGTATTGAGAAGGCAGCGGTGTTCGCTTTTACTAGGTTATGTGATGTCATGTTCATTGGTCACATGGCCTAGGCGCAGCTCATGAGAAGAGGGGCACAGGGTCTGTGGGGATGGGCACACTGTTTGACCAGTCTATAGAATATAATACCTGAAAATACGCAAGTCTAAAATTCAATGACCTTTATTAAAGGGCTATTACCATCTGAAACAATGGGGGTATATCGCTAGGATATGCCCCCATTTTCTGGGACCCGCACCTACATCAAGAACGGACCCATGAAGATTGCGGAGGGCGCACTGCGCATATGCCCTCCATTAATTTCTATGTGGCCGCGGAAAAATTCCATCAGTCCCCAGATCTCCCATTCAATCCTATGGGGAGGGCGCTTGGCGGTGGCCGGACCCCGGAAAACCTAGGGTCCTCCGGCCACCACCTTCCCTGCTCCAGTCTCAGTGTAGGTGCGGGTCACAGAGGTGGGACCCGCACCTATCAGACAATGGGGGCATATCCTAACATTTTATTTTTTTTCACCTTGCTTATCAAAAAATTGTAAAGTAATGTGAAAACTGGACTTGCCTCGGTATGAATTGTCAAGTTGACAAGTAGGACAGTCCAGTCACCACATTTATTAAGAGGTGTGTGCCTTTTGATAATTTGGAACAGTCAAACAATAATTTTATTATTTTAGATTGGTTTACGGAATGCCAGGGTTTCATGCACTCTGCGCTAATAGTACCCCTTCATCCTCCAAAAGGGCTGTGCCACTATTAAGTGCGCTGAGAAACAGTTATTAGATCAAAGCATAGTATTGAGGATGTGCGATCCAGTTTCACTCTTGTATTTTACATGTGCCACCATTAAAAGGTTATACTAGTATAATTCACCATGGAAAACAAGTTTTGGTAATTTGCTTTCCGTTGCAAGAATATTTTCTTCATTTCATTATAGTGGCGCCCCCTGGTGTTAATCTGTATAGTAATGTGCATGTCTGCCTACTAAGATGGTCGCACATGGTCAGTTTTCAACTATTAAATGCCACCAGCCCTATCACCCTATCTATCTAGTGTTATAAACTGTGACAGTTACAGGGAGAGAGCTGCAACGGAAAGGACACACCCCTGATATGTGACAGGAAGAGAGCTGCTGCAGAAAGGACACACCCCTGATATGTGACAGGAAGAGAGCTGCTGCAGAAAGGATACCCTCCTCCCGAGCTGTGACAGGGAGAGAGTTGCTGTAGTAAGAACCCCCCCCCAGCAGCCAGCCTGAAGAGAGTCTAGTAAAGAAAATGGAGCAATGAATGGGGCAATCTCTGAACCCATGTGAGGTACAGGGCTAGTTTCTAGCTTTGTGAGAAAAAGTCCTATTTTCATATTTTACATCTACCATGGGATAGCCCATCCACAGCGACATTCTGGTGTCAGCGGTTTCGTATAATATTCAGCTCTACAAGCCTTCAGTGTAATTTCAGCACCAGTTTATCAGGCCATCGCTCATTACGGGATGCGGCTGTAATGGCGGCTGTAAGTGGGTGATATTCACATGACCAGTACAGATTTGTATCCTCGTCAGTAAACAATGCAGGTTTCTACTGTACGATAGAAAGGCCAGATCTTTAAGAAAAACCATGAAAAACTGATACAGAAAGTTTATTGGAAATCTGCACACTGCGCTATGTATGCTACCGCTATATATAGTGATATTGCCCTCAGGAAAAAGATTGCGCCTTTGTAATACTTCTTCAGCCTGATGCATCCGATACTGGGGAATAGAAAGCCGAAGCTCATTAACAGGCGAATCCTTCCCATTGCCTCCGCTCCATGTGCCCGGAATCTGGGAAGTGTCAGTAATCTCGGGGAGGAGGCTGCCTGTGTGATCGGATGGATGAGTATAGGGCTATGTAAATGTGCACATGGGGGGAGCAGTAGTGCGGTGTGCCTGCCAGATCTCGCTCTCCCTGTATCTGGTGATTAATGACACAGGGCCTGCGATAAAGCGTTCTGTCCCGCGCTGCCTCCACAGCTCATTACCGGCCAGCTGTACCGCATTAACCCCTTAATGCCTCTGGATTCCTACAACTCCCTCAACTCAAAACGACTTGTTTGCCACTGGGAATAAAGGAAAATTCTAAAACCAAATGTGAAAACTAAACACATAGTGAAAGCTGAAAATGAGAAATCATAAAAATATTGTAGAAAATCTCACCTCTCCAGTAGGAAAATGTATCGTAAGGGTCCATTCACACGTCAGTTGGTTCTTTCCTGATCTGTTCCGTTTTTTGCGGAACAGATCTGGACCAGATCTGGACCCATTCATTTTCAATGGGTCCTGAAATAAATCGGACAGCTCAATGTCTGATTTTTTTTTCAGGACCCATTGAAAATGAATAGGTCCAGATCTGGTCCAGATCTGTTCCGCAAAAAATGGAACAGATTGGGAAAGAAACAACGGACGTGTGAATGGACCCTAAGTGTACGCCAGTTTTATCGCAAGTGCTGTTTGGCGACAAAATTGGTGACTTTTGTTCCACCTTAAAAAGTGAACGGATCACCCACAGCCCGACACATAAAAGGGGCTGTCTCAAGTCATCAAGTAGCATTTATCATGTAGAGAAAGTTAATACAAGGCACTTACTAATGTATTGTGATTGTCCATATTGCTTCCTTTGCTGGCTGGATTAATTTTTCCATCACATTATACACTGCTCCTTTCAATGGTTACGACCACCCTGCAATCCATCAATGGTGGCTGTGCTTACACACTATAGGAAAGTGCCTGCTTATGTCAGCTCCCGCGGTCCGATCCACCAGGGGGGCCAGCTCTTTTTCCCATAGTGCGCAAGCATGGCCACCGATGCTGGATTACAGGGTGGTCGTTACCATGGAAACGAGCAGTGTATAATGTAATGGAAAAATAAATTAAGCCAGCAAAGGAAGCAATATGGATAACAACAATACATTAGGAAGTGCCTTGTATTAACTTTCTCTACATGATAAATGCCACTTGATGAAGTGAGACAGCCCTTTAACACAGAACTGCTGAAGATGTGCCAGAATTATTGCCTCATCGTATGCCAGCTGGGTTTGTTATAGAGACTAACAAATGCCAGCCTTCAAGCGGTTTGCCATGGCTAGAAAAAGATGGCTGATTTCCTCCAAAAAACAGCCCCACACCTGCGCACTGGTTGGGTGTAGTATTACAGCTCAGCCACATTCAATTCAATGGAACTGAGCTGCAATACCAGAAACTCCTCATGGACAGATGTTGCACTGTTTTTGGAATGAACTTTAACACATCTCCACCCCAAGTATTATTATTTTTTAACAGTTTCCAAGCCTCACCATCCATGCGGTCATCGTCTTCCACCTCGTACTCGCCCTCCTCTCCCTCGCTGCTTAGTTCAGAGCTCTCATCAGATGAGTCATCCGCGCTCTTTGATTTTGACTTTCCTGATAAAAAAAGAAAGTTAATTATGTTATGCGCACAACTTATAAGCCTTAATGGGGTCAAATGGGGTTGAGCTGCAATTCCAGGCACAGCCCATAGGCAAGGGTGGCGCTGTTCAAGGAATATATACCGACAATATTTCTCATTTTTGACAACCTCTTTCAAGCCAAGTCTCCACTAGTGCTCCTGGCAGACCATGTCAATATATCCATTTGTTTCCCCTGAAATGTAAAAGGGCTATTCTAATCTACACCCACCCCCCAAAAAAATAAAAAATAAAAATAATCCAGAAATAACCATGAATAATAAAGGTTAGAAAGTGATCAGTATTTTACATCAGAATGATGCCAAGAAGAGCAGTATAAAGTATCTCCATTAAAGGGGTTCTGCAGTTCTTTTTAACTGAATATCTATACTCTGGATAGATCATCAGCATCTGATCGGCGGGGGTACGACACCCGGGACCCTCGCTGATCAGCTATTTGAGGGCCTGCTCTCTGTATCCTGTAGGTCCAGAGACGTCACGACTAGGATCAATGGCCCCACTCATTCAAGTGAACGGAGCCTAGCCGCGCCCAGGGCAGTGATACTAGCCGTCGCGTCACTGGACCTATGGGAAACGGATAGAAGGGCCTCAAATAGCTGATCGGCGGGGGGTCCCGGGTGTAGGACCTTGTGTCTAGAACCCAATTAGGGTTTTGGATTTAAAACACAAAATCGTAAATACGGACCAAATATGCAGCGTGTGAATGGAGTCTTCAAGGTAACGCATTATAAAAAACATACTGGTGCGCTATAAAATTTCTCCGTGTAATCTCAGCTTTAAATCATCCGGCTTACTTCACAGGAGCAACACATGCGACTTTTCTGCTAGGTGAGCCATGAGGCCACAGGTTTGCCAAAGGATTAAATAAAAGGGTCTGGGCCTTCCCCCATCCGCCCCACGGCATCTCCGTCCCATTCACCTGAAAAGGCTGAGATTCCAATACAACACAAAGAATGGACAAAACTGGCGATATTTATGTGTAGGAGGAAAAAAACCAGACCCAACTGGACATATTTGGCTGACGACCAATAAGAGGGATCGCCCCACAAACAATATTCTACAGCCGCTGGATCTCAATGCTTTAATTGCATATAAATAAAAATGTAGTACAGCCTCTGAGCTATTCAATAAATTGTATCTGTATAGCGCCACCTACTGTTCCTAGTTTCCATTTTCTTTTTGTCCACCTCACTGAAGTGCTTGAACACGGTCAGTTTAAATCTTCAACTATCACCAGCCAAATCTTCTGTTAGAAGCTGTGACTGATACAGGCAAAGAGCTGCAGCAGAAAGGACACGCCCCTGAGAAAGGGCATGCCTCAGGGAAAATGAAACGCCCCTGAGCTGCAAGCCTGAAATAAAATCAAGCATAACAGATGGAGCAGTGACTGTGGAGATCTCAGGTTCCTGGTTCTAGCTTTGTTGGAAAGTGATTGAGAGTCTGATTTCTTACATCAATCGTGGCATAACCTCTAAGCACCAGGTTCCCCAGGCGCCTGAACGGCAAATCTTCCTAGTTGGGCAGCAATACAGGAGTAGGTATTGTGTGCAACTTCAAGCATCAATATGGTCCAGGCCTCCCAGAAGCCATATGTTATAGGTGAAAGCCTTAAGATTATGACATCACCAGGACTTAGGTTTCCTTTAATTGAAATGGATTATATATGAAGACAGCCCCTTCCCATTGGCCCTATGGGTACCAAGTGGATGGGGGTGTCAGCAGGGACCCACCCTTTATGAGCCAGATTGGAAGGTTCCTGGCTGCAGTTTATCCTGGCAAAACGAGCCGTTTGCCATGCATACCAGGGATGAAGGGTGGTCAGCAGATTACCCTAGGGGCCACATTCTGAAATGGGTTGTGTCTTTGCCATAACATTTCCTCCAAGTCTAACCCCTGGTTTGTGCTCCCCAGTGTGTGGAAGCCGTCTGATAGCAGCATGCCGAGTATTACGGTGGGCGACATTGCTAGCCAGGTCAGGCAACGCAGACTGGTGCCGTTGAGGCCAGGGACCCAAATGTTCCTCACAATGCGGATGTGTTGCGTGTGCAGTGTCCTGACAAAAACATAAATCCGGCAGGGTGCGAACGCCAAGTCTGGATGACAGGAAGCGAGAATGTGAACGAGAGAGCGCAACACCATGAAATGCTCGAGAGACCAGACAAGAGGCACGAAATGAAAAAGCACAGACAGAAAGATCAGCAGGGATGAAGGAGGAGTGACAGAATACATTATATGAAAAATAAAAAGTATAAAAAGAAAAAAAGTGAAATCTGAAACGGGGGATGTGAGAAGAGAACGGAGGGATTCAATCAGCAAGAGCAGCGAGAAGATAAACCTACAGAGCGAGGTGATTGCGGGCAGAGTAACGAGCCAGGTCTCCAACGTCCATTAGAGCGCCACCAGTAAGCACTCGCGCGGTGCTCATTAGAGAGGCTCTCACGGATACTCCAGCTGCCCACTCCTCTCTGCTAATTACCTGACGAGGAGAACATCCGGCCGTGCTGGAAGAGCCATTAATAAGCCCTGGCTGCACGGTGTGCTCCGGCACAGATCTGTCACAAGCGGCTTCCTCGCTGCTTCAGAGGAGACAGCTTACACGAGCTATGTATATACATGTGTTTATAAACTCCCTTCAGTTAGACCGGCACACAAAAAAGTACCAGGCCATTGTTGTTGTGGTGTTGCACTGGTGGGTAGGTGGGGCCCAGTGCCGGGGTGGCATTGCCAGACAGCAGGGGTGCCGTTTGGCTACTGGGTCCCGCCGCCTGCTGGTGCGGTGCTATGGAGCTGGTGGTCGCCGTGCCAGATTTAGGGGTCGCCACGCCAAGTTTAGAGTATGTCCCACTCAGAGGAAACCTCGACACAGTGAGTGGGCTTATGCCTTTTGATCAAAATGTACACTAATGCCTCTTGCATAAGCCTGCAGTATAGGGGATGTACACTGACTATTGCACTGAGAAGCGAGGTTAATTAGATCAAAGCATAGATTGTGGATGTGCGATCCAGTTCTGTTTTTCTCCATTTGATAGCCGTTTCTCATATGCTGGTTTAAAGGTTGGTTCCTTTTTTCCCATAAAAACAAATCTTTGGCCAAGCGAGCCATTCCCATGGTTATTCCACAAGGCAAAGCTCCCATACTGTGCACTGAAAGCAGACATCTGACTAATGTAGAGCGTGCTGCAGTCTAGGCCCTCTAAGACAGATGTTCCAAATTATCTCTCATCCCCTAAGGGGTAATGAGCTACAAAAGGAAGGTCCACCTGCGGTCACAGAGGCCTGTGTGGGACCTACAGACAGAATTAACAACAGATTTTTGGCAAGCCACGCAGGCTGCTGTGTGGGCGTGAGGTGGGATGTTGAGGGCTACAGTGAAGTCATTGCAGAGGTCACCGCTCTAGACCTGTCCCACCACAGGAGAGGAAAAAGACCCCCCTCAGCCTATTGAGAGGACATCTCTTAGGAAACTTGGTTTTCTGAGCTTACAAGAGAGAACCGAGATTTATCTTGAAATGTGAAACCCGACAGAGAACAAGAGCATGGAGATAACAGGAGTGCAAAAACATGAAACACCGACAAGAAAATGCTGTAACAATTCCCAAAAAGATCACAAAGGAGAACTTAAAACAAACAAACAAAAAAAAAAACCCTAATGCACAATGCGGAGATGGAAAATAAAGAAGGGGAAAGAGGAATCCTTGTGTGAAAGCAAGAAGAGGCTTAAATACTGGACCAAGGACTTGGGTTGGCCAATTACTAAACATTTTCCAACAGCCTCTTGTCTGTAGGTCATATTGTATCTTACCTCCACCACGCAGAAGACGACCCCCTGGTCCCCATATGTGGGCTATGTAAACACCTACAATACTCCAGTACTGCGTCCATAGGTCGCAAGATGGTGAAGATTTTTGTGCTGCCGGTGGGTGGATCCTCTTCCATGCTTCCGGTAAATATGTTCAGAAGAGGAACTGTCCAGGGGCAGCACAGAAAGAGGGGACGTGTGTGAATCACATCCCTCCTGTCATCTTGTGCCATATAGGTGCAGCGGCCAAGGATTGCAGGAGTTTACATAGCCCACAGATGGAGAGTTGGGCCCTTCCGCTTCATGATGAGGGTAAGCTATGAGTGACATTCAGATATATGTCCCAAACAGATCACAACCTATTGCCAAATATTTTAAAAATTTTTCCTACTGATGCAAAGAGTAGATGGAGCCATCAGTGGGGTTGGATAATCAAGTCTATGTGGATAAGTATGCAAGGAAAATGAAGCCAGGACATGCCTAAAAGGGTTGTCTCACTTCGAATATTGGCGGCATATCACTAGGATACGCCACCAATGTCAGATGGGTGTGGGTTTCACCACTGGAACCCGCACCCATCTCTAGAACGAAGCTCCTGCGACTGCCCTCCATTTCTATGGGACTTTCGAAAATAGCTGAGCGAGAAGCCAGCAATGTTCCAGGAGAGACATCACCTTTAGGCTCCATTCACACGTCCGCAAAATGGGTCCGCATCCGTTCCGCAATTTTGCGGAACGAATGCGGACCCATTCATTCTCTATGGGGACGGAATGGATGCGGACAGCACACAGTGTGCTGTCTGCATCCGCATTTGCGGTGCGCGGCCCTGATTTTGGGTCCGCAGCTCCGCAAAAAGATAGAGCATGTCCTATTCTTGTCCGCAGCTTGCAGACAAGAATAGGCATTTCTATGGGGGTGCCGGGCTGGTGTGTTGCGGACCCGCAACACACCACGGACGTGTGAATGCAGCCTTAAGATTTCTTTACACACTAGACAGACGACTGTGCTTGATATTGCAGCACAGCCCTATTGACTTCAATGGGGCTGAGCTGCAATTAGGCCTTGTGACCGATAGACCATGTGATATCACATGGTCTAGGAAGAAGCCACGGCACTCAAAGAGCACTGACCTCTTCTGACAGCTTATCAGTGGGGATCCCAGGTGTCAGGCCCCTGCCAATCTGATATTGATTACCTATATGGAGAATAGGTCATCAATATTAATTACCGGATAAGCCCTTTAAGCCACCACCATCATCTACATACACTGCAGGAAGAAAATGTGAAGTCCCAAGTTATCTGCTGAACATAAGGCTGACCTCGAACAGACAGACGAGACACAAGTATGGTGTCGGGACCAAAATGGAAAGTTGGGCTCAGGTGTCAAGTCCTTGTAACGAACACAATTTATAAAATTTAAAAAATGACAAATTGTGACGACTCGCTCATCCCTTTTCTCATAGATGAGAGGAGAACCAGACCTTGGACAGAGGAATATAAGGTATTGAATAACCTAAATATAGGAGTAGGTAGCCTAAAGAAAAACCGAGGTGGTAGTATCATTTAAAGACATATTAGAAATCTCAATGGTCACGGGCCCCCACCTATTGCGAGAGAGGGTGAGAAGCGATCAGGTGAGAGCCCCACCAGCTGTGAGCAGCTTGTAGGAGACATGTTCATAGCCTATGAGCCGGTATAGCGCTCTGCTTGGCTCTCCATATCGATCCGCTAAGCACTCTTGCCTCTTCACTCTGTCATTGGTTGGGGTCTCAGTAAGCCGAATACCCATGACATAAGTGACAAGTCAGATTGTGACCTTTAAAACAGTAGAGGCTTGGCTGTCACATGCCGACGGGTTATTTGGTCACTTTTTATTTTTCTAAATGCAGATGCTTATTTAGGCCACTAAAATAATACACAATCTACGTGGTAATAGGATCAGCACAGATAAACAGCCTGCTTAAAAAGTACTTTTTTTTCTTCATAAGGCGAGGCGACAGGTTTCACATCTGCATCAGGCTCATTGCCGCCTTAATTACTTCTGAAATTAGGGTCCAAAAGCGGAGGACGAGCACAATAATAAGCCTTAAAGAATATGCCGCCCAAACCGCTTTCCTTTAGGGCTAATTAAAGACTCATCAACCCCAGATAGAGAGGACAGCCTGTAGCAGCAATTACCAGCAGGTTTTAGAAAATTGGCAAAATGTTTTTGTATCTGACTGCCCCTGCCAAAATACAAGTGTTTTCACATCAATATTTCAAGAGGGGCAAAGAGTTTTCTATGTGCGTTAAGGACAATGTGCAAAGTTTGCATTCGCAGTGAAGTGGTTACATGGGGCACTTCAGCAGGAAAAACAACGGAGACCGTTTCCAGTGCTACGACAGTCCTCACCACCGGAGGACGCTGGCACAGGAGAGCCAAGCTTAGTTACCTTTCAGTGACAGACCCCCTTCGCCACTTTCCGAATCGCTGTCAGATTCAAACAGGTCTTTGAATTCCTTCTTATCTTCCTCCTTCTTCTCGAGTTTTCTCTTCTTGATCTCTGGGAAATTCAAATCTTCCATCTAGGAAAGGAAAAGCAAAAAAAAAGGTACCATTAATAGAGTATATGTAATACATTACAGGCATAGATTATTTCCAAAAATATCATGGCATGCTCCTTCAGATGCAGTATTCTCCATGTGAATAAAAACAGTAAATCATGTGATGCGTTTTTCATTTTTTCCCCGTTACGGCGCTCACCGCACAGGAAATTAAAACGATTATAATGGTTCAGACATTTTTTCTACGAGGCGATACCTATTATGTTTTATTTTTTAAACAGAAAATTGGGAAAGGGGGAAGATTTAAACTTTTAAAATGTTAGGTTTTATTTCAGTTCATTTTTTTGCTTTTATAAAGGGGCTAGAATCTGATGGGTTCTTTTGATCCCTTGTCCCATTCCCCCTAATAGAGATTCTATTAGGGTGAATGGGGTTTTGACATGCTTCCTGCACAGCTTAGCAGGGAGCTTACTTTGGCAGGCCTGGGAAGCTTCAGAAGCAGCCAGGCTGCCCTGGTAATAGATCAGAGCCCCATAATTTCACTGCAGGGGCTCTGATCAGAAGGCAGAGGGAGCCACATCGCTGCAACAGAGGGGTTAAATGACGGGGCTCAGCGTGATTGCCGTTCCCTGTAATCCCTGCGATCGGGTGTCTGCTGCATTATACAGCAGGCACCAGTCGTGTATAGAGTGGGCTTACTCCAGCAGCCTGCTCCATACATTCCCTGCACTATTAGCTGGGCAAGTCCGGACTCCCAACACTGTCCCATAGCCCCTTACCCTGCATAGGCAGAATAGATGTTACCACCAGCACAGACGAAATGCTCTCCCCTCCCCCCCCCCCCCCCCCCCCGCCTCTCATGCAGAACACTGTTAGTTCCGCCTGAAAAGTTCCCGTCGGCGCCAAAAAAAATCTGGGGGAGAAGCAAGAAAACAAATCAGCGCTGGTGCCATATTAGAACATATCAAGATGTCGATTCAGCCATAAAATGACATTGCCAGAATAAGAAAGGATGAATTAATTTTATTAATCCGATTATGTGTGTGGTGCGGGCCGGCGGGTGACCACAGAGCGGTGAGTAATAGCAAGCGCTTCACTCCCGCTCTGTGGTCACATGAGACAAACTAATCCTCGATGCAAAAAAATTTGCATTGAGGATTTTTTGGTATCGAATTGCTCGATTCAATCGGACACGCTCCCACTTCCTCTCAGCCGTCTTCTCAGTCTCTTACCAGGGACGGATATTGCCTGACAGCAGGCAGTGGACTGCAAGTTAGGGGGAAGGGAGACCCCTGGTGGCCATGATTTTACAGCATTTTTTTTCAGGTGGATGCAGGCAGATTTTTTAAACGATGCGATTTGGAAATTTGCTAGTTACACCATGCTTGTGTGAACATACAGTGACAGGATCAATCATTTTCATTAAACCCAGAGTCTTTACTGATTTTCCTTTTATCTAGGGGAGGCCTTTGAAAACTACATTAGGCACCTTGCACATTATGGATCTGTGTTGCATACTTGCACATATGATCTTATATAGAGGCATGCCACACTGAGTGCTATAGTACAGATATTCTCCTCTCTCCAGGAGTGCATACGACATAGCCGAGAATTAGGGCACGTCCACAAGAAGCGAATCCACAGCACAGTTTGCAACACAATAGGAGTCACAACTTCTGCTGTCCGTGCGCCAGAACAGGAATCTACT
This sequence comes from Bufo bufo, assembly GCF_905171765.1. Taxonomy (NCBI): domain Eukaryota; kingdom Metazoa; phylum Chordata; class Amphibia; order Anura; family Bufonidae; genus Bufo; species Bufo bufo. The sequence continues at coordinate 98,235,124 of NC_053389.1, read as the reverse complement.
CCAGCCAGTTTGCCGGCACACATGTTCTTAAATGAGTCCGGCTGCAAATCTACCCACAGCCTACCTCCTCCTGCCCACTTTTTGGAAACGTGGCGAAAGTATTAGAAAAATCTGAAAAGTTGCAAATTATTAAGCAAAATGGAACTTGACAAAAAGGTGGTGTACTTTTTTCTCTCTCTCCATAAAGTACAAAAAAAAAAACTGCTGTGGATTTGATAATCTGCAGCACGCCTGTGGATTTGCTGTGGAAAAGATGTGCAAATATGTCATCCACTTGCCTGGTACTGTAATCTGCAGCGAAGTTCTTATTACAGCCAGAACTTAAAAGGCCGTCTGGTACATGGTGAATCTGAATAGGTAATCCGCTAAATTTAATTAAACGCGAAAATTTTCCGCTAACAAAAGAAGCCGTTTATAAAAGGTGCAACTGTTGATCCGTCCGGTTTTACGCGAGGATAGACAGATTGAAAAAATTGGATTATGTAATCTCCAGAACACAATGGGGGATTCATCAGTCGCTGCCCCCTCTTGCCTGTCAGATCGCTCCTACCCCTCGTTAATAACCAGACGATAATGAGATAACAGGAAGCCCGCAAGAGACTCCCAAGCCGGCATCTTATTTCCTCTATTTTATTTTTTTCCCTCTTATTGAAGTAGCTGAGCCCTCTGCTCGTTAATCTGCTGCTCTTAATGAAGGAGCTAACGACTGCTGCCACCCTTCCACAGCGGCATCATTAGAGGCTGTTAGAAGCTCCAGGAAAAATGCTTAGCGCTGTAATTATTAGCACTGACGAGAGACGAAAGCTCTCACACACTCACCTACGCACAGACGTGTACAGGCACCGCAGACAGCCTCACATTTACCTACAGCAGACCCCGCTCTCGCACAGATCGACAGCTCTCCTATAGGGACAGCAACACTCGCCACAATTTCTGCAAACCTATGGGCTCATTATCTCAGCACAGGCCACAAGTCTAAGGCCTCGTGCACATGCCTATATGGAGACACTCTGCTTGCCGCCATATGGTGCCTCATGTAGCATTGTATTATGTAATTGCCTCAATTTTCTCATACAGAATGCAACAGCAAGAAAAAAAGGGACGTGATGGAGGCATACAGAGGAATAGTCCTATAGAAGTCCAGGTGCCATATTATGGCAATGTACAACCGAGAGCTGCAATAGGTTGAGGGGTGCGTGCATATTAAAGTGAGAACTGGCCAAATAATATGTACAATGACGTCACGATACTTCCTCTGCAGCAGATGTCAAGGAAAAGAAGGATCAGGTATGAAAAATGTGCACAGCTAAGTCAACATGTCTCCTGGGGGGGGGGGGGGGGGGGAGGAACAGCTGTTGGCTGAATGCTATCTAAAGATCACGGACACCTCTAGTGTAAATGACACCGACTTCTTCTAGGGTGTGCTGCCATCACTTCATCAGCGATTTATGAAATGGATTTATTAAATGGGTTGGGCAGCCAGTAATATTGATGACCTATCCTAAGGATAGGTAATCAATATCTGATCAGTGAGGGTCTGATTCCCGGCACCCCCGCCGATCGACTGGTCGAAGAGGAGGGGGCGCTTGTACGAGCACGGTTTCATCTTCAAGATTACAATCTGGGAGGCGTAGTGTAAGAACTGCGCTGCCCCAGGGGAGACGACGCACAGTGTAATCTTGAAGAGGGAGCAGTGCTCGTATGAGCACCACCTCCTCTTCAACCAGCTGACTGGCAGGGGGTGCTAGGAGTCGAACCACCACCAATCACATATTGATGACCTATCCTGAGCTTACAAAAACAGGGTGTGTGTCTAGTTTTAACTGGCAGAGTTTTTATTTATTTTTTTGAGGTGATACATTCCCTTTAAAGGCGATGTCCAACATATACAAAAAATACCCTCCCCCCTTCCCAGTTAACGGTTATAAAATAATAAAAGAAGGCACACTCCCCTATTTTATCCCCTGCGGCTTCCGGCGCTGCTTCTCTAATCCTCCCTGCTGCTGCTGGGTTTAAAGGGGTTGTCCGGTTTTCTCCTATTGATGACCTATCCTCAGGATATTTTGAGACTAGCTGTACATGCAATTCCCTAATATATAAGATGAAGATTTTAATACATAAAACCTGAATACCCCCTGTACCTCCTGAAATGTGCAGATTTCCACATTGAATGGAAAGCAGGAGACGGGTCTTATTAATAGACATGTTTCCGCTCGGCTCCTCAAGTGTTTGCAGCTCCCACTCAATCAGCACAGCATGTACAAATAGCATGTACTGGAACGCTGCTGACGCAGAGATGGTTTGGACCGAGCAGGTGATAAAAACATTTGCATCTAAACGCCTGCTGATCACTGCTAAAGTGTGCTGACGCTATAGACTCCCTCCCTGATGACACGTCAGTATTTGGCTTGATGACAGACCAGTGAAGTTACACGAAATATGGATAGAGCAAAAGGTGGAAATAATACGAGTCTGCCAGAAATTCAGGTGTGCGTGCTGTACACTCCTCAACACTGGAATAGCAACACCAAGAAGGAAAAATTGGGGAATTATGGAAATCTAAATATCGCTAATCATTCAGTATAGAGTACGAGCCCCACACGCAGAAACACTGACTGTTCTGCCACACTGAACGCACTTGGGCATACAAATCATCTACAGGTAAAACTCGAAAAAAATCCGAATATCGTGCAAAAGTCCATAATTTCAGTAATGCAAATTAAAAGGAATTGCATTAATGCACCTTAAAATTAGAATTTTGTGAAAAGGTTCACTATTCTAGGCTCTAGTCAGCTAATTAACCCATAACCCTGAGCAAAGGGTACCGGAGATTGTGACTTTGGGGTTTTCATAAGCTGTAAGCCATAATCATCTAAATTATAACAAAGGCTTGAGATATCTCGCTTTGCATGTAATGAGCCTATCTCATATTAGTTTCACCTTTTAAGCTGCATTACTGAAATAAATGAACTTTGCACGATATTCTAATTTTTCGAGTTTCGCCTGTACATCCACTGCTGGCAGCTTCCTTTGCAATTGACGGACAATGCTTCCCAGATGTGCTCAATGGGAGACAAGTCCAGAGACGCTGCAGGCCATGGTAGCACTTCTAGGCCACGCAGGCTGCTCACTCCAACATACAGCCTGGCGCTATCCTGTTGAAAACACCATTACCCTGAAAGTAGGACTGTTCTAACTATCACTGCATCAGTGACAAAAGCTTATCGATAAAGACTTATTGCCAAAGAGCAGAGACCTCCGTTCCAGCCTCCGTTGCCATCTTGCTGTGCACCAGGATAGCCTTTGAGAGCGGTGGCATGAGGTCAGTGGAACACCTGTAGCTGGATATCTGGATAATAGTCCAATGTAATGCAGACACCTTCTGATGGTTTGTGTAGACACTGTTTGCCGCCCTAGGCTTGGGATGTGACAACTAACTTCACTTTGCAGTACAGAATGGATCACAGCGTGCCATTCTTCTAATCAGTTCATATGTCCGTGCTGAGGTTTTCCTCTGCACCTCTTGCTGTCATTCCAGTTTGTTGTTATTCTCCCAACCACTGGGACACGTACCGTTGATCATCACTGACATTTTGGCCTAAGCATGTAGCCAACTGCCAGAGCGATAACTTAGGTCTCTCAGTTCAAGCATTCCCTCTCCGTGTGGGGCAAGTGCCAATAGATGGCACATCGAAGAACAAAAAGCATTGCATAAATCATCCCACACGACTTCATTTGATTTTATACGGCTCAAGTGGTTTAAAAAATTTGCTTCTATGCCCCTCCCCCACACGCCACAGATTAGAGCTAGGTGCTTGAAAATTTGATTATCCGCAGAACTTGGCGACAACTGCTGTTTCACTGATTTTCGTAAGAAAATGGTATACTTACTTTCCCAAACCCCCCTCCTGTTCCATGCCTCCACTCTGTCCTCCCTACTGCAGCAGTCATGTGTCTATATACCCATGTGACTGCGGCAGCCTATCACTGGCCTCAACAGTCTTATGCCCTATACCACTAAGGCCAGTGACTGGCTGCAGCTGTCACGTGGGGTAAAGGTACTCTGTCACCAATCATAACATTATGTCCTAGCTGCAATGGCTCGGAGGAGAAGAAACAACCCCATTAAGCAGTACAAATTAACTAATCACCATTATTGATACTGGATAGATGACATGTAGAGGGTATGTGGTTTAAACTGGCCATAATTGGATTAATATTAGCCGAATGAACAAATTTAGGACTGGCCAACCCTCTCAGGGCAGATAAGCCACCACCGGAGGTGACTGGCAGCAGCTAACACTACCCTCCCCATTGAGAATACATGCAGACTTTGCCAAGCCAAGCATATATGTGTCGTTTTACAACAGCTGTAGACTTGCAGGTTGGAAATCCCTTATTTATAAGTTTCTGAAGGGAACTCAAGACAATCATGGGGAATCTGAAGTTGCTACAAATATCCTGTTCTGATCTTAGGAAGCCTACTGCCACCAGAAGTGATTTTGAGGACAATAAAAGATTAGGTAGTTGCCGCTATGCAATTTCCTACTAGTTAGGGTGCACTCACACGCTGTGGATTTTGTTGCAGAAAGTTCGATGAATTTGAACGTGGCAGCATGAACGTGGATTTCTGCAAGCCCCATTCAAGTGAATGGAACGGATTTTCAATATTGGGAATTTCTGCAACAAAATCCGCAGTGTGTAAGTGCATCATCTGACCAGAGAGGTCAATGTCAGCAAACCATCGGCACAATTTGCAAAAGTTAAGTGAATGCTACATAAAGTGAATGCTGTAAACTCATGATAAATCACCTTAATTGCTACTCAGCTCATCAGCAATGTAGTCTTCTAAACTGGACTACAACAACTAGCATGCACGTCAGCTATTTCCTTGCACTTCCATAGGGTACAGATTACAGAATAACCTTTACTGGCCGCCAGCTCCTTTCTGTGGTCCTACCTCTACCACCTTGTAACAGAGAACACTGCCCCCTGCTGGCGACGAGGAGCACAGCCGGGATTTACAGTCCTCTAATCCCTTGAGCCGTGAGCTCCTGCAATGGATTAGCATTATGTAAATAAGCAGTGAAATCCCATGACAGTCATGTAGGGGAGGCAGCCAAGCTCTTAACTCCTCAGAGAATGATGTTCACACACAAACCCATAAAGACACTTACTGCTCAATGACGAATCTGAACTGAATCGCTCCGCCAGCTCCAGGAAGGGAAGATGGAAACACACCACATAACTCTGCAGTGGAAAAACCTAGATGACGGCATCCGCAATGTCCAGAACGCATCGATTTTATGGTTTGTGTAATTCCAGGCCTGCACTCGGCAGCTTGCTCTCCTCTGTGGTCTAAAATCAGATCTGTCCCTAACCTATCTCCAACACAAGCATGGGCACCAGTCACCATCTATAACTGATCAATATGCAAAACTGGAGGACGCACAGAAAGCCCACATAAATACCATGCCAACGTCCAAACCCAATGGATGCATTTACAGCTAAACCCAAAGCCTCAAATGCCCTGGCAGGACTGCTACCAGTGAGCCACCAGATGGCGCTATCCTCAGGGCTGAAGTATAAAGAGATAGCACGCTGCAATACCCCCTTATGCAGGAACCTACATGTGGACATACACCATAGGGTCCATTCAGTTTACCTTCAGCCATCGATGGTCATACTGAAATGATCAACGGGTGGCATTTTATTACTTGTTTGGGAATATGAATATTTACCCGCTCTTTGCCGCTTATCTCCAGCTGAATTTCCTTCTCCCGAAGTTTCTTCCAGTTGGTGTAATACTTAGTCAGTGGGGTACCTTCTTCCTTGGTCTGCTTTTCCCATTTAAGCTGATAAGAAAAATATATATTTTATTAAATTGAAAGGTTCTTTCAAGCAATAAAACCCCTTTGGCAGCGCTTAGATATTTCTGTTACTGAAAACTTGACAACATTCGAGAAAAGACCAATTTTCTTAGGAACATTCTCTCATTGAGTCAACAGACCCTCAGGTCTTCCAACCTGATGAAAACAGGGTCAAGGGACGGATACCCTGCAGATTCACGCGCAGTAAACCCGCAGTGTATCGCAGGACCAGCAGAGTGGATGAAGTTTTAGCAAACCTCACTTAAACACCAAAATCCAAAGCGTACATTTTACAGATATACCCACACATGTTAGACGTGGCCGGAGAAACCCAATGTCATTACCACTAGAAACATGTATGGATAACACAGGGTTTCTAAAAATGCAGCAGACCAGAGCAGGCATTTATGATTTCTGTATTTCCTGCACCGCAGGGAGGTACAATGCAGGGGCTCGGAGCTTGCAAAGTTCCTGAGTGATGAATATTTCAACGGAGCGATCACATTCCTGGATTCAGCTCGGTCTTTAAGAGTCAAGGATGAGCACACAGCTTGACCATGAAGGTCTTATAGCCCAAGCTACAGCAGATGTTTATTTTTAAGCAAAGGCGTTCTACAGGCAACAGATATTGAGGACCTGTCTTCTAGATCAGTAAGGGTCTGACACCAGGGACACCCACGGGTCACCCCTTTTGGGGGCGCTGCAGCACCAGAGACAATTCAGTGTACAGAGTGGAGGCAGAAGACTGCATATACGGTGTAGTTTCTGGTGCCGGCGCTTGAATGGAAGCTGAGCTGCAGTACCCCGGTACGGCCACTACACAGTGTACTGCTTCCGGGACTTTTTATGGACTAATTAGGACCTATCTGGAGAGGTCATCAGTATCTTCTCAATGGGAGTGGGTCTGACACCCGAGACCCCTGCCAATCAGCTGTTTGAGAAGGCACCGGCAGTAGAGCCACAGGGCCGTCTATTTGATAGCTGCAGTGTTTGGTATCGCAGGCCAGCCTGGTTCCCGTCAATGGGGCAGGGCTGCGCGATGGCCACAGCACTACTGTGAGCGTCAATGCCTTCTCAAACAGCTGATCGACAGGGGTTCTGGGTGTCGGACCCTCACCGATCGGATGCAGGTGACCTATCCATGGAAAAGCCCTTTAATATTTTGCATATGAACTAGTGGCCTCATAAAGTAGCCATAGAAGTGATATAGCTATTATTTGATGGGTGCCAGCTCTGTACACTGCCACCAAAACAGCCGATCGGTGGGGGTGGCCGGTGTCAGACCCTCATCGTTCTGATACTGATGACCTATCCCGAGAACAGGTCATCAATATCTGTTGGCCGTCTAATCACTTAAGGATACAGCATGTGTATATAGATTTATATTATATAATGTAATTAAATTATATAGAAATGGTTGGAGTGCAGTTACACAAATTTCAGACAAATGGCAGTTGCCATATTCCCCTTCTAACACAGGACAACCTCTCGCTTCCTCGCTCTCTCTCCACTAATGAAGCCCTCGGAGAGCGTCCGTCTCCGCTGTGAGTACTCCATAGTCCCCACAGGGGCTCTTGACGTCATCTGACAACTGGAAGCCCCAGGATTTCCGTCAGACTAGACTGCACATGCGTAAGCACCACAGGAGGCATACGAATGGGAATGAGTCACGGGGGAACAGACTGATATTAATGAGACATGAACAAAGACATCAAATGTACGAACAGAAATGTGCCTAGTCACGCTGCATCCCCCCCCCCCAGATTTCTGTCTAATTGGGCAGATTTGCAATTTAGTTGACCGAGAAAGCTGGGCGACAAACCCCAGAGGAGCTACGATAGTCCCCATATGCAGATGTCGGGCCCAGCAAGGTTACTCATTGTGTAATGTAAAGGAACCCAATTTTCCTCCAGCTTGTCAATATCACTGCTTGCTGTCATCCAATAGGAACTTTCACTGTAGATAAAAACCTCTCTTGGTCACGTGACAGGACAAATGCCGGAGGCATGTCCTGTAACGACCCAAGTACCTCTGTGTCTATCCACTGGAGGGAAACAATGAAGGACCCTTTGAATGACCGCAAGCAGAGATCTTGAAACCCAGGACTGATACAGAAAGTTCACTAGAAAGTTGTAGAAATTGTCCATTTAAGATAGCGCTTTAGTTGCTGAAAGCACAACACCCCTTTATAATTCCCATGAGGCTCAGTTACACGGCATCATACGACAGAGAGTCTCCAATTTAGCAGAAGCGGCAGCACATTCTGTCCCCATGCAAAATGCCAAAGCTATTTTATCTAGATTAATTAATCAACTCTTAACAGAGGACAAATCCGGTCCCATCTATTATGTACGGCTAGAGCCATGCGTCTTCTTACTTCGTGGCACCACCTGCAATTCCCCAGCACTACTTCATCCTGCTGCAGAGACCACAACACGTGGGTGTCTCTGATCTGACACTTTCCCGTTGCCTCTGTCCCTGCGAGGTGGTGCCAGAGTGTCTACGGACTGCTTCTGGCACTCCCAGCCCCCTGATTTATATTACCAGCAGTCTGCCATTAAAATATTTATGAAGGCATTACATCCGTGTGCGCTGTTCTAAGGTTGCAGAGGAGATCAGGCTCCGTCAGCCAGCAAACACAATGCTAATTATCAGGATTTATCTGCTCCCTTTGGAGACAGAGGTGCCTGCAATGTACTGCAGTGTAATGCATGGGAGGTCTTACCTTACGTGAGGGTCCAGGGCTGGGAGGGGGGGTTAGATAATTAGGGTTGGGTCATATGACACTTACTAAAGGACAGAAGGTCAGGTTCTGTTGTATATACCAGATACAGGGTAACTCTATACTTGCTACACTACACAGTGTGACCACAGGAAAAGCCTTCCCAGTGCCCCCAGTAATAAACGCTCTTATCGGCTGCACATGTATATGGTTATGCTGCGTTATCATCCTATTGATCAAGAGGGCGAACTGTACCAGTCTCGTGTTTTTTAAAAATAGGTTTTTGGTTCCCATTTAAAGAGGTTGGCCCATCTCATACATTATTAATCATTAAAGCGCCATTCATGCCATGGCGCTGTACATATGAGAAGAGGTATACATAGATAATACAGACAATTGTACTAAGCATGAACAAGACGAGTTACAGACTGGTACAGAAGGAGAGAGCGTCCTGCCCGTGAGGGCTTACAATCTACATGGTATGGGAGAAGGACACAGTAGGAGAGGGAACACATTGGAGGTATAATGCTAGGATATGCCCCCAATGTCTGATAGGTGGGGGTCCCAACTCTGTAGAACGGAGCCGCATGCTCAACTATTTTCGAAAGTCCCATACAAATTAATGGGAAGTGCACTGCACAAGCACGGCCACCACTCCAATCACTTCTATGAACTGGGCAGATGGAAATAGTGGAGCGCTGCTAGAAATTAATGGAGGGCTGCTGCGCATGTGCTGTCCACTCTCCTTCACTTTGCGGGCTCCATTCTAAAGATAAGGTGCGGGTCCCAGAGTTGGGACTCCCACTTGTCAGACATTGGGGTCATATTCTAGTGATACTCACAACCGCCCCCACCCCCACCATATGAGATTATTACATTGCACCGATTCTACAAGGGAGACGCCGCGCCCCTTCATATAGCAGATTGTGGGGGTGCCAGGAGTCTGATCCCCGCCAATCTGATATTGATGACCTATTCCGTCGATAAGTAATCAATATCTGTAGCCCAGGCAGCCCCTTTAAAGTCAATGGACAACTAAGAAAAACTGTATTCTCTGCCATTTTATGCCTCAAAATTCCCCTAAACCCTGCATTCACACATGGCGCTATAATTTAGTCTGTAGCAAATCTGCTGAAAAATCTGCATTTGTGACATACAGATCCAGATGCGTGTCTGCCACATAACTGAAGCAGATCTCACCCTAGGCACGACAAAGGGTAAAAATCTGCAGCAAGTCTACACCGAAATCCTCATCAAAAGCCGCAGATAACACATGCGGATTTCGTGGCAGATTTTCTGCGGACAAACTCGCAGTTGTACCAATAAGCCACGTGTGCATCCACCCAATAGGGAATACTAAAACAGTTTATTGAGAAATGACTGTTGCCTAATATTTTAGTGAAAATGTCATCTTTTTTCCAGTGAATTTGAAGAGCTAAGATTTAGGACTGATCTCGCCGCACATCGCAGAGATTCTGGCCTGATGCATTCTGGGAGGAGGCAGGGTTTATGGGATACAAAGAACTTACCACAGCGGCTCTGTCAGACACCCCAAAGGCGCACTTCTGCCTCTTGCTCGTTATGTAGGACGAATTCTCCTGGATCTTCTCCAGCAGTTGGCGCATCGGCTTGCAGTAATTGGACACTTTACATTCCTTCAGAAAAGATTTCAGCTACGGGGCAAAAAAAAAAAAATTAACACCATTAAGGTTTGCCAAAAAGAAGGCACAAACAAGTATTAATTGATCCGCCCGCACTCACATAAGGGACCATCACCATCCTTTCTGATGAGGAGCATGATAAATGTTTGGACTTACCTTTACAAAACACAGGTACTCCGGTTCCCTCATCCCAACACTCCTTTGGACTTACTACAATCCCATTTGCACCCTAACATAGAAAAACCATCTCTTGGCAAATCACTGTTTAAGTGAGATTTCTCCAACGGACGGTGGGCTAAACTGGGAAAAGCTTCTAGATCTTCCCAGGGTTCAGAAAGCGCCATTCCTCCACTTATTAGACTTCCGCAGGGACATTAGGCGCATCTCTCTACCTCCAACTCAAAACAGAACCCTTTCTTGGTAGGAGAACCTACTAAAAATGACCCAATTACCCAAAAAACTGCTTTCTCCAACATATATGTTTTCTTTATCCAATGCTCGGCCAAAGCTTTATTTCCTAGAAGCATTCGAGGGGGAGCTTTCGTTCAGCCTCTCAGATCCAGAAAAGGCTTTTATACTTGCCAACTCTCACGGCTTTAATAGATGTATCAAAATACAAGAAAACTTGTATAAACTACTGACGAGGTGGTATAAAACTCCACAATTCCTTCATAGGATAAATCCGGAGATCCCCGCCCAATGCTGGAGATGTGGGGCGGACGTGGGTTCCCTCTCCCATATTTGGTGGCACTGCCCATGCATAGCTCATTTCTAGAGATCAGCTTGAAGATCACACAAAATCTGCCACATCAAACTCACTTTTGGACACCAAAGTAGAATCAATTTAGGATCCAATGAGTCTCAAACCTTCTAACAATCTCCCTACCATGCTTATCACCGCAGCAAGACTACCAATTCCATAATTATGGAAGAGCAACTATATCAGATTGGATAGAGTAAGTCGATCAGATATATCTGTTTGAGGAGCTCGCCCACTGGTAGACCCACACTCGCTCGAAGTTCCTGAAGATATGGGGACCATGGAAACCTTTTAGAAAATTTGACTAATAATGAAGCACTACCCATTGCTTGGCTATATCCGTAACTAACTGAACATCACAAAATTGCCGGACCTCCTTTCTTCCCTCTAACACACACCCTTTACCGGAATACCGACAAACCAGGCAAACACATTCTGAGACCCTCACTTAGGACTAATCACCCCAAGTAAACCGACATAATCAAAGTCAGATGCTTTCCACATTAGGAATCCACCCCCCCCCCCCCCCCCCCATCATCCCCTGGTCATACACTCGATCTTGAGAGAAAACATTCCAATAACCCCTACTATTCTGAACCAATGCAATAGGAATGATAGGAATGACTAATTAAGTAGGGTGATATGCTGTAGAACATGACCAGTCTGTACACTTGTTTTTCGTAGTGCATTGTTGTTTATTGTTCAAAAATTACAACTTGTGATTTGCACGTTCTCAAATTGCATTACGTATACGTTATTACTCATTTTTTTTTTATAAAAAGAGAATTGATTAAAAAAAAAACAAGTATTAATTGTACATGCGCTGGCATTGTGAGCCAACTGCGAAGAGAGAGCAGAGCTACTGAATAAGGGCTCCTGCACACAACCGTATCCGTTTTTCATGGTTAAGCAAAACATGGTTACCGGCTGAGAGCCTGCATATTTTTTTTTTTTACTCCTTTACAATTGTCCTATCCTTGTCCACAAAACTGACAAGAATAAGACATTTTGATTTTTTTTGTGGGGCTATGGAACAGACTTACAGATGTGGACAGCATATGGGAGTGTTGTGCGCATCTTTTGCGCCCCCCTTACAGATGAATGGGTCCACATCCGTTCCGCAAATAATGTGGCCCAAAACTACGGCGGTGTGCATGAGCACATAGGTGCATTCACATGACAGTATCAGTTTTGTGGATCCGCATAATACAGCTGCAGTCAGTGTGCATCCTGCACTTTTCATGGACCCCATTGAAAAAAAAATGCCTATTCCTGTCTGCAAAAGGGACAATAGGTCATAGTCGATCATTTTTGGCTTGGCCGCATGGATGTGGACACAACACCGATGACATCCGTGAGCTGTCTGCATTTTTGAAGCCCCATAGAAATGAATGGGTCCGTGGACCGAAAATACAGTCATGTAAATGCACCCTTATACAATATGCACCTGTAGAGGTCATGGGATACGCAGGGGATGTAGATGTATCTGATGGGTGCAAACACTAACAAACCTAGGAACTTTCAAAGAACTAGATGTTGGGGTGACCCAGCACCTCAAGAAAGTCACTAGACCCTGAAGTCCATGTTCAAGATTATTGAAATGACCAGCAAATAGGACAATGGTGCCATACCTATGCCAGAAGAAATCTACTGGTAAATTTTAAAAGGGGTTATCGAAGACTATAAAATGCTCCCCCATATGCTGTGCCCCTCACAATGACTATACTTACCAGACTCCCCGCGCCGCTCCTGGTCCGCGCACAGCCACTGCAGCTTCTCCCAGTGCACGGATGAAAACAGTGGCAGTCGGAGACCAGGTCGAGCCTCCCTAGCATCGCAGGTGACACTAGGGAGGGTCATCCCTGTCACAGTCCGATTCACACCGCTCTATCCGCGCACGGGGAGAAGCAGCAGCGGCGGGGCGGAGACCAGGAGCGGGGCGCCAGGTAAGTATATTCATTGTGAGGGGCACGGTGTAATGGGGGGGTGGATAACCCTTTAAGGCCCCAATATACAGTGTATTGCTGGCTGAACCAAAGCTTTTGGTGGAACTGTAGATAGTCTAACCCGCAACACATAATGTCAGGGAAGAGAAGGATCTCTATCATTTTGTTCTTCCAAGCACCCAACATGTCAGGGAGCAGCTTTCTCCTCTCTCCTCACTGAAATCACATACACGATCAGCTGAACTATGAGTGTGAGTCAGGAGAGATGGGGTCGGCCTAACAAGTGTTTGCCCCACAAGGACTGAAGGTGTATGGGCATTGTTACACTAGTGGATGAGGAAAGAGGATCCATTGCCCAGTGCACACCTCCGATTCTAGGCACAGGAAGACGACTACACTGCAGGTGTGCTGTACAACATGGGTACCGGCGCGGGTTCACATGAACAGGTGATTATGCAGCAGCCTCTACTCTTTAGGCACTACATTTTTTGGTCACTACTACAAGGCTGGCACACTTATGGTTAATACTGTAGACTGGCACAATGATTTTGGCAATTTCACCAGTACCATAATAATCAGGAATTTGTCTTTATCTAATGTACCTACAGACCACCAGGGGAGGTCTTTACAGAACAATTCCAGAGGTGCCCACACCTGAACAAGCTCTCCCCCGACCCCCATACACACTCGGAGTAAAGGGCCCTTTACATGGGCCGAGAACTGCACAGGCATTCAGAGTAACGCTGGTTAGCGATGATCAGATGGTGTATATGTACCGCCGATTACCCAATGAACAAGCAAAACACTCGTTCATTGGGTAATCCGATCGTTTGTGCGCGTGCAGCAGATCGTGCTATGTAAACACCATCTCCTTCTGGCAAACAAGTTAGTATGGAGAAGAGCGATGGCATTAGCGATCGTTCCTCCCCATACTCTGGAGGAGATCGCTGCAAGTAAATACACTGGTCTCCTCCACCAGCGAGCAGCATATTGTCGGGAAGGAACGCTTCCGTCCAGACTATCTGTTAATATCGTCCCGTGTAAAGGGACCTTAAGCCATTGTCAGACATCTCTGGTATTGGCTTATCTACCAGGAGAAGAAAGGATTAGGTGTTAAAAATCAACGCACCTTATCCTTTTGTAACCCACCATCATCTGTTATCAACTAGGTGGATGGTCAGGAGCTATCCATACATATTTACACAAACCAATATTGGTCCAGATTATAGGGAACAACCATTCCTGCAAACACTTGTTCCTGATAATCTGGGCGTCTAAATGTGCCGCCGAACACAGATGAACAAGTAACATGCTCATTCATTGGGTGACCCTGTCGTTTGTGCAGGCACCACCAATCATCATTTCTGGACATTAGATCGTGCTGTCTAAACAAAAATCTGCAGCTCAGAAACAGTGCAGATGTATGGGGACGAGGGATGGTAATAGCAACCCATTTTCCTCATACTGTGAAGGAGATCGCTGCATGTAACTGCATGGCCTCCTTCACTAAGCGAGAAGCCAACTGTTGGGATGGAGTGCTTTCTTCTCGACAACCGGCAACTCAACCAGCCCATCTAAACCCACCTTTAGATTGACAGCCAGTCCCGTCGAAAACAGGTATATGTTTGGGGGCCTTGAGTCTGGCCATACACATTAAATACCTGCCATATGACAGACCTCTCCCAACCTCTTATCTAACCCTCCCTAAACCAATGCACAAGCATGCTCAGCTGGGGAGTGGGCAGTATGCCAGATACCCCTGATGGTGGTTAAAATCCAACAGCCCAATGCTTATCTCCATAAACATCTGCCGGGAGGGTCCCATACACATTAGTTCAGGAGCCAGCAACCTCCGACACTCCAGCTGTTCTTAAACTACAACTCCTAGTATCCCCCTTGCACTTCTACAGGAGTTACAAGAACTGCCGAGTAGGTGTGCAAGCTGGGACTTCTAAACCATGGTCCAGATTTACTAACGTATCTGCGGAAAAAAAGGTGTCGCAAAACGGAAAAATTTGGTGCGTCTTGGGTTTCTGAACTTTTTTTCCAACACGCTCAACAAAAGCAGGCAGAGCTTTGCAGGAAGTGGCAGGAAAAGATGCGCCACTTAGTAGGATTCTGGCGTAAAAATCTGATTCAAAGCAAGTCGACCAATAGTTGGTAGAGTGTCGGAGAAAAGGGTCTATCCCTGCACCACATTTATCATCCAGCCTGAGCCCCTGGGATAACCTAGGCCCATGTGCTTGCTGTAAGATAAATCGAACTAATTCTTAGTTTCAGAGATTTCTGCAGCAAGTCTGCCACGTGTGAATACCCCCTTATAGCGCACCACTACTCCCTCCATTCCACATATGTAACTACCGTATTAGCACTGGATATTACCACCAATCTCCATGAAGTTTTGGATTGTTACAATCCAAGTCCAAAGTATTCCCTCACCTGTGTGTAATTAATTACTGAAATATTCTGCATCACAGGACACACTGCGACCTTTCCAGACCAGTTATTAAATTACCATGAAAATTATTTTCCAAAAAAAAATAAAAAAATAAAAATCAGGATAATTTAGCTAATCCCCAAACTTTGGCGATACACGCCCTGAGGTCGCTGAGCCACAAAGCACAGAGCGGCTGTTTGCACATCTGCAGCCGTGCTAGGAGAAACCCCTCTGGCAGGAGACTGCGGGCTCTGTTCCCAGTTCCTCTCTTGGAGTTTCTCTGCGTACACATCTGGGATCGGGCAGGGATAGGGGAGGGTAACTGCTAACAGAGCCCTGAGCCGCAGACAGCCCGGGGGTCTCCTACGTGTCAACGTGTGGTCTCATGGATGACGCATGAGAAAAGGAGGGGAACAAGGGGGCAGGTTTCCAAATTTCCGTGCTAACGTCAGCTGTGAAGTCTAATCTGCTTGCGTGTGACCCGCGGCGCGATACATCTGGCTCTCCTTGGATGGGGTCATGTGTCCACCCAAGTTTCCAGAACCTGGTCCTTTTCACACAACGGCCCCGGTCACTCGCTCAATCCTAGGCACGAGGAGAGCAAAAACGGAAAAAGCGTATTTGCTCATCGGAGCACGCTGGCCAGAAATGAGGCGAAGAAACTGCCCCCTATAATAGCAGTCTGCCAAAAGCAGTCTAAACAGGACGGAAGGAAGGGAACTGTAATGAGAGGCCATCTTTCGGAGCGGCGGGCTGTTTGGCAAACTTTGCCATAATTAATATGGGAAGAGTGACCCGCAGTTACTAAAACATCCTGAAACCCTCGCAGCTGCACGCTGAAAATAGAATGGCAGGGGGTGTTTGCTGCCTCCCAACACGAAAGCACATCTCTGACGAGCATCCAAACCGCTGCCTGTAACCCCGGAGCTGCTGGACATACGTGCTATTCTGGGGTTGTCACTTCTGGGCCATAGGCTCTAACGCTTGCAAGTGAAGGGTTAATAAAGAGCGACTAATAGCTACACGCCGCTCCGGAGCTGGGATTTGCAGTCTGCCAAAACAACTCTGCCGCCTCGCTCTTTTTCTCCCAGCACAAGGGGGGGGGAGAGTGCATGTCACCGAGACAGAAAGAGCGCATCACCCAAGAGCCGCGCCAGCCGGCGATTATCTGGATAGAAGCTGTCAGGCTGCCAATGATGCTCGCACACACACACACACACTGTTCTCTGGAAGGCTACGCATCGACTCACACCCACACAAGCCACCTATGGACGCGCACGTCTCCAGCTCCATTTATCCGCAGCAGATTTAATTACAGCAGTCTAAGGGAGGTCATGTAAAAATAGTTGAGAACGCAACAATGGGGGGAGAAGACGGTACAAGATGAAAGACGCACTCTGTAACTATTGGGCCACCTGCACACGATGAGGATTTGTATACAGAAAAACCCGCATGAAGACTGTGCAAAAAAAACTAAATAAAGCACATTAATCTGCACACTCTCGGTTTTTGGTGTGGCATTTGTTTATTTGAACAATCCTAATGAAGTCTATGGTGAAAACCGCGATCTATAAAAGGTGCGGAATCTCTTGACAGGCCGCAGAGTTCAAAATCTGCACAGCAGGTCTCTTATTGAACGTAAAAAATACTCAGTGTAGATGAGATTTGGCACATCTCATTCAGTTAGCCTCTCCTGCATCACGGTGCGATTTTTCTGCACGAGAATCCACGTGGAAAAAAAAAAAACACACGCAAGCCACATGCTGGCCGCCCAGGAGGCCTGCCCCTTCTGCTGGCCGCCCAGGAGGCCTGCCCCTTCTGCTGGCCGCCCAGGAGGCCTGCCCCTTCTGCTGGCCGCCCAGGAGGCCTGCCCCTTCTGCTGGCCGCCCAGGAGGCCTGCCCCTTCTGCCACAGCCACAGAAGACAATAGGTCTGCACAATATGATCATGCAACCCGGACTGTATCCGTATTTTGAGGATCCGCAACTTGAAGGCTGCAAAATGCATAGGGTCGTGTGCATGAGGCCTTACCCCGTTTTTAGAATTCGCTCTTGGTTTTGGCTTTCAAAACTGCATCAGGAAACCTGACAGTGAGGAAGAAGAGTCAAATACAGTAAGTCTATCTACTTACTGTACAAAACGCGCAAGAATGGCGTACTAGACTCACCTCTGTAATAAAGCAGGATAGGTCAGGCTGACATGCAGCATACAATGAGGCTGTGTCCATAACTAATACACTTTTAGAAGGGAGTGGTAGATTTAATTAACCCTGTGTATGGAGCTTCTCTCTCTATGGGGAAGAATGGTTATATTACGAGGGAGACTGGAAGGAAATGTGAGGACCCATGGTCCATATGGCTGGCTACAGCTGCATTGACTCCAAACAGGACTTTCCTAAGGGGGATTTGTATGTACTTACCATGAAGTCATGTTGTGCTTGGGGTGCACTCATGACTTTTGTCCTTTACAGATATCAATGGACTTAATACCCTCATTTGTGCTACTATCTGAGTAATGATGACCCTGAGCTATGTAATGTTACTACTGGGATACTGGTCTACCTTCTTGGGTTATTGTTGGTGGAAAGTGGAAATGGAAGGGACTGATTGTTTCTTTGTTAGCGTAAAAGTTTGAAAAAGTCTATATAAAGGGAGTCTGTCACTGGGAAATCAGTTAAAACCAGGGCACAACGTGGGACACATTAATTCCCACGTGCCAGTCTTGATCCCCCTGCGCTGGAGTAAGATGCACTTAATTTATTAAAGGGAGTCTGTCATCACAGTTTCACCTTTTTAACCCTTCCCATAGCTTTCTAGCAGCATTAGTCGATAAAAACGTTACCCTTTATAAGCAATCGTGGACTTATAAAACTGGCAAAAATCATCGTAGTAGGATATGCAAATGAGGGCTCGCAAGTGCCCAGGGGTGGCGTCAACCTCATAGGTGCCCAGGCAGCTCTGCCTTATCGTCGCTTCCCCCCGCCCAGTCTTTCCCTCTGCCCGCCCATCTTCTTAATTCTTCTCTCGCCGAGATCCCGCGCCTGCCCGCTGAGTCCGCTAGCCGGCGCATGCGCATTAATTACGGTGATGCCGTTCCAGGAATGGACATCGCAGTGCGCCGGCCGGAATCAGCGCGCAGGCGCGAGATCTCGGCGAGAGAAGAAGTAAGAACATGGGAGGGCAGAGGGAAAGACTGGGCGGGGGGAAGCGACAATAAGGCAGAGCTGCCTGGCCACCTACGAGGTTGACGCCGCCCCTGGGCACTTTCGAGCCCTCATTTGTATATCCTACTAAGATTTTTGCCAGTTTTATAAGTCCACGATTGCTTATAAAGGTAACGTTTTGATCAACTGTAATGCTGCTAGAAAGCTATGGGAAGGGTTAATAAGGTGAAACTGTGATGACAGACTCCCTTTAAAGGGCAACTGGCTCTTAATTAGGCGCATTTCGGGCAATTTATAGCAAATCCGGAAGGAGGCAGAAGTCCTGCCCCCTCCTGCTAAGCCCCGACCTTTTCTTTCCACTTCAGAAAATGAGCTGAAAAAGTCGTAAATAATGGCTTGCACCATAAATTGAAACTTTTTTACATTTACATTTATGGAAAAAGGTAAAAAGATCACGCTCCAGTGAGATTATATCATGAAAGTTGGGTATTTAAGTAGAAGCAGCAATGGTGATTTCCTCATCTCAAAACAATTAAATGAAACAAAAGCCAACACCAGTTGTGGGTATTACCCCACAAAATTTTTTAAATTTCTCAATAATTTGTCATGTGGCCTTGAGCATCAATTACAGCTTGACAACGACATCTCATGCTGTTCACAAGTCGACTTATTTTCTACCGAGGCATGGCATCCCACTATTTTTGAAGGGCGGCCCTCAGGTCATTGAGGTTCTGGGGTACAGAGTTACGAGCCTCTACATGGCGACTCAGTTGCTCCCATAGGTTTTTAATGGGATTCAGGTCTGGAGAAAGTGCAGGCCACTCCATTTGAGATACCCCAGTCTCCAGCAGCCGTTCCCTAATGAGGTGACCCCGATTAACAGGCGCATTGTCATCCACGAAGACGAAATTAGGCCTGTGTTGTTCATATAGAGCAGGCATGGCCAACCTGCGGCTCTCCAGCTGTTGAAAAACTACAACTCCCACAATGCCCTGCTGTAAGCCGATAGCTGCTGGCAGTCTGGGCATGATGGGAGATGTAGTTTTGCAACAGCTGGAGAGCCTCAGGTTGGCCATCCCTGATATAGAGGCACAATGACTGTGGTGATAGCAGTGGCTGATGTATAGCACTCTCCTTGATGTCTCCAACATCCTTGGTGACCATCATTTCTTCTAAGTGTGAATAGACTTTCATCAGTGAACAGCCCCGAGGCAGACTAGTCCTTCGTGTAGCGTAGATGATCCCTGGCCCATGCAACATTATGACACTTGTGGACAGGTAACCTTGCAGGTCATCTAGCACGCAGACGTAAACAGTTGAGTGGTTTGACTTGACATTTGGGTGCCTCTCAACTCCCTTAAATGTGCCTGGAGTTGTGTGACATTCGTCATCCGATTCCGCAGGGCATTGTTCACAATGAAGCAATAACCAGTGTGGGATGTGGCTAAAGGACCTCCACTTGTATGGCCTTTCTGTGACTCTTCCAGTATCTCTGTTGCAACCTGATGACACTCTGACACTCTAAGCTCAGTGGCCACTTCCATCTGAGAACATCCTGCTTGAAGCCTCGCAATGACGAGGTACTGTTGATTAATTCTCAGGTGTTGTCTTGGTCTCAAGTCAAAATGTGAACAGCACGATGAGTAGAACTGTTTAAATACCAACTCTAAGGCTGAGTTCACACGGGCGTTGCGGGAAAAGGTGCGGGTGCGTTGTGGGAACATGCGCGATTTTTCCGCGCAAGTGCAAAACATTGTAATGCGTTTTGCACTCGCGTGAGAAAATTCGCGCATGTTTGGTACTCAAAACCGAACTTCTTCACAGAAGTTCGGGCTTGGGATCGGTGTTCTGTAGATTGTATTATTTTCCCTTATAACATGGTTATAAGGGAAAATAATAGCATTCTGAATACAGAATGCATAGTAAAATAGCGCTGGAGGGGTTAAAAATAATAATAATTTAACTCACCTTAATCCACTTGCTCGCGCAGCCGGCATCTCTTCTGTCTTCATCTTAGCTGTGTGCAGGAAAAGGACCTGTGGTGACGTCACTCCGGTCATCACATGATCCATCACCATGGTAAAAGATTATGTGACGGACCATGTGATGACCAGAGTGACGTCACCACAGGTCCTTTTCCTGCACACAGCTAAGATGAAGACAGAAGAGATGCCGGGCTGCGCGAGCAAGTGGATTAAGGTGAGTTAAATATTTTTATTTATTTATTTTTTAACCCCTCCAGCGCCATTTTACTATGCATTCTGTATTCAGAATGCTATTATTTTCCCTTATAACCATGTTATAAGGGAAAATAATGATCGGGTCCCCATCCCAATCGTCTCCTAGCAACCGTGCGTGAAAGTCGCACCGCATCCGCACTTGCTTGCGGATGCTTGCGATTTTCACGCAGCCCCATTCACTTCTATGGGGCCTGCGTTGCGTGGAAAACGCACAATATAGAGTATGCTGCGATTTTCACGCAACGCATAAGTGATGCGTGAAAATCACAGCTCATGTGCACAGCCCCATAGAAATGAATGGGTCCAGATTCAGTGCGGGTGCAATACGTTCACCTCCCACATTGCACCTGCACGGAATACTCGCCCGTGTGAACTCAGCCTAAGGCCTCATGAACACGACCGTATTTTTTTTGCGGTCCGCAAAAACGGGTTCCGTTTTTCCGTGACAGTTTTTTCGTCCGTGGGTCTTCCTTGATTTTTGGAGGATCCACGGACATGAAAAAAAAGTAGTTTTGGTGTCCGCCTGGCCGTGCGGAGCCAAACGGATCCGTCCTGAATTACAATGCAAGTCAATGGGGACGGATCCGTTTGACGTTGACACAATATGGTGCAATTTCAAACGGATCCGTCCCCCATTGGCTTTCAATGTAAAGTCAGGAGAAAATATACCATAGGATTGGAGTTTTCTCCAATCCGATGGTATATTTTAACTTGAAGCGTCCCATCACCATGGGAACGCCTCTATGTTAGAATATACTGTCGGATATGAGTTAGATCATGAAACTCAAATCCGACAGTATATTCTAACACAGAGGCGTTCCAGTGGGCATCCCTCCCTCCCCTGTAGTTAACTCGTTGGTGGCCAGTGGGCCCCCCTCCCTCCCTGTAGTTAATTCGTTGGTGGCCAGTGGGCCCTCTACCCTCCCTCCCCCCTCCTAATTTAAAATCTCCCCCCCATTCATTGGTGGCAGCGAAGAGTACCGATCAGAGTCCCAGTTTAATCGCTGGGGCTCCGATCGGTAACCATGGCAACCAGGACGCTACTGCAGTCCCGGTTGCCATGGTTACTTAGCAATTTGTAGAAGCATTATACTTACCTGCAAGCTGCGATGTCTGCGTCCGGCCGGGAGCTCCTCCTACTGGTAAGTGACAGGTCTGTGCAGCGCATTGCTTAATGACCTGTCACTTACCAGTAGGAGGAGCTCCCGCCGGACGCAGACATCGCAGCTTGCAGGTAAGTATAATGCTTCTACAAATTGCTAAGTAACCATGGCAACCGGGACTGCAGTAGCGTCCTGGTTGCCATGGTACGATCGGAGCCCCAGCGATTAACTGGGACTCTGATCGGTACTCTCCGCTGCCACCAATGATAGGGGGGGAGATTTTAATTAGGAGGGGGAGGGAGGGGAGAGGGCCCACTGGCCACCATCGAGTTAACTACAGGGGAGGGAGGGGGGCCCACTGGCCACCAACGAGTTAACTACAGGGGAGGGAGGGGGGCCCATGGCCACCAACGAGTTAAGTACAGGGAGGGAGGGGGGGCCCACTGGCCACCAACGAGTTAACTACAGGGGAGGGAGGGGGGGCCCACTGGCCACCAATGTGTTAACTACAGGGGAGGGGCTGCCCCCTGCTGCCTGGCAGCACCTGCCAGGCAGCAGGGGGCAGTCATGTAGACAGTTCTTTTAGTATATTCTAACCTGAAGCGTCCCCATCACCATGGGAACGCCTCTGTGTTAGACCATACTGTCGGATCTGAGTTTTCACGAAGTGAAAACTCAGCTCTGAAAATGCTTTTATGCAGACGGATCCGTCTGTATGAAAGAAACCTACGGCCACGGATCACGGTCACGGATGCCAATCTTGTGTGCATCCGTGTTCTTTCACGGACCCATTGACTTGAATGGGTCCGTGAACCGTTGGCCGTAAAAAAATAGGACAGGTAATATTTTTTTGACGGACAGGATACACGGATCACGGTCTCGGCTGCAAAGCGGTGCATTTTCCGATTTTGCCACGGACCCATTGAAAGTCAATGGGTCCGCGAAGAAAATGGAAACGGCACAACGGATGCACACAACGGTCGTGTGCATGAGGCCTAATTGAAACAGGAAATTTATTGGGCGATTCATGGATCAAATACCTGAATTTTGCCATTAAGCTCCTCGTTAGAGAACAGCAAGTTGTGCAAAAATTACTGAACCATTGAACAGTTTGACATGGGCGTTAAAAAGTTTAGAAAAGATCACATTAAGTTCACTGTAAAGGTCAGAGTGCATTTTAGGTTCATCCTGAAATTTCACCCACAAGCCAAATATTCCTAACTTTTTGTGAGCAGCGTATATAATTGTGCTAGCTGTAAAAATGTAATGCACTTGATCGTTCTTTCCCTAGACATCAGTTTGGAGGCCCTCCATACAGACAAGAAAGATGAAGGGTTCTTCTGTGTATGGTCACCATAAGAAATGTATGCATTACAAATTTACTCAACTTGTATATAGATTCATAGGATTCGGGCTCTTATACAATGGTAGGTATAAAATCATAGAAACCCCCTGCTCTAATAAACAAAATCTGGCTTCTGATGCAGAATACCTCAGTCCACATAAGGCAAAAGCTATGGATTTCCTCTGTGTACAGGCCAAGGTTTAGCGTACAATAACCACATCTTTTATCCAAATAAATTCAGGAAATGTGCAGAACCAGACGTAAATGAGGTAGAGTAATGGTCTGACCAATGGGCAATCCTGCCGAAAAATCACAAGGCACAGAAGCCCTTTAACATTCAGTTATAGCCAATTCTAGTGATTTATGGTCAAGACAGAAAAAGAAGGAAAGAAAAAACAAAACTGCGCAGGAGGCAATGAGAACTGTGTGTAATGTGCTGTGCACAAAACACCTGCAACTGAAGACAACTCACGCATTTCTACCACAGGCTTATTCAGCACAGGAGATCAGTAAGACAAGGCTAAGATGATTAACTGAGAAACGCAATGTGCATCTGGGATATATTACAAAGCCTCCACATGGACTATTAATCTGTCTCTCGATAGGCTACAAATAATTTAATGTTTTCAGCAAAGCCTAGCCTCATGCCTATATATCTTGACTGCAAATGTAGCCTCAGTGAACTCTAAAGTAGCTGCTTCCAAGCTACAAAACAGCTGAACCATCTTCATGATTTTGTAGTTTAAAGGAGAGACTTCTGTGCCTTAATATGTTCATATTGGGGAAGAATTGAGAAATTGACCCTCATTCATTTCCAAGAATAGTAAGATCATTCGAGAATCAGGGCTGATGGGCCAACAGCTAAAGAGGAAAAAATCCTTTAGCTATCAATACAAAAATCAGGGGACCAAGGGCGGCGCGGCCACAGGGGTGGGGGCGCTAATAGTTGTGTGGTCACGGGGGGGCCAAGTGTCCTGCAATTTTGCGAGCAAGTGGAAATGCATAGACAAACTGTATACAAGACAATATGCCGATGAAAGACATACATTTGATCATCCAAAGCATTTCAGAGCAGATTTACTGAGCCTGTAGATGTCGTAAACTCCGATATCGGCTGTCCAGACCGGCACATTTACTACAGTGGCTCAGGCTGGATGATAAATCTACACATTTTTGTCCCGCTCAACTTTTGATTGGCTTAGTTTGAGTTAGAATTTTACACCAAAATAGTAAAGCGATATGTCACACATTAGGACACACGCCATCCCATTAAGTAAACCCCCCCTTTCGAGAGAATTTAAAAAATGTTGCGAAATCCTAGTCGCACCAATTTCTTTTTAGACAGACTCTAGGTGCAGACACGTTAGTTAAAGGGGATGTCTCACTTCAGCAAATGGCATTAATCATGTAGAGTAAGTTAATACAAGGCACTTACTAATATATTGTTATTATCCATATTGCTTCCTTGATTCATTTTTCCATCACATTATACACTGCTCGTTTCCATGGTTATGACCACCCTGCAATCCAGCAGCGGTGGTCATGCTTTAACACTATAGGAAAAAGAACCACCCTATAGGAGCTTCCACAGTCTCGGGCACCAGACAGGCCGACGCATTTTCCTATAGTGTGCAAGCATGCCCACCACAGATGGATAGCAGGGTGGTCGTAACCAAGGAAACGAGCAGTGTATAATGTGATGGAAAAATGAATCAAGCCGGCAAAGGCGGCAATATGGAGAATCACAATACATTAGTAAGTGCCTTGTATCAACTTTCTCTACATGATAAATGCCACTAAAGCGAGACAGCCCCTTTAGGCCCCTTTCACACGGGCGAGAATTCCGTGCGGGTGCAATGCGCGAGGTGAACGCACTGCACCCGCACTGAATCCGGACCCATTCACTTCAATGGGGCTGTTCAGATGAGCAGTGATTTTCACGCATCATTTGTGCATTGCATGAAAATCGCAGCACGCTAAATATTCTGCATTTTTCACGCAACACAGGCCCCATAGAAATGAATGGGTCAGCATGAAAATCTCAAGCATCCGCAAGCAAGTGCGGATGCGGTGCGATTTTCATGCATGGTTGTTAGGAGACAATTTACTGTATTATTTTCCCTTATAACATGGTTATAAAAGGAAAATAGCATTTTTAAAACAGAATGCTTACTAAAATGTGGCCTTAGGGGTTAAAAAAAAATAATAATTAACTCGCTTCATCCTGTTGTTCGCGTAGCCGCCATAGTCTTCTTTCTTCTTTCAGGACCTGCCTAAAGGACCTTTGATGACTTAATCGCGCTCACCACGTGGTGACGTCAGCGCAGGTCCTTCTGAATGAAGGTAGAAATCTTCTATCTTCATTTAGCAGGACCTGCGCTGACGTCACCGCGCTCACCGCGAGGTGAGCGCGATTATGTCAGAAGTACTTTTGCAGGTCCCGAAAGAAGACGATGCTGACTGCGCGATCAAGTGGATGGAGTGAGTTAATTATTATTATTTTTTAACCCCTAAAGCCACATTTTAGTAAACATTCTGTATTAAGAATGCTATTATTTTCCTTTGTAACCATGTTGTAAGGGAAAATAATAAAATATACAGAACACTGAACTCAAACCCGAACTTCAGTGAAGAAGTCTGGGTACCACAGTCAGTTTTTTTTATCACGTGCGTGCAAAACACATTGCACCCGCAAGATAAAAACTGAACATCGGAATGCAATCGCAGTCAACACTGACTGTAATTGCGTACCTACTCGCACGATTTTCCCTGAACCGGACACGCTCGTCTGCAAGGGGCCTTACTCTTGGCCTTCATGTCCTGTCTCATGAGAAACAGGGCTCCTTAAATTGGTTGCCCATAAGGATAAACCCTGTGAAAATGTCCTAATAAAAGTATATGGACATCATAAAGGAGGTCCCCAGTTTGAAATCCCCCTCTATTGGGCAAAGCAGAGAGCCACTAACAAGCAGCAGCTTTTGTGGATTCAGTGCATCCACGTATTACAAAGATGAATACTGCATTACCATTTCTCAGCAGACACCAAATGATAATCTGATTGGCAGCACAGCTCTAGTATGAAAGGGGCTGTCCGCAATGAAAAAACAAAAACAAAAAAAAAACACAATTGCGGTAGGGCTACACAGTGACGTGTCACGTCACATTTTATATATCTTAATGGTGTCGCTATGCGGCATGCTGCGATAGTCACAAAAATCCATAGCACTGCCACACCGGTAACAACTTTACATACATTATATGACATGTCGCCATGTAACCGTACATGGATAGGGGACAACTATTAGATCTGTGGTGCTCCAACTACTGGGACACCCACTGATCACGGGAACAATGTGAAGCCCCCCCAAAAATGAACAGAGCAGTCAGTCCAGCACGGGTGCAGCCGCTCCATTGATTTCTATGGGGATTCCGGAGCCGCATAACTTCACAAATGGAATATCCCTTCAAAGGGTTTATCCTTTGAACAGGCCATAAACGTTAGTTTGGGGGGGCGGAGGAGTTAACGCAGCAACCCTGCTAATCAATGGTCGTAGGGCTATCCTGAATGGCTTCGGCCTGCTCACTGTTTACTTCAGCTTGTACAGCACAACGCCATATTTTTCACAGCAACTGCATAGAAATAGGAATGGACACCCACATGCTACACATTGATGTAGCGCCACTAAGCATAAATGCTAAACATGGGGCTATTTCTATACCTTTGGACCAAAATGCATAGGTCCACTCACCACGTCAAGGTGGCCTCTTTCAATTGGGTCCCTACACCACTTGGTGGCCACCGCCACCACAAAACGGCACCTGCATTCGGCAAGACTCAGCCCAACGGCATCCCTTCTTCCAGGCTAAGCCCTGAATTACATCACCGGACAGGCACAATATCGCAGAAATGGCCGCCATGCAGAACTCCACTGTGTGAATAGTTCTAAAAAGCTCACTTTTCCACATGGTCTCAGGAAACAGGACTGCGACGAAGTACGTATTAACCCTTGAAGGCACCTGGGTCGAAAGGATGGAGTGACGCTATTAATACAGGACAGTGTGTACTTTCCTCAGCAGCCGCGTCTGGTATAACAGATTACCACCATTCAAGTGGACTGAGACTTTCCAAATACATCATGACCATTTAGTCCACGTACAAGGATCCATCCTACCTGTATAATGGCGGGAAGTACCAGTTCTGGGAATCCAATGCTGTGGGCCTGGGTGTGCACGTATTCTAATGTCAGGTCATAAATCTGCTCAATCAGTCCGTCCTGAAGACAAGAGCACAAAGAAAATAATTATACCAGAAGGACGAAATATCGCAAACTGTTCTGGGTTCTCACTTGCAAGGCCTTCCTACCACCTCCTCCGGTGCCCTGGCTGACGGCGACAGTGTTCCCGGTATCATCACAGAAACGCTGCTGCTATCAGCCAGGACACAGGGGGTCGGAAAGGCGTGCAAGGGAGAACACGGAGCACTAGCAGGGAATGGGACAACCCTTGTGGCACTTTCAACAGAGTTCACATAATGGATAAAAGATGATTTTTGAACCAGGGGTTTTCTGAGATCTTGGATAGATCATCAATATCTGATCAGTGGGGGTCCGACATCCAGGATTCCCACCGATCAGCTGTTTGAGAAGGTAGCGCCCGGGCCTCCTAACAGCTTTTCCATCGGCCGCAGCTCATTGAAGTGGATGGGGCTGAGCAGCCATATCACGCGCAGCTGCTATCAAATGGACGGCGCTGTGCTTGGTGAGCAGAGAGAAGGCTGCGGATAGTGCCTTCTCAAACAGGCGATCGGCGGGGGTCCCAGGTGTCGGACCCCACAGATCAGATATCCAGAGGATAGGTTATCAGTAAAAAGATCTCTGAAAACCCTTTTAAGAAGCCCAATTATAGCCACGCATTCAGCACTAGGAGGGCATTGCATAGAAGGAAAGAAATAAAATGGGTGGGGGGGATTATCTTTGTGCCAACACAATATCTTACAGCATGTGTGGACATGAATATATGATACATAAAGTGCAGACTATACTAGATGGCTGTTGGTGGATAGGACATTTACCCTGAACACTTTCTCCAGGAGGTTCACATTGGACAACTTCAGGATCACAGCAAAGTTGATTGGTTTTACACTAATCCTTCCGGGCCGTTTGTTAAAATTCACTTGCTGCAAAATCTGAAAAAATAAATAAAAATAAGATTATGGTAAGTCTTTTCGCTTGACTTAGAAAAAAAAAAAAAAAAACACAAAGTGGCAGAGCAGCAGTACATATTCACATCAAGGTTTGTACATCTGGGCCATCTTCCAGGACGGTTAACTTGTCAGCAGATTAGGATTTTCTAATTAATATGTAATTACCTAATGGTGTTCTCGTGGTGTTAATTCCTTTTCTCTGCATTCTCAATGCAAAGACATCGATAGGATGCGCAATTATTACGCACACTAGAACAGACTGAGGGTACACGCAGGTGGCAGTGTAGTTTGTGCAGATTTTCCATGTGGACTCAAAATACGCATGTGTTACTTGTGGCGGATTTCCACTCTGATTTGCCCCAGATCTCATTCAAAATCCGCACAAAAATCTACAAGTAATATGCACCGTTTACACATGTGGCCATAATGTGATTTTTAAAAGGTTTTTCCCATTTTGCAAGACGTTCAAATGATGTGGAGCATAAAATAACTTCAGATTCCTACGCGGTCTGCTTTTTAAAGGGGTTGTCTCGTGCCGACAACCCCTGGACTTGTGGCCTATCAGAGCTTAGAACGTCATAAAGGCTGACGTTTAAGCTCGGGACTCCCCTCCCAGTGGGAGCCGGAATACAATTCCAGCTGCTGGGGAAAAGAACAACTAGATTCGGGTCCCCCTGCAATAACAATTTCAGCTGAGGGTCCTGAGACAATGGGAGAGATTTTCTGTTTTTATTGAGTCTGTGTTTGTGCCAAAATTATCAAATATCACAAGTTCTATAAATCTGGTCCATCTTTAAAACATGTTATTGCACTCCACCCCCCCCTACTGGACTGGGACTGGGACTGGGCCTTTTTTTGAGACATTGAATTCTGAAGTCAAACTAATACAGGTAACCATGCACACTATACTGCTAGCTTTTCAAAATTGAAGTGGGTGATGTAAAAATGCAAAAAGTTGCAAAATATTTGAGCTAAGGAGCCATAAGAATCTATTTTACCATGCAACAAAACAAAAAAAAAAAAAAAAAAAAAAAAAAACTTTGTCTGCTACTGGGCGAAAACCGTTTGTCCTATACTAAATTAAGTGTGCGGATTACAAATCCGAAGTCAGAATTGCTATGCATAAGTATGCCTAAATGAATTAAGCACTTGGAAAGCATTAAATAATTTTGAACACAACGAGTTTTACTCCAACAATTACCTGATCTACATTAAAGTTTGCGTAGAAAACAGTGTATGAAAATGTATTGGAATAACAGAATTTCCAAAAGTCTCGTTTTTCAGTTTAAAAGTCTTACTTGAGCAAGGCCCAGTACTGTTAAAAGTGCTTCAGGCATCTGCTTTTGCGTTTGTGAACAGTCATATTTTCCCATTGCAAAAACCAGCAGTAGTTGCCCATCATGTTGGGATTCCAGCGGCCTTGATACCTGTTCTCCATTGTAGAAATATCTTTATGGAACCGCTCTCCATGTTCGTCAGTTACGTGTCCCAAATTGGGTGGAAAAAAGTCAAGATGGGAATGTAAGAAATGCACTTTCAATGACATTCGGCAGCCAAGTTGTTCATATGCTGTAAGCATGTTGTCTACTAATTCAGCATAGTTTGCAGCTCGTCTGTTCCCAAGGAAGTTCTGCACTACTAGCACAAATGCATGCAAGCTGCAAGACGCACTCGCTTTGTCAGATTCTTGCGCTGATCATAAGTAGTGGATTTGCCACATATGTAGCAGAATTTGTCTGTATCGTTAACACATTTGCGTTTATCCATCTTAAGTTTCAAAACTGATAGCACTATAACAGATCACTTTATCAAAATCTGTCCAGTTTGCCTTATATACTTACTGCTGACATCAGCCTGAGTGCGTCTGAACAAGTCTGGACATATCCATTGGAATATCTCCAATATAATGCATTAATATAACTAATTAGGCTTTGCATGTATAACTAAACCATTTAAGGACCTCCCCAAACATTGCGCCCGCTCGCACGTGCAGCGGGCACCATAGCCACCGGTTTCTGCTATTTTAAATAGCAGAGACCCGCGGCACATGTATGCGATCAGCCATAAGGCTAGACGTATACATTTTCCCTTTCAGATGCCGTGGTCAAATATGACCACGGCATCTGCGCAGTCCGGAAGAGGAAGTCGTGCACTTCCGCTCCGGTAACAGCGTTCCCCAGCTGAGATCGGGGAACCTGTTAAATTGATCTAATAGGCTGAAGCCTCAAGCAGGCTTCGGTGCCTATTAGATGACTATACCAATACAGGCCACTAGGTGGCAGAATTGTATTGGTATAGAAACATAGAATGTGTCGGCAGATAAGAACCATTTGGCCCATCTAGTCTGCCCAATATATCTGAATCCTATTAATAGTCCCTGGCCCTATCTTATATGAAGGATAGCCTTATGCCTATCCCATGCATGCTTAAAGGGACTCTGTCACCACTTTCTAACCCCCCCTTTTCAAAGTATTGTTATCTGCATGGCGCCCCTGTGATTATAAATGTGTTGTTAGAAGTTAAATTCGCCGTCTCCTTTTGATAAAAGAGCTTTTATCTAACCTGTCAATCTTCTTGATAAGGTGCCCAGGGCGTTTCTTTTCGTCTCAATCTGCCGCCCGCCGCCGCCACCGTTGGTGCCCAGCTCCTCCCCTCATGCTTTCAGCGCCGCCTGAATGTAATCAAATACGCCTCCGGCTCTCTCTGTGCCCCCTCCTCCTTTTCAAAGATCCCGCGCGTGCGCACAGGGCTGTGCCTGATGCGCCCGTGCGGACATTTACAATCAGCCTCATTGAGCGAAGTGCGCATGCGCGCACTTCGCTCAACCTCCTCATCAGACGAGCACTGCAGCCTGCTGCAGTGCTCGTCTGATGAGGAGGTTGAGCGAAGTGCGCGCATGCGCACTTCGCTCAATGAGGCTGATTGTAAATGTCCGCACGGGCGCATCAGGCACAGCCCTGTGCGCACGCGCGGGATCTTTGAAAAGGAGGAGGGGGCACAGAGAGAGCCGGAGGCGTATTTGATTACATTCAGGCGGCGCTGAAAGCATGAGGGGAGGAGCTGGGCACCAACGGTGGCGGCGGCGGGCGGCAGATTGAGACGAAAAGAAACGCCCTGGGCACCTTATCAAGAAGATTGACAGGTTAGATAAAAGCTCTTTTTATCAAAAGGAGACGGCGAATTTAACTTCTAACAACACATTTATAATCACAGGGGCGCCATGCAGATAACAATACTTTGAAAAGGGGGGGTTAGAAAGTGGTGACAGAGTCCCTTTAAACTCCTTCACTGTATTTGCAGCTACCACTTCTGCAGGCAATATAGACATCAATGAACACAATAGGCAATATGATTGCCAGTTATGGTCACCCAAGGCGACTTAAAAAAAAGAAGAAGTTTTTGCAAATATAAAAAAAAATAAAAAAATTATAAAAAAAAGTTCAAATCACCCCCCTTCCCTTAAAATAAAAATACTTAATAAAAAAATAAACATCACGGGCATCATCGCGTGCGAAAATGCCCATACTATTAAAACAATATTAAAAACAGCATACAGGAAAAAAAATTAAACAGCTTATTTGGCATTTTTTGTCACTTCAACTACCCAATAATTTTTTTTGAAAAAGTGATCAAAGTCACACACACACTTCAAATTGGTATCAAAAGATCAAAATAACAGATTGTCCCGCAAAAAAAAATTGAGTGCTCACACAGCCCCGTACACAACTACAAAAAAGTTATAGGGGGCAGAATATGGTTATAAAAAAATAAATTTTCCTCCTCAAAGGTTTAAAAAAAAAAAATTTCAGTATGAAAAACGCAAGAAAAATTATCCAAGTGTGGCATTGTTGTAACCGCACTGACCTGTAGAATGAGGATAACAGGTAAATTTTTCCGCATAGTGCACAGTGAAAAAAAATAAAAACCTTTATCAGAATTGCGTTTTTCCCCAATTCTACCGCATTTGAAATTTCTACTTCCTACTACATTGTATGCAACCGTAAATGGTGTCATTAGAAAGTGCAACTTGTCCCGCCAAAAATAAGCCCTCATAAGGCTATGTGAATGGAAAAATAAAAAAGTTAGGACTATGGGAAGGCGGGGAGTGAAAAAACAAAAACATGGAAAATCCCAGGGTCCTTAAGGGGTTAAAATCTAGACATGTCAGGAATCAGTGCCCTCATTTTAGTATAAATCACATGTTTTTCTCTCAGTAGCAAAATCATTGTTGTGCAGTATTTTGTGACTTTTTGGAAGATAGAATTCAGGAGTGCAGGGCTTGATAAACTCCCCCTATTGGATTGTCTCTATGGCACGTATCCTCACATAAACCTATTATTGCAGGAATACAAATCCCATTATATAGCAATACTGGAAAAAAGCTAAAAAACATTCTTTCAGTGAAAGGTGATCACTAGATTAATCACTTAACGACTCTTGAAGGATACCGCAGTCACGGGTGGGCAGGACATGTATGGGGCGGACTCACCAGGTGATCCCACTCTATACGCAGTCGGTGCCAGCTAGAGTTGTGAAGATACCAAAATTTTGCACAAAAAAAATTATTTCACAAAGAATACCCACACATTAACCCCATGTTGCCAGTTCAATACAATTACGATGATATCAAACTTTTATCTTTTTTATTTTGTTTCACTAGTTAAAAAAAAAAAAAGCCCTAATTTTTAATTTTTTTTAGATTTCAGTATACAGAGCTTTATGAGGGATTGTGATTCGCGGGACAAACTGTAGTTTTCATTGGTACCATTTTTGGGGTACATTCAACTTTTAAAATCACTGTTATTCAACTTTTTGGGGGGAACAAGGTGAAAAAAAAATGGCAAAGTGCGTGTTTTTATTGCTGACCTCAAAGGTCCTTAAACTTATCAGCTTCCAGCACCGCGAGGATGCTGTGAGTTTCTCTCCCTTGCCCTCCTATTCTCCCCTCCCTGTCATGCCCCCTCCTTATCGGGCTACTTCGTTATTTCATTGGTGGCTTTGTGCACGCCATGTTCTCTGGTAGAGAGAGATACTAAGCTGCACATATTGTATCAATTCGGTTATCAAAGTAACAGCAGGCACTTGGCCACAATGCCCAGGATTGGAGATGACTCTGAGCCTAGTCATGCAGCTGTTAAGTGCGACCACGGCATCTGTGAAGATAAATAAGAGGAAGAGGGCTCCCTCCGTCCTCCAACTGGTGACCCCGTGGTAAAATCCAGTCTGTTGCCACGGCAGCACAAGGCCTTGTGAAGGCTGCCAATGCTGTCATACTGAGCTTCCTGAAAAGCCATGTCCCAGGCACAGCCTGACAGGCAGCCAGTAAAAATCCATCTGGCTGCAATACCAAGCACAGCCACTATACAATGTACTGTGCCTGGTATATTGTGGGGAGGTTGCATTACTCAAGTGCCACAGCCTCATCAATACTGTACACCTGGAAAACCCCATAACTTAAGAGATCTACATAAAAACAGTCCCAAAGGGTTAGTCAAAAAAGCCTATAATATTTCTACAGATACCCCTGGTGTTACCTTAGTCTGGCCCTGTTCAGGCAAAGCACCGGTCCCAAAAAGGGAGACCCTGATCTCTAATCTCATCTCTTGTAAGACCCTGATGATTGCTAGATCAAGTGCAAGAGGCAATAGGGTATACAAATGCCATAATTGTGACCAGTACAGGTATACACAGATCACCTTCTCCACTCCGTTATTAAGAATTACAATTAACATATGGCAGAAGTTTCAGCTCGAGATGACCAGACATTTAGCAATTTTCCCTTATGTCTGGCCAATAGGGGCAAGGATCCAATGGAATCTAACACATTACGTAAAAGCTACCAGTTACTTAACAGGAAAAAAAAGCCATATCAAAAAGAACTGCACTTTTCTAGTCTGTCGTTACACTATTTGAATTTATGTGCTTCTGTGTACCATGCAATATATAGCAAAGAATTGTAGCATCACTATTTCCTCTAACATTCAGCAATGGAAGAAAGTTCAGCAGCTGGACATCTCAACACGTGGAAAGGGTTATGTAAAAAACAAACTGACTGCCAAAAAAATTTAACAGAACTGATTGTCTACCTTATATCCTCAGATTGTAAGCTCTTGCGAGCAGGGCCCTCATTCCTCTTGTAATAATCGACTTGTCTGTTGCTATGTTATGACTGTTTGTACACGAACCCCTGAATTGTAAGGCGCTGCGAAATATGTTTGCGCTATACAAATAAAGATTATTATTATTATTACCTTGACAGCTCACATCCACAGTTTGATAACCAAACGCATTAGATCAGCCAAAAAAGACAGATTAGAAGAGGAACTAGCAAATAGAACTTACACAAGAACCATGAGTAGGCAATTATCGGGGAGGAACCGTTCATTCCTGATAATTGCCTGCTTTGTCCTTTACATGCTGCAATCACCTATGCCAGAGGCAGCACTCAGAGCCCTCTCTGTGGGCACCTGCACCCTGGAAAAAGTCTATGGCGTACCAATATGCCTTAGACTTTTCCTGCCATTCATCAGCGTAGGGCGCACTATGAACAGCGCAGGCAGCGCACTGGATGTAGGCCGGCTATTATAGAGAAATGATAAAGTACATGGAAGATATACTATACTGGACTGTAGTATTCAGGGTAAATTGCTGTGTTTGCACATTGTGCTCAATAAGTGGGTTTTGGGTTGCAGTTTGGGCACTCAGTCTCTAACAGGTTCGCCGTCACTGACCTATGCTGTATGGGAAGGAGTGATCGATACTGCATCGGCCTTGTCCACCTCAGGATAGTAAAGGGGGGGTAGAGCCCAGCCACAATGAGGGCGCCAGTCACCAAAAGGAAATGGGGTCAAATAAGGAAAGCTGTAAAGTGGATAGATATTTGTGGTATGTGCTACTACTGGGAGATGGTCTGAAATCAGTGCGTAAAGGGCCCTTGGGTGCCTATCACCATAGGAATAAGGATATATAAAAATATGATATGGTAAAGACCACAGAGGATGCGTACCCAAGGGAAGAGCTTTAAAAGATATGCACACACACACACACACACACACACACACACACACACTCACCTAAAGAATTATTAGGAACACCATACTAATACGGTGTTGGACCCCCTTTTGCCTTCAGAACTGCCTTAATTCTACGTGCCATTGATTCAACAAGGTGCTGATAGCATTCTTTAGAAATGTTGGCCCATATTGATAGGATAGCATCTTGCAGTTGATGGAGATTTGAGGGATGCACATCCAGGGCATGAAGCTCCCGTTCCACCACATCCCAAAGATGCTCTATTGGGTTGAGATCTGGTGACTGTGGGGGCCATTTTAGTACAGTGAACTCATTGTCATGTTCAAGAAACCAATTTGAAATGATTCGAGCTTTGTGACATGGTGCATTATCCTGCTGGAAGTAGCCATCAGAGGATGGATACATGTTCTCATTCTGTTTACGCCAAATTCGGACTCTACCATTTGAATGTCTCAACAGAAATCTAGACTCATCAGACCAGGCAACATTTTTCCAGTCTTCAACAGTCCAATTTTGGTGAGCTCGTGCAAATTGTAGCCTCTTTTTCCTATTTGTAGTGGAGATGAGTGGTACCCGGTGGGGTCTTCTGCTGTTGTAGCCCATCCGCCTCAAGGTTGTGCGTGTTGTGGCTTCACAAATGCTTTGCTGCATATCTCGGTTGTAACGAGTGGTTATTTCAGGCAATGTTGCTCTTCTATCAGCTTGAATCAGTCGGCCCATTCTCCTCTGACCTCTAGCATCCACAAGGCATTTTCGCCCACAGGACTGCCGCATACTGGATGTTTTTCCTTTTTCACACCATTCTTTGTAAACCCTAGAAATGGTTGTGCGGGAAAATCCCAGTAACTGAGCAGATTGTGAAATACTCAGACCGGCCTGTCTGGCACCAACAACCACGCCACGCTCAAAATTGCTTAAATCCCCTTTCTTTCCCATTCTGACATTCAGTTTGGAGTTCAGGAGATTGTCTTGACCAGGAGCACCCCCCTAAATGCATTGAAGCAACTGCCATGTGATTGGTTGACTAGATAATTGCATTAATGAGAAATAGAACAGGTGTTCCTAATAATTCTTTAGGTGAGTGTAATATATATATATATGCAATTAGTAACTCACTTCACAAGGGGAGATAGTCTATGGGAGTCAAGACACCCATAGGCTAATCTCCCCAGTCAGGATCGCTTGTAGAATCATAGGAGGGTACTTCAGGAAGATTCTCTTTAATAAAAAACAAGGCTCGACATTTTTTCGGGAGTTTACATAAATACCCCCTTCCTCAGGAGCAACAGTATACATACAACAATAAAAGCTGACAGATGATGTCGGGGAAACAAGGATCAGGCATAATGAATATTTTTGCCCCATCTTTTTGGGGCAGCTTCCCCATCTGGAAGCGTATGGGTTAATGCATATTGATGGTATCCCCATTGCAGAACAGTTTTCCAAAGCGCTTCCTGTTAGGTGCGTCGGTAAGAGGCTTACACTGTGAATTCAATCATTTAATTAGAAAATGGTTCTTGTAAAACCATTAGAGAAGGGAATCTTTAAACCTCCCGTCTGGATGCAAAAGGGCACAGTCAATGCGCAGACTTTACAACCTCAGGTGTCTCAGACAGATTAACAGCTCCTGCTTTCTCCATCCACTCTATTCCCACTACCACAAGCTAGGCAAACCATCCAGTTTCTTCCAGAAAATAATTCACGAAAAACTAAAAAGTGATTCAATCCTTCCGACTGGTCTTAGACGTCTTAATGGCTTAAGCATTTTCCCCCCAAAAAATAATAATCCCAAATGTTTCAAATGCAGCGTATACTTGGCAACCAACCAGATACACTTAAAGGGAAGCCGTCAACTGCACTATGCTGCCCACAAAGAGCGCCGCATTAGTGTAATGACAGACCCACAGATTTTAGTGGTCTGTCATTTCAGGGATGGCAATCAGTAGTTTGAGGCAAGGACTACACTTGTATGCACGACACCTGTCACAGGCAGGATCGCTGAACAGCGGTGATCTCATAGAAATGAATGGGATCGCCGCGGCAGACGCAACAAGTCCAGCCACGTTGGATTTCTTGCGACTGCTGAGACGATCCCATTCATTTCTTTGAGATCACCGCTACTCAGCGATCCTGGCCGTGACAGGTGTCGCGCGACCAGTGTAGCCCTTGCCTAAAACTACTAAATGCCATCCCAGAAGTGACAGCCCTTGCTGTAAAACGGTTAGGGCAGCGCTAAAGTCTGCCCATCAGAGCCGGTGACATCAGAGCCTTAGGCCCCTTTCACACAGGCGAGTATTCCGCGCGGATGCATTGTGAACGCATTGCACCCGCACTAAATCCTGACCCATTCATTTCTATGGGGCTGTGCACACAAGCGGTGATTTTCACGCATCACTTGTGCGTTGCGTGAAAATCGCAGCATGCTCCTCTTTGTGCGTTTTTCACGTAATGCAGGACCCATAGAAATGAATGGGGTTGCGTGAAAATCGCAAGCATCCGCAAGCAAGTGCGGATGCGGTGCGATTTTTACGCACGGTTGCTAGGTGACGACCGGGATGGGGACCCGATCATTATTATTTCCCCTTATAACATGGTTATAAGGGAAAATAATAGCATTCTGAATACAGAATGCATAGTACAATAGGGCTGGAGGGGTTTAAATAAAATAATTTAACTCACCTTAATCCACTTGTTCGCGCAGCCGGCATCTCTTCTGTCTTTATCTGTGAGCAATAGGACCTTTTATGACGTCACTACGCTCATCACATGATCCATCACCATTGTGATGGACCATGTGATGGACCATGTGATGGACGCAGTGACGTCAAAGGTCCTATTGCTCACAGATGAAGACAGAAGAGAAGCCGGGCTGCGCGAACAAGTGGATTTTTTTTTAACCCCTCCAGCCCTATTGTACTATGCATTCTGTATTAAAAATGCTATTATTTTCCCTTATAACCATGTTATAAGGGGAAATAATACAATCTACACTACAACTAACCCAAACCTGAACTTCTGTGAAAAAGTTCGGGTCTGGGTACCACAGTCGGTTTTTTATCACGCGCGTGCAAAACACATTGCACCCGCGCGATAAAAACTGAACATCGGAACGCAATCGCAGTCAAAACTGACTGCAATTGCATTCCTACTCACGCGGGTTTGCCGCAATGCACCGGGACGCATCCGGACACGCTCGTCTGCAAGGGGCCATAAGGGACTATATATCTACATACACACAGGATATGTGACTGTAAATAATATTATAAGTGATAACCAGCATGGGTTTACCAAGGACAGAAGTTGTCAGACTAAACTGATTTGTTTTTATGAGGAGGTGAGTAGTAGCCTGGACAGAGAGGCGGCTGTGGATGTAGGGTTTCTGGATTTTGCAAAGGCTTTTGATACTGTCCCTCAGACGCTTAATAAGTAAAGTAAGGTCTATTGGCTTGGAAAGTATAGTTTGTAATTGGATTGAAAACTGGCTGAAGGACTGTGTCCAGAGAGTTGTGGTCAATGATTCCTATTCAGAATGGTCCCAGGTTATAAGTGGTGTACCCCAAGGTTCGGTGCTGGGTCCTCTATTATTTAAAATTTATTTATTAATGATATTGAGGACGGGATTAATAGCACCATTTCTATTTTTGCAGATGACACTAAGCTATGTAGTACTGTGCAGTCTATGGAAGATGTCCATAAACTACAAGCTGACTAGAACACTCTGAGTGATTAGGCTATGTTATGCATCTTGGTAGTAATAATCTCTCTGCATCATATGTCCTAGGGGATGTAACATTGGGAGAGTCTTTTATAGAGAAGGATTTGGGTGTCCTTGTGGATGGTAGATTAAATAGCATACAATGTCAATCAGCTGCTTCTAAGGCCACCAGGATATTGTCATGCATTAAACGAGGCAGGGATGTGATATTACCACTTTACAAAGCGCTGGTGCGGCCTCATCTGGAATACGCAGTCCAGTTCTGGGCACCAGTCCATAGAAAGGATGCACTGCAGCGGGAAAAAGTACAGAGGAGAGCGACTAAACTGATAAGGGGCATGGAGGGTCTTAGTTTTGAAGAAAGATTAAAAGAATTACATTTATTTAGTCTTGAGAAGAGACGTCTAAGGGGGGACATGATTAACCTATACAAATATATAAATGGACCATACAAAAAATACGGTGAAAAACTGTTCCATGTAAAATGCCCTCAAAAGACAAGGGCGGTGCCTCCGACTGGAGAGGAAAAAGTTCAGTCTCCGGAAGCGTCAAAGCTTCTTTACTGTAAGAACGGTGAATCTGTGGAATAGACTTCCTCAGGACGTGGTCACAGCAGGAACAGTGGACAGTTTTAAAAAGGATTTAGATAAATTCTTAAAAGTAAGGCTACATTCGCTTTGGCGTTTTGGTTTCCGTTTGTGAGATCCGTTTAGGGCTCTCACAAGCGGTCCAAAATGGATCAGTTTTGCCCCAATTCATTCTGAATGGAAAAGGATCTGCTCAGAATGCATCAGTTTGCCCCCGTTCCATCTCCATTCCGCTTTGGGGGCGGACACCAAAACGCTGCTTGCAGCGTTTTGGTGTCCGTCTGACGAAACTGAGCCGAACAGATACGTCCTGGCACACAATGTAGGTCAATGAGGACAGATCCGTTTTCTATGACACAATCTGGCACAATAGAAAACTGATCCGTCCTCCATTGACTTTCAATGGTTTTCAAGATGGATCAGTCTTGGCTATGTTAAAGATAATACAAACGGATCCATTCTGAACGGAGGCAGACTGTTGTATTATCTGAACGGATCCATCTGTGCAGATCAATGACAGATTTGCATCAAACGCGAGTGTGAAAGTAGCCTAAATGATATTAATGCTTATGAAAAACGTGTAGAAATCTGAGTCTCACTTCCTTCTGGGATTCGCGTCCCCACCTATCCCTTGGTTGAACTTGATGGATTTGTGTATTTTTTCAACCGTATTAACTATGTGACTATGAGGCTTAGAGCCCCTGCCCTCACCCACCTCCCGATGGTTTCGCTCCTATGCACATCAGGAAAGGCGACCTGCATCAGCAGTAATGGAGGGTGGGGGGCAGAAAGCCTCATCGGACTCCTCTCAGTAGTACGGATCGCCATCACAGGAGTGAATAACCGCTGAAATCTGCAGGTCTCTCTACACTAGAGCTGTCCTCCGTGAGGGCAGCATAGTGCAGGTGACAAGTTCCCCTTTAAGGGAGGCTAACTTTTTGGATGGAGCCAATGTCAATTCTGTAAATTCACTAAGATAGATTAGTGGTGTCTTGTGAAGGTCCCAGGGACATAATGGGGGTGGGGGGGGGGCTCCCTGTTTCAGACAGCTACGCGCCAGAAAAGCTGCTGTGGTAGATCCAGCCCATCTATACATTACATGGATGGCCATATACTACCACTGCAGGAGAATTGTCTGGTTAGCCGAAGCTTCAGCTGATACATTTAAAAAGTTGCAGTCTTCACGTGACAACCTCTGTATGGTACATGCACACAGCAGGGCAGGTTATGCCCATTTCCATGCGGATTCCGCTTCATTTCCATATGAAAACCGGCATGTCTTACTTGCCCTTTCATTTCCCCACATCACACCCTTCACTTTGCAAAAAGTGAAATCTGCACTGAAAATCCATACAAACCATTGACGTGCTGCAGATTCCAAAATCCTTGCACTTGAGTTTTTAAAAATCTATCTACTTGGTTGGTACTGTATTATACTGCAGGTTTTACTGTGCGTAATAAACACAGTGTGCATACTGTCTTAAAGAGGACCTTTCACCGATTATTACTCTATGAACTAACTATACAGACATGGAGAGCGGCGCCCGGGGATCTCACTGCACTTACTATTATCCCCGGGCGCCGCTCCGTTCTCCTGTTATGTCCTCCGGTATCTCTGCTCACTAAGTTATAGTAGGCGGAGATTCCAGTCACTAAGTTATGGTAGGCGGAGTCTGCCCTTGTTCTGCTCTAGCGCTGGCCAATCGCAGCGCAGAGCTCACAGCCTGGGAGGTTATTTTCTCCCAGGCAGTGAGCTCTGCAATGCGATTGGCCAGCGCTACAGAAGAACAAGGGCAGACTCCGCCTACCATAACTTAGTGAACGGAGATACCGGAGGACATAGCAGGAGAATGGAGCGGCGCCCGGGGATAATAGTAAGTGCAGTGAGATCCCCGGGCGCCGCTCTATATGTCTGTATAGTTAGTTAATAGTGTAATAATCAGTGAAAATCTGCTCCTAGATCTGGTACCTGCCAAAAAGGTCAAGAGAGACACTAGACCAGGAGTGCACAACCTTTTCTGGTTGGGGGCCACATTGTCAGACTGTAGGAATCCCATGGGCCGAAAAAAAAAATAAAGTTAAAAGGGGTATTACCAACTGATATACTGTATTTGTTGCATATACATACAGTATACACCATAAATGTCTGGTTACGCCTCCAGGACTCCCATCTAATGAGAGAATACATGAAAAATGCATGTGAGCAGCCACAAGACAGACATAAATGTCTATCACCAGATGGTTGAGGGCCGCACAGTATGATATTGGAGGGCCGCAGGTTGTGCACCCCTGCTCTAGACTATCAGCTAGCACTAATATAGCTACTGTGCCGAAATATAAGTCATCACACAGTTTTGCAACATGTCGCCATAAACTCAATAAACGCCCATTTGCAGGATGGGATCATTCAGAGCAGTCTCCAGATAATTCCCATTTAAACTAGCAAAATGATCGACGACTCAAATATTGTTTATAGCGGACGAAACTGACCGTGCGTAAGATATTAGAGCGATCTCCCATGTAGGGAATTCTCTCCCCTCGTTAGGTGTAATCAGAAGATTTAACTAAAGGATGATATTGCTACCCAGCAATCGTATCCTGTAAATGGGCCTTAAGAGATGCGAGGCGCTGTGGCCAAAAGTTAAATGACGGTAATGAAGCCTTGGCTCAGCCAGTGAAGAACAGAAGCTGCCTTACTGACCTTAGGAAATTAAAACTGCAGACACTTTCTAAAAGGGTATGTGCGTCTGAATGACCCATCATGCGATCTGCGGCAAAATAATCTGAGGATCTCTGCCGTGATTCTGTATGAACGACTGCTATGAGTACACAAACAGATCAGCCATTTACCAATGTGGCTAACGCACTGCGGTTTCTGCACGGAAACTGCACCAAGAGGCGACATGTAAGTTTGCGTTGCCCAGTTCAAATCCATGCAGAAAAAAATTGCGCCTGTAGAAACTGCAATGCGGATTCCAACAATGGGGCATAGATTTCTCAAGGCTTTTAGTGCCGACTGTGCACCAGAACGTGTGCAAAAAAATACCGCTGTGTGAACTTACTTGTATATTTCAGGCCTTGGAACTTGTGTTTCTACAGCTGTTCTATTTATGACTTTTTGCCAGATTTAGCCTAATTTATATCAGAACTATGTATTTTATTCCATGTTGTAGGAGGAGCCTGGTATCAAATCAACGGGGCAATAGAGGGTCTACACGTGGCTCATTAAAATGTGGCCAAGTGATTAAAGAGGACCTGTCACCGCTCCGGACATGCCTGTTTTAATAACTTCATGCATCCCCCATGTAATAACGATTCTGGAGCATCTATTCTTATGGCTCTATGTTGTGCCATTCCTCTATTATTTCTACTAGACAGACTAGCAGTCTGCAGTAAGGGTACAGTGGGAATGTAACCAGTTGAGGGGGGTGTACCTGCACAGACTCCCTCTATCCAGTCAGTGCTGCCATTTTCAGACTGTGCACGTACACCCCCCCCCCCCCCCACACACACACTTTCTACCACCCCTCTGTACCCTTACTGCAGACTGCTAGAAATTCATTCATAATTTCTAGTAGAATTAATAAAGGAATGGCAAAACAGAGTCATAAGAATAGATGCTCCAGAATTATTACATTGGGGAATGCATGAAGCTATTAAAATAGGCATGTCAGCAGTGGTGACAGGTCCTCTAACACAACATAAAATAAAGGTGGGGGTGGGACATGACCACAGTTTTAGTGAATAGGAC
Source organism: Bufo bufo (assembly GCF_905171765.1). Classification (NCBI taxonomy): domain Eukaryota; kingdom Metazoa; phylum Chordata; class Amphibia; order Anura; family Bufonidae; genus Bufo; species Bufo bufo. The sequence goes on along the minus strand of NC_053389.1, from coordinate 98,191,589 downwards.
GGGGCTCCAATAGCAGTCTCTGCCCATAGACAGATTTGGTGCGGTTTATGGAAAATACTCCTAGTCGAGTCATTAGTGCAGAGATCTTTGCCATATCTTCAGAAAGCAGCCAGTTTACTACAGCTGGGACAAGGCTATGCTACTACTACTCCAGGCACTACTACTCATCCTCTTTTTCTCAGAATATATCTTCAGGTCAATAAACTGTCAAGTTGTTAGACATTCTGCCTGGTGAATGCGGCAGTACTGCATCAGTCATGTATCACTTAGAAAAGCTGGATGACAACCCCTATGGGAACTCTAATGGAGACAGGTACAGACAGGCTGAAAAGAAATTAACTATTTTTTTTCTCCAGTTTAAAGGTGGAAATGCAGATACTGTATGAAAATACGCTGTGCAGACGATCCTGCATTCTAGAGCAGTGTAGTGTCGAATTGACCCATGACATGCAGGCATTGCTGAAAAGCAGAGGAATGTCAGCTAAAAAGAAAAGAAAGCAAGCTACAGGAAAGAAAATATAAGCCTGCTAAGTAGGTAGATATCTATGGTGAGCAGGGACGGAGCCTGTCTATACGACTCCCCAGGGCAGCAGGCAGCAGCCATGGACCTGCAGGGAGGGGAATGGAACGGATCACAGAGACGAAGCTGGCAAGGAACAGAAGGATGTGGGCTGGACGGAGCCGAGCAGCCGCAAAAGTATTTCCTTCCACTAAACAACATCTTGGCTCTGAGACAGAGTGAGCATCACGAGGCAGCATAAACCTCCGATGCTTCCCATCTTCAATCCCAATGCTACCAAAATGCAAACTGAAGCCAAGAACTTCAATAAAACCTCCACCTAAACCTCACCCCCTCTTGCACCGTCACTGCCGGGTCTGGCCAGGAGAGTCAGACTAGACAGCGCAATGAGAAAGCGTAAGGAAAAAAAAAAAAACTTGCGGAAAATAGAAAGTTGCAGTTGCTGATCAAAGAGAAAACTAAAGTAGGGAGGTGGGGTACGGACAGAAGACAGGCAGTGGAAATGTATCGCCCAGAGGCAATGCTGGCGGGATGAGCCGGGGCACAGAAACTCATAGAAATTCTGCTCCTCGGATAAGAAGCCTCCTGCCGGTTAACGTGCGGAGAACTGGTCAATCTCTGGCCAGGAGCCAATTTACTCACAAGACAATCGCAGAAAAGTAGTCAGCACTTGCAAAGGACAAGTTGGTAAAGTACTATACACTAATCAGCAAGGGAGGGACAGAAAAATGTTGAATAAAAATGATGCATTGCTTTTTTTTGCAAGATAGATACTTAAAAAAAATAACACAGGTTCATTGGAAGCTACTGGTATACCAAGATCCTTAAAGGGGTTCAGAATATTAAAGGCCTATCCTCGGGAATGCTCAGACCGGGCGCAGGTCAACAGAACAATGTAAACAACGATGACGCTGCAGCCCACGCACGAGCGCCATAGCCCCTACAAAGAATGGACCCGAATCCTTCCAATCCAATACGGATGGCCTACCAATTCTCTGATCCCAGAAAACACCTTCAGTGATATGTACTAAGACATGTTGTATCTTGCGATTGTTAAAGTGATTGCAAAGCTTTAATTAACCATGGTTAAAGGGGTATTCCGCCAGTAGGAAGTGAAGGCACATTGCTAGGATTTGCTTTCGCTTGCTGATCATTGTCTGACCACTGAGGGCTCCACTAACTGCTGCAATAAAGGGGCGTCAGGGTTCTGTGGAGCACCATGGCTGCTTCTAAATCTTTTGGGCAGTCCAGGTGCTGTGTAGGTACTGAAAATCCATTAGGATGCTCTGCCCAGCGTCTAGCTAGGATCGGCCATGTGCAGAAACGATGCTCCTTCAGCCCCCATGGCTGGTGGGGGTTCCCTGCAGTCAGGGTCCCACCGATCCTAAAAAAAACTAATGCTATAGAATGAAATTAAAGGGATTGTCTCACTTCAGCAAATAGCATTAATCATGTAGAGGAAGTTAATACAAGGCACTTACTAATGTATTGTGATTATCCATATTGCTTCCTTTGCTGGCTGGATTCATTTTTCTATCACATTATACACTGCTCGTTTCCATGGTTATGACCACCCTGCAATCCAATTGTGGTGGTCATGCTTGCACACTATAGGAAAAAACGCCAGCCTCTCTGGTGGCTGGGAGCACATAGGCTAGTGCTTTTTCCTATAGTATGCAAGCACGACCACTGCTGCTGGATTGCAGGGTGACCGTAACCATGGAAACGAGCTGCGCATAATGTAATAGAAAAATGAATCCAGCCAGCAAAGGAAGCAATATGGACAATCACAATACATTAGTAAGTGTCTTGCATTAACTTCCTCTACATAATAAATGTTATTTGCTGAAGCGAGACAACCCCTTTAAGCACGGCCACAATTTCGCTCTCACAGAGTTGTACAGCATCCATTAGAATACAAACCTCTGTGCGCTGCTGTGTAGAAACAGGGACATGTACAGCATGGTGTGTACAGCGCACTAAATATGCCAAAAATCATAAGGGAAGAACGCAAAGGCATCATGGGCATGCAAATAAAGGATATGACTGCAGCATTAACAGCACATATGAGCAGGAGAGCATACCTCCAGGATGAAGGGTAACACAGGGATGAAGACTCCGGTGCTTTCTGACAGCAGTGTCAAGGCCCGGATACAGTGCATCCTCAGAGGGAAGTAGCGTGCAGTGGGAACGAGCCTAGAGAAAAAGAAGTGGAGTGTAAACACCGCACAATACAAGCCTTCTAGGACACACGATTGCCCAGTAGGAAAGTACTACACAAGAGAACAGAGTTGCAGCCATAGAAAGGCACATCAAATTAAGACTACATGTGATCGCTTGTGAATATAAGCTTGTCTGCTCCTATTATACAGGCACTGCAGATGCAAGTTTTACTGCCGCTTAAAAGAAGGTTAAATTTGGATATTTTTGGGGAGATATTTTCCTTAAAAACAGCCAACTTCCTGTTCTGTAGCACCTCAATTATCCAACGCACCCCTATTAACAGGTCCCATTACTGTCTGGAGATCGGAGCAATACTGCCATCTAATGGTGCATGCGGGTAATGCTATGCTTACAATCGCTGTAAATCTTCCAGAGAGGGAAAGATCTCCAGACTATTTGGAGCCTGATGTGCAAACCATCGACTCCTTCACTCTCTTGCGCAGGAAGAGAATCAAATAAAAAAAATGAAAGGATTAAATACAGATCTCTACAGTGTAGTCTGTCAGCTCCCACATCAACTCCAACCTCAGCATAGGCCATGTAGGGTATGTGCACTGCATCAGAAACATCTCTCTTTTGAAAATCTGTGCCTAGAATCATTCATCTTTTTAAAAAAATGCTAATTAGGTTTCAAGTGCCCTGTGGGCGGGGTTGCACCATCCGGTGCACCATCACTACACCAGTATAACCGCCCATCACCACCTCCTCGTGGCTGATTGACAGCGCCAGGCGTCATTGCTCCCAGTCTAAGCTCTGCACATGCGCAGAACGTTTGGTGCTGCGGCCTCACCTCACTGTATTGCTCATGTGCTAATAAGAGACAGCGCAGCACAGGGACGAGATTTCAGTGCTGATATTGATGACGCAGGGGACGACTGGGACTGTCAATCAACCATTAGGGGAGGCGATGAGCGGCAATAAAGGTATAGCAATGGTGCACCGGATGGCACAACCCCGCCTACAGTGCACTTGAAACCTAATTTGTCCACAATCAAAATATTGGGTTAAATACACCCATTCACCTCTACCTGAGCAAGCCCTTAGGTAGGTGCTGCTGTGTACATCCCAGTTTGGCAATCAATAAAACCATCATGAAACATTGTACAGAGGCTCAAACCCTGCTTTCACATCCCTATGAAGTACGCAGTGCTACATCCCCATACTCTTGTATTCATGCATTATATTACAGGGGTTGTCCCATTAAGAGCCTGTCCAATAAGAACCTGATCTGCAGGGATTTGACCTCTGGGGCCCCCACCTTGCTCCTTGTTTCAATGAACTGTCGACCACTCCATTCAACTCCAAGGGACTGTAAGAGATAGCTTACAATCGCTACCCTACATCTGGCACCTCCACAGACCTGAACGGAGCGACAGCACGCAGGCGTGACCACTACTTCATTCCAAGAGGGATCACATCCCCATTCTGATGATCGGCAGGGGCCCCAGCGGTTAGCCCACTGTGGACAGGGGATACCTTGTCTTAATGGGACAAACCCTTTAAAGGGGACCCGTCTCCTTTCCCGACATGTCTGTTTCAGCAAATTACCTGCATTTCCCATGTAATAAAAATACTGGATCATCTATTCCTACGGCTCTATGATGCTCCGTGCCTTTATTATCCCTGCTATGAATTACTAGCAGTTTGCAATAAAGGTCCAGCTGGGCGATACCAGTTGGGGTGGTGTCCCTGCACAGTCTGATGCTATCTAATCAGTGCTGCATTGTCAGACTGTGAAGGACACCCCCCACCCAAACTGATAACACACAGCTGGACCTTCATGCATACTGCTAGCAATTGTTAACTTCTATTAGGAATAATAAAGGAATGGAACATCAGAGTGATAAACTCCAGAATTGTTATATGGGCAAAGCAAGCAGGTGCTGAAACAGATATGTCAGGAGAGGTGACAGGTCCTCTTTACTAAATATGCAACCCAGTTGTGCAACAAACATGAACATCTTTGGGACAACTGTTTAAAATTATTTAACATACTAATTTTTCCAATTGGTCTTTATTAAAAGTTTCAGTTTTTGTGATCCATGGCTACATTTTTGTAAGAGAATGTGACAGTCTGCTCTCGGTCCAGTCAGGTGACTGCTTGCTCTGTAGCCCTCATCTCTGAACTCCTCACAGCTCATAAACACTCATTTAAGCCATATTCTCATCAGTCTGATAAGAATTTAGCTATATGGGTGTTACAGAGCTGTCTGCAAAAACTTATCCCTGGAGCACAAAAAAATAAATAAAAATCCTGACAATTTTTTAATAAAGACCAAGTGATTTTAGCCCAAAAGTAGTAAAACGCGGTTATAAAAAAATTGCCCCAAAAAGTGTTCATAGCCTTTAATAGGCGATTGCTCCACAACCTGTCAGACTCAGGGAAGTGTACACAGGAGAATTTTGAATTCACAAGATGATGTTCTTTTATTTTCGGGTCTTCTACGTGAATCAAACCCATTTATTGGAGCGTCACGTAAGAAACCTACTGCTACTCCTTCATGTAATGTACAGTAACTAAACAAATAGCACTTCAACTGCTGGCTCCTACCTGATACAACCAGTGATAACCTGGACCAGTGGATAGATCAGAGGCTCCAGTACGTCACTGGGATGGATTGTGCTCAGCACTCGGCACCACAGATACAAGCAGTGAATGTACTGCCAGTTATATACTGACTGATAAGCCGCCTGTGAAGAGAAAGAGAACAAAGGTGCATTATTACTACTGTCTGAGAAACAGGTGTGGTATGTGGCATACTTCAGCCAGGTCACATGAGGGTACAGTCACTAAACACTAATGGTGGGTTTACATGGCCAGAGGAGCAGTCAATTATCAGGAAGGAAGATTCTTTCCCAGACAACTGACTGCTCGTTCAGTGGAGGAGACCACTGCATTCACATGCAACAATCACCTCCACAGTATGGAGACGAGCGATCCCCCGCCCTCATACAGCTGCATTGTTTCTGGACTGCAGAGTGCTGTTTGGACAAGGGTGGACGTCAACCGCATACATACATACATATATATGTGTAAAATCAGGGAAAGGGGTTATTCACCCCAAACGCAAACCTTCAGCCCAACACAATGAAGCCTTGGCAATTCTATATAATGAAGTAGCGGTCATTTTCCTTGGCCTTTCCTTGATCCCATAGAACAGGGATGGCCAACCTGCGGCTCTCCAGCTGTTGCAAAACTACAATTCCCAGCATGCACAGACTGCCTACAACTATCAGCCTACAGCATGGCATGGTGGGAATTGTAGTTTTACAACAGCTGGAGAGCCGCAGGTTAGCCAGCCCTGCCATAGAAGAACACCAGCATGAAATGCTCCAATGCTCATCTCAGAGGGGCTGCCTGGGTGAAGATGCGGATATGTCTGGGTTCAGCTCTGAACCCGGACAACCCCTTTAAATAGCTGATGGTACCTCACTACTGTGTGCCTTATGTTTGTTCCTCTTAAAAGGGAATCTGTCACATTGAAAATGCTAATTAATCTGCAAGCAGTAGGTTATAGAGCTCGTAAACCTGAGCATTTGGATAGAAAGTTTTGCGGGGAAAAGATTCAGAATCTTTTCCCCACAAAACATTATACCGATCGGCTCTGCTTTAGGTGTTCTATACCAGCGGTCCCCAACCACCGGGCCCTGGAAGATGGTTTGCCGGGCCGCGGCGATCAGGGCAGCCTTTAACGCATGGGGGGGGGGGGGGGGCGCGACTTACGGCTGGCATGGGGGGCCGACTTACGGCTGGCATGGGGGGCCGACTTACGGCTGGCATGGGGGGCTGCATCTTATAGGGCGAAAAATACGGTACAGTGCAGCAGAGACCATAGTCAGTTTATATAGTCGTTATATAGTGTTAAATATGTTAATATGCACCTTGTGTTTTGTTATGCGCATGAATAAGTCAGCCCCGCCGACCCCCTAAGCCCCGCCCCAGAACCTCCCTGCACCTAAGCGCCACCCCAGAACCCCCTAAGCACCACCCCGAACCCCCCCTCCACCTAAGCCCCGCTCCAGAACCCCCCTAAGCACCACCCCAGAACTGCCCCCCCCACCCAGAAACCCCTCCTAAGCCCCCCCCCACCCAGAACCCCTCCTAAGCCCCCCCCCCACCCAGATCCCCTCCTAAGCCCCCCCCCCCCACCCAGAACCCCTCCTAAGCCCCCCCCCCCCCCCCCCCCCCCCCCCCCCCACCTGGTCCCTGGAAAAATTGTCTTGCATGAAACTGGTCCTTGGTGAAAAAAAGGTTGGGGACCACTGTTATACCACGCTGCCTTCAGTTCAGACACCATGTTCAACCAGACAGGTTCCCTTTAAGATGCTTGGCGCATGATCAAGTACAGGAGGTTGTGACCTACATGGGATGGCTATGCTTTTGTTGATCATCAGATGATAATACTTTTGTTACAAATGGTGGACCGTCTCTTCGCTAGGGGGTGGGCGGGATTGGGTGGGGATTTTGGGGGCTTAATGGTTCTGTATATCATTTTTATATGTTCCTACAATATTACTTGTAATGAAGGAGTCCCTATTGTTTGTACAATTCTGAAAAATATGTTTATTAAAAATATCTGATTTAAAAAAAGGACAGGGGCTACATGTGTATAAACCTGACTTGTATCTCTCTATATGGCGGTGAGCTCAGCAATTTTATTCAATTTAGATTTGCGCTTGGTAAGAGACCCCTTCATACTGAGGTTCCCCTATGTTGTATGGTGGGACCATTATAACAGGGGGCACGGCAGCCACAGTCCATCAACGAGACCTGCTTTTATTTGCGTGGACATAACAGGGCATTCATCTCTTTGGTTGTGTCAGTATGAATGGGACTGCACGCCACTGAACCCATAATCTAATGGGAAAACAAATCGCGGCCATCTCTAGCGGGAAATCCATAGGACAGAAATGGTGCGGAACACCAGAAGAACAGCACAAGGACTACAAGTTCCAGCCACCGGATAAAAAAAACACAAACTCTTATTAATTCTTCTTAAGATCCCTAGGTAAGGGACACAATGGAGCTGCTGACGCATTTCAAGTGTGCAACACACACTGTAGCATAACAGGAGCAAACTCTAAATTATAGAGCCCAGAGGAGGAGTCGGTCATATGCAGACAACCAAAAACGCCAGCGCAATTAACCCCTGACACTTCTGTGGCATAACATAAATATAAAGACATCATGATGACATGGTGCACTGAATGAAAGTGGGTATTACTGTTTAGTAATGCAAAAATGTTTTTGGTTAAAGGGATCATCTGCAATTTTTGTCTAGTTTTTTTAATGGTCCTCTCCCCCCCTTTTGTTTTGGTTGAAACTGTCCGTTCTGATCTGATCAACTTTGACTAATGTATATGCCACCTTTAGTTCCATTAGATGAGGAACTAAATTCATCAGATCCTTTAAAAGGGTTGTGCAGCCGGTACACATTGATTACCTATCCATCAATATCTGATAGGTTGTGGTCCAACTCCCAGCACCCCCACCGATCAGCTGTTTAAAGAGAAGGCGATGGTTGTACAATCGCTACTGCCTCTTCTTAGACTGTGTGTCTTCTCGGAAGTCTCGGCGACGCAGTGCAATTGCAAGTGCTTGTTCCGTTAACGCGAATGGGATGAGAACTTGTAATCACGCTGCGCTGCAAACGACTCAACGCGTAGCGTAACCTTGAAGAGGAAGCAGCGCTCGTACACAGCTGATTGGCGGAGGTGCTGGGAGTTGGACCCCCACCGATCAGATACAGATGACCTATCCTGAGGACAGGTAATCAATATCTACTGGCTGCACAACCCCTTTAATTATCAAGCAACAAATGCATTTGGCATGTCCAATGTTCCCCAACCTGTGGCTCTTCCGCTGCTACTAAATTACAACACCCATTATGCCTGTGGCTATCAGGGCATGATGGGAGTTGTAGTTATGCAGCAGCCTAAGGGCCACAGGCTGGAGATCAATGCTCTAATCTACCATTGTGATGAAAAAGAATGACGCCGAAGGGCAGTAAATTGTTAGGCTACTTTCACACTTGCGGCAGTGTGATCCAGCAAGCAGTTCCGTTGTTGGAACTCCCCGCCGGATGCGGATCCGTCTCACAAATGCATTGCAAGCTTGTCATGCGGACAGCCGGATCCGTCTTGTATCTTGAAGGACGGATCTAGCATTCCGGTATTTTGAATGCCGGATCCGGCACTAATACATTCCTATGGGGAAAAATGCCGGATCCGGCATTCAGGCAAGTCTTCAGTTTTTTTCGCCGGAGATAAAACCGTAGCATGCTACAGTTTTCTCTTTTGCCTGATCAGTCAAAACAACTGAACAGATGACATCCTGAAAGGGTTACTCTCCATTCAGAATGCATGGGGATCTGCCTGATCAGTTCTTTTCCGGTATAAAGCCCCTGTGACGGAACTCTATGCCGGAAAAGAAAAACGCTAGTGTGAAAGTACCCTTACCAAGACATTACAAAGGTAACCCTAGAACTAGCGGGAGCCCACCTTACTGGGTATTACGTGTCTGACTGGTTTTCTGCACCGAGCAGCTTGACATAGTATTAAAGTACACCAATCTGAGGAAAAAAATAATTGGCTTATGAAGTAGCTGTCTGAGCTGTGGAGTGAGAAGACTCCGGTTAACCCCATCCAATTAGGAGTTTTCATGCTACAATCCTGCATCCAGACAGGGCAACAACAAAACGCACACCTGGAAAAAGCTTCAGATACCTTATGCAATACAGCAGCACACACAAGGTCATTCAAAGACGAGCCGTCACCTCTCCTGACGTGCTGTTCCTCAATTATTCCTACTAGAAATGATGCATGCATTCACAACTGGGTGTTCCACACAAAGACTGTCCAATCAGTGTTGACAATGTCAGACTGTAGGTGCACACACCCCTGTGATAAGGCGAAGACCAATGGCCAGTGGTCAATTTAATCATAAATATCCAGAAGGAACAACATGGAATGGCACTATGAACACAGTCAGAAGGTCCTCTTTAATGGCAACAACAACACAAGCCCTTTTTCTTTCAAAGGGGCTTTTGGGATTCTCTGGATAGGTCATCAGTATCTGATCAGTGGGGGTCCGACACCTGGGACCCCTGCCGATCAGCTGTTTGAGAAGGCTCTGGTGTTCGCAGTAGCACTGTGGGTTCTCAGTTTTGTCTAGGCCATGTGACATCAAGTTCATCCGTCATATATTGCTTCGGCACAGCTCAATGTACGGCACTGTGCTTGGTAAACTGTGAGAAGGCCATGGGGCTACTGCGAGCAACGCTGCCTTCTCAAACAGCTGATCGGTGGGGATCCCGGGGGTTGCACCACCACTGATCAGATGCAGATGACCTATCCTCAGGATAGGTCATCAGTTAAAAATCCCAGAAGACCCCTTTAACAGGTGATATTTCCAATACAGCCATAAAACACTTTGTTCCAAATATCGCACAGACCAGACAACAGACCACATTTCAACACCATGTTATCTTTAGGCCCAAAACTGTGCTGAACATTTTCTCCATTTATCCGATACAAACTTCCAAAGGCTCTGCATGGACTTTTAAAACTTGATGATGCATTTTGGGGACGTGCAGCCACCACTAGAGGGAGCCTACGGCATACTGTTTATAGATGGACCTCAGTAATAAGCTCTGGGCTGCAGGCAGGAAGAACATCTGGTTTTAAAGGGGTATACCCATCTCTAATACAGGATATACCATAAATGTCTGACAGATGCAGGCCCAACACCAACTCTACGACATGGCCCCTCCAACCTTGTGTGGCCTGGATGCAGCGGCCACAGGTGTTCAGGTCTATGGAAGCAGAGATGGGAATATAACTGTCTATGCAGGGAACATACGACAATGGTGTAATATTCCATCCAGACACAGAGGCTGTAACAAAACTGCATGTAGAAAGTCCGCTCAGGCCTGTAGTACTAAGCTTATAAAGTACTAATAGAGGTCATCTGGTCAGACAGCGCGATTTCACTAATTATGTAACACAATCTGTTGAGTTTGCTAAATCTAATCATCTTTAAACCTGGACATAAAGGGATTGGACACGTATCCAGACACCTCAAACAGCGTTAAAGCTAAGTCCATTATAAAAGAGGCACAAAACAAGCAAAACAAACATCACAAGCGTCTACCGCCCAGATTATGTCCGCGAGCGGTCACGACTGCCGCTTACACTACGGTGCATGCTTACCAAGACTGGCACTTTTTATGCTAGGAGGCAGAGTGTTTTACACCCCTTTTTATTTTTTTTAAATCCCCGCATTTTAAAAGCCATAACTTTTTTTTCTCTCCGTCAACATAACCAACGGCTTGCTTTTTGCAGGTCTAATTGTCTTTAAACGGCACCATTTTGGGAAACATCTAAATGTATTGTATAACAAAGTGTCACTGAACTTCTGAAGAAAACTTTTTGAACGCTAATTGAGGTGGGGGGGGGGGGGGGTGAACACAGCAAATTTCGAACAGTTGTTTGGTTTTGTTTTTATGGCGTTCACAGTGTGGCCTAAGTAACATAATACGTTTATTCTGCGGGAGAGTATGATTATGGCAATACCATATCATTTATGAGGTCTTTTGTTTTTCTTATTTTATACAAAAACGATTTTTAAATCTTTAGTTTTTGTGTTGCAGCATTCAAAGAACTAGGTCTGAAACATTTACTCCATTAAATCAAGTAACTCAACAAAAATTTGCAGAGGATTCGTTTGTGCCATGTTACCACAGAACGCGAGTGAAGCGCATGCTATTATTCACCGCTCCGTGGTCTTCCGCCGGCCGGCACCGCACTGTATCCCAACATATACACATCATCAGGATGTAGTGCATGTAAGTAGGGCTGCAGTAAACGATTATTAGAGTATTCTATCGATTTTTTTTATGGTTAATAGAGTATTCTAATAAGAAAAAAAATTAATAGACTGTTTACCATTTAAAAAAACGTATCAGACCCCCTGCCATCAGTACCCAACACCCTTTGTTCCCCCCTGTGCGATCACCCAAAGTGCATCAGTTCCCCCCAGTGCCATCAGCACCACTATCTCCCTGTGCCATCAGCTCCGTTCCCCCAGTGCCATCAGCTCTCCCCACCCCAGTGCCACCAGCTGCCCCTTCTAGCCATGACCCCAGCGACAGTACTTACCTTTCCTGTAGGGGCGCCACTCCACAGCTCCTCCATCATCTTCTCAGGGCGCTGCACTGTCGTCCTGACATCACACAGCGTCAGGTCATAGTGCGTGCTTACGTGAACTATGACCTATGGCTGTGGAGTGTCGGCGGCGGCCCTAGCAGGAACGGTAAGTATCCGAGTTCACTGCCACTGGCAACTGATGGCTAGGAGGGGGAGACGGTGGCACTTGGGGAGCAGATGGCGCTTGGGGGGGGGGGGGGGGGTTCGTGGACTTATGCTCTTCTTATCAGAGTAGTCGATTAATCTTTGGATTTTTGGATTGATTGGTAGAATACTTGATAACTAAAATAATCGATCGCTGCATCCCCACAAAGATTATTCTCAGCTTGCACTCAGAGCTGTATGAGGGCTTGTTTTTTGTAAGACGAGTTGTCATTTTCACTGATACCACTTTGGGGTAGTTAAAGAGGTTGTCCGGGCCCAAAATCAAAAAATTATTTTTATGTGCTTCTAACACCCCTCACCATCCATACATATGCCCCCAATACCGGTTTTTCATGTCTGAGCTTTCATTCCTCCGTGGAAGACATCACATTATCCAGGCAGATCTGTTGAATTTCTCCCCTTCTTGTTTTTTTGAATACATAACTTTATTGCTACACAAGCCTGGCTGCACTGCACAGTGATGAGTCACAGGCTGGTCACGCCCCCACACTGCTCTGCCTGCAGCAGCCACACCCACTACAACTCCTGTGTCCATCTTTCTGCAGACAGTGTCTAAATCCCATCACTGACCGTCCACAGACTCTTCCCTCACCATCTCCAGTGTGTGATAAACAGCTGGAATCGGCAAGCACATCCAAACACCTGTATCTAATCCTAGCATGTATGTGCACCTGATACACAGCCTGCTGAAGTGTATATCTAATCCCATCTTGTAAAATACAGCCTGCTGAGCGGTGTACCTAATCCCATCTTGTATGATATAGCCTGCTGAGCTGTGTATCTAAACCCTTATGGACACGACCATATCTATTTTGCGATCCACATTTTTTGCAGTCCCATTGAGTTCTATGAATTTGAGGACCAGAATAGGACATGTTCTGTCTTTACTGGAACTGACATACGGATGTAGAAAACACACCGATGACGTCCCTGTGCTTTCCACATCCGTATGTCAGTTCTGCAAAATATAGAACATTCCCTATTCTGGTCCTCATAATGCAGATCTAAAACCCATAGAACTCTATGCAAAAACAAATGTGAATCGCACATGACAGTAACCTTATTTAGGGGATCCGCGACTTGCAGACTGCAAAACAGATATGGTTCCGTGCACGAGCCCCATCACTTATACTGAGCGGCCACGACAGTGACCTCCACAGCGCTCATTTGCCATCCAGAGTCCCCCCTGGGCCATCCTGTGCCCCTTGTGAACTATCCAGTGCCCCCATTGCCATCCACAGTGCCCCTCATGTGCCCCCATTGCCATCCCCAGTGCCCCTTGTGTGCCATCCACAGTGCACCTCATGTGCCATCTAGTACCCCCTTTGTCATCCACAGTACCGCTTGTGTGCCATCCAGTGCCCCTCATGTGCCATGAAGCGCTCCCTTTGCCATCCACAATGCCCTTGTGCCATCTAGTGCCCTTTGCCATCCCAGTTGCCCCTTGTGTGCCATCCAATGCCCCCTTTGCCATCCATGGTGCCCCTCGTATGCCATTCAGTGCCCCCTTTGCCATTCACAGTGCCCCCATTTCCATCCACGGTGCCCCGTGTGCCATCCAGTGCACCTTTGCCATCCACAGTGCCCCACATGTGCCCCCTTTGCCATCCACAGTGCCCTAATGACCTACATGTAAAGCACAGCGATCAGCCTCTGTGGCTGATCACTATGCTGAGACTCGTACACAGTGCTTACATTGCGCTGTGTATCAGTCAGTACAGGCAATTCTCAGAATCCTGTACACTGAAAAGACGGCCCGGTCCCCACGCATGAGCAGTAGTGTACATGAGTCGGGACCTGAGAAGGGCAGGAGGCAGTACGTCAGCGATGACGTTCCGTCTCCTGCCTCAGGCAGGAAAAGAAGAAGACGGCGCTGGACCGGAAGCCTGGAAAGTGCGTTTGGAGCCGTCGCGTGACCGTGAAGAGGATCCTATGAAGGGCTGCTCTGCGGAGGGAAAGTATACCTGTAATATACTTCCCACCGGGTAATTAAAGTTCCCCAAATTTAAAGAGGCCGCAGAACCCCTTTAAGACTTTGATTTTTTTAAATTACGTTTTAGGGAGGTGGAAAAAAGTTTTTTAAGATCCTCACCATATGGAACAAATGTGCTCATTTTATTACATGGCTTGTCACAGATGGGGTTGAAACAGATTATGGGGATTTGAACCTCCGATTGCCCATGTAATACACTGCAGTACTTCTGCACTGCAGTATATTATGTAATTTACAATAATACTGACAGTAAGCCCATTTAGTCCTGCCAGTGATCACGCTGTTGGGGCCAATGGGGTGAGGGTCTTCTCTATCTATTTGGATGCCACAGTCAGCATTGATCATGGCATCTAAGGTGTTGAACTGCCAGGATCAGAGTTATGTAAAATCCTGGCAGAGAGCGCAGGGTGCCAGCTGTACAACACATAATATGTAGAACTTCCCTCAAGTAGTATGATGGCTCAAGGTGACAAGGGATTAAATGACACTTTATAATACATGTGCCACTAGTACTCACTAAAACAGTCATGTAAGGAGTTTTACACACAAGATTTCCCATCTCTACACGGGACAGGTGAACATGTCTGATAACTCTGGGGTCCGCTGCTCACTAGAACTGGGGTGTCAAGCCCACCATTCCTTCCCTGCAGTAAAGAGGAGTTTGAATGGTGCGGCGGTCTGCCTTCCTGCTGCTCCACTTAATGTCTACAGGACAGAGATGGCCACCTGCAGCACTTAGCAGTATCTTCAGCCCCACAGACTTTCATAAAGCTGTGGGGCAGATGTTTGACGGCTGCTTCATTCAAACTCCATGACCACAGTGGAAAGGAACGATGGGTTCTAGAGACTGTGGGGGTCCAGAGCGATCAGACCTCACCATGTATCCTGTGTATAGGTGATAAAATGTCCACTTTAGGATCTCACCGTGAGTCGCCAGCTAATAATCGTGGAGCGGTGCCCTCAACAAGGAGCATTACTTCTGTGTCCTACCAATGGACCCACAGCAGCCGGTAGGTTTTCATTTGTTTTACTTTGTGAGTGGGTTTCTTTCCCATAGGAAAGTGATAAGCTACTTTGCCAGTGGCAGAATTAATATTTTACTGTTTGGCAGGGACACATTTGGCACTGCACGCTGTTAGATAACGACGTGGACATGGGAGAAAAGTGCACTAAGGGAATACGCCAATTCGAAGCACGTCATACTCAAGTTAGCTCTGCCAGGACTCATCCGCCACCTCGATACAGCAGAGGAAACATTCCTCCCGAGCAGAATCCTTTTCCTACACTGAGAATTATATCAGATCTTCCAAAGTACACATAAAGCAGAACTGCAGCGCAGCGAGCCACCTCTCCGGCAGGACCTGATTTGTTTGGGAGGTTTCCTGGAGAAGGAAGCCCAACCAGTGTCCAAAGAAACACCTGTAAAATAATCACCCCGATTTCTGGCTTTATCTAGAACTAGCTGAAGAACCCGGCTTCGCTCGGGTATATTTAATCTATTTCACTTAATTTTTGTGTGTGTCGGTAAAAGATAAACACTATCCACTATAACAGTGACATCTACAGCACCTCGCACCCAAAACAGTGACCTCCACAGCCCCCCACCTCTTAACACTGTCCCCCCCCCCCCCCCGCAAAGTGCCCCGTCCCTTAAAATTGGACCTCCACAGCAGCCCACCCCCTTAACTTTAACCTTTACAGCAGTCTTCCCCTTTAACAGTGACTTTCACAGCACACCACCCCCTATACAGTGACCTCCACTGGGGCCCGCCCCCTTAACAGTGGCCTTTACAGCAATCTGCCCCTTAACCTTAACACTGACCTCCATAGCAGACCATCCCCTTAACTGTGACCTCCACAGCAGTTTGCCCCTAGGCTGGCCAAAGGTCCAGTTTTAAACCGGACAGTCCGGCTTTTAGACTCCGTCCTCCATCTGG
The DNA here is from genome assembly GCF_905171765.1 of Bufo bufo. NCBI lineage: Eukaryota > Metazoa > Chordata > Amphibia > Anura > Bufonidae > Bufo > Bufo bufo. The sequence continues at coordinate 98,175,544 of NC_053389.1, read as the reverse complement.
CGCAGGTTCTGGACGGACACAGGGATGTCCTTTTGAACAGCTCACACGCGAAGCAGCACTGTATTGTCTGAGTGTGAGCTGCAGGAAGAAAGTCACCCTCACGCCCACCCCTGCAGCTGACACAAGTTGATCTTTAACCTCATTTTCTCAATCCCTGTCGGCTGAGGAGTGGGAGAGGCTTGGCCTAGTGGGATTTAGAAGTTGATTTTTAACTTCATTTTTTTCAATCCCTGTAGGCTAAGGAGTGGGCGTGGCCTAACCGGATCAGGGGAGTGGCTTCGCTGGACCTGGGGGCAGGGTTTTAAGTTTGCCTTTTGAGGGTGGACACATTGTGGCAGGGGGCGTGTCTGGACTCCTTTCTGCAAGAGTGACGCCCCTCTGGGCACCTTACTGACTCATTTGCATATCAAATAAACTGAGTGCTATTAGGCCATGGCTTTACTCCAATAGCGATTATCCTGGTGACAGATTTCCTTTAAAGCTCTCCTACAGCAGTGAAGATAAATGGCTGGGTTGTTATGGAAACCTGCAGTAAAACTGTATATGGAGGCTGGAGGACCTGTGAGCTTCTATTGGCTGATAAGGGTCATGTGACCAAGCTTCTATTGGCTAATGAATTTTTTGGGAATCTCTCAGAAACGGTACGTCCTAGAGAGCTGAGACCTGGTCTAAAACCTTCACGAACACCTGATGTACCTGTGTGCCAAATTGCGTGATTGCAAAAATGCAACGGTGCGGATTCCTTTAGCGGACATACAAACACACATACACTCAGCTTTATATATATTATATAGAAGATCTGCTTACAGGTAGATTTCTTTATCTTCCTTCACACAGAATACATAAAAATAATGTCAGTTTTAGGCTTAAAGGGCAGATCTGTCCCTATGACACTGGATGACCTGTTACATGTGCACTTGGCAGCTGAAGGCATCTGTGTTGGTCCCATGTACATATGTGCCCGCACTGCTGAGAAAAAGGATATGGGAGCAACGGGCTCAGTTATCTCTGCAATGGCAGTGCCCCTGTTGCTCCTAGAGTTTCATTTGCATACATTAACACTTCATATTGCTGAATAAAAATTAACATGGGACCAACACAGATGCCTTCAGCTGCCAAGTGCACATGTAACAGGTCAGCCAGTGTCATAGGGACGGATGCCCTTTAGGCTACATTCACACAAACGTATTTTGTTTCAGTGTCCGTTCTTTTTGCGGAAAGCAAAACACATACAGTGGTGTGAATGTAGCCTTAACTATATATGTAATTCACTGTTCCATTAATTAGTGGCGGGTCTGCTAGAGCAGAAGTCAGTCATATCCATGTATTGCATGGACACCCACTCATTTGATGTTACATTTCCCTGCATACGCATTAAACAAAGACCACCATCAGGTGACAGATGTCATTTAAGGTCATGCTTTAAACACCCTAAGGGTTCATGCACACGACCGTATGCCCTCAGAGACGTGCTGTGCACATCGGGCCGCCCTCAGGGCTATTGTCCCGCACTCATAATATCATATGAGTGCAGGACAATAGTCCCGCGGGCGGACCGATGCGCACAGCATTATAGTAACCAATGATGCTGTGCGCACCATGTATGCCGCTCCGGGACATATGGCCCACTCACGGCCCATATGTCTCGGAGGGCATATGGTCGTGTGCATGAGCCCTAAGAGAAACAATTGATGGATGCGGGCAATACTATAAAAGGCATCATAAAACAGAGGGGAGAATTGATTAACTCTCCAAGGCAGAATATTAGAAGAAAAGTTACAAACATTGGCACAAGTCTAATTTTGCACAAAAATGTGCAACTTGTCTCCATTTAACGCCATGCTAGCCTCTTAAAAGTAGGTGGGGTGTGGGCAGGAAGGCAATTAATAATAAGTAATAGTACTTATTAATACTTGCACCAGAGAACATAAATTACACCAGAAATCATCTTTTCAGGTGCAGATGTGATTTTCTGACATACAGACGCATCACAATTAAGAGGAATGGAGTCCTAAGTTTTGTGCATCTGACGCCAACATAATTTTAAAAATTAAGACTGGCATAAAAATGCCATTCTTAATAAATCCCCCACACAGCGTTTGCCCCATTGGTAATTTACCACTGCAGAAAACTTACTGTAGGTGGCACTGTTGCTGCACTTAAAATGCAAGCTGACAAATATCTACATCCAGGCATGTGGAGTAGGCTTGAGCGAATCCGGTTTGGATTGCTGCATCCAAACCCAATTAGTTTGAAAACTTTGTTAACAAATCGGCTCTGTCCTAATATAAAATGTATGGCCTCCGCAGAGGTCTTTCCGAAGTTTCAACAAATATCTCAAGACTTCATCTCGTCTCTATCACATCGGCGCTTTCCCTTTCCGCTATTGAGATCTGTCATACCGGAAGAAAATGCTTCAGTTGACAATGAATGGGGACAAAACTGAACTGAAGGGAACGGAGCGCATCAGAATACATTCCGTTTCATTGCGTTCCCATGACCCACACAAAAGCGCAGCAAAACAATGTTTTTGGGTGCGTCCTGGGATGCAGAGCAAGATGGATCCGTCATGACTCAAAATGTAAATCAATGGTGACGGATCCATTTTCTCTGACACAAAAGAAAATGGATCCATCCCCCATTGAATTACAATAGTTTTAGAGACTGATCCATCATGGCCATTTTCGAGATCATACAATCGGATCTGTTTATAACAGATGCAGACTGTTGTATTATCATGACGGAAGAGTTTTTGCCAATCCATGATGGATCCAGCAAAAACGCAGATGTGAAAGTAGCCTTAGGCTACATTCACACGACCGCATGTGTTTTGCGGTCTGCAAATTGCGGATCCGCAAAACACAGATACTGGCCGTGTGAATGTAGCCGGTCCTATGATAGAAATGGCTATTCTTATTTGTGGGGCCGCCGAACGGATCTACGGATGCGGACAGCACATTGTGTGCTGTCCGCATCTTTTGCGACCCCATTGAAATGTATAGGTCCGCACCCGTTCCACAAAATTGCATAACGGATGCAGAGCCAAAAATACGGTCGTGTGAATGTACCCTAACTCGCATAAATTACTGTATCAAAATACTAAGCCAACCTCGGCTTCCTGCCTCAGTTCAGCTTATTATTTAGATACAGTAATTTATGCAAATAAACAAAGTGACACGTGACAGGCGAGATGAAGTCTTGCGATATTTGCATAAGCTTCGGAAAGACCTCTGTAGAGGCTATACATTTTACAATAGGACAGATGATATTTTTAAGGGTTTCTGCAGTTCTTTTAAACTTCTGATCTATCCTCTGGATAAATCATCAGCATCTGAACGGCGGGGGTCTGACACCCCGGGACCCCTGCCGATCAGCTGATTGGAAAGCCAGTGGAGCTCCAGGAGCGCCGCTGCCTTCTCAAACAGCTGATCGGCGGGGGTCCCGGGTGTCGGACCTCTGCCAATCAGATGCTGATGATCTATCCACAGGATAGATCATCTTTTAAAGGGTAACTAATAATTTTTTTTTATTTGCTAGTTTATTACAGCTAGGCATGTATACCTGAGTTAGTCTGTCAATGATTGTCAAAAGATTTGTAATCGCCTTATAATAACAGCTTTCATTAATGTCTTCTGTCCCTTTCCACTGTTCTCTTAAAAGACTGTTTGCATGGCTTGTCTGTCTCCGGCTTGAAAGACGGAGGGGCGGTCCTTCACACTGCATGCCTGCATTAGGCTTCAGAGTGAGGAGGCGTGTCTCTCAGTAATCCAATCTGATTGGCTGGCAGGGAATTGCTGGCTACAGCAAGTGTGTATGGGAGGTGAGGGAAAGCAGTTTTGGCCTCAGAGAACTGGCAGAGGAGCTATCTTGAGAAGATCCTCGTAATGTAGGATTCAAAACAGCCATAACTAACGAAAAAACTTAAGGAAAACAGTGGTAAGTGAAGAAACTAAAGATTGCTTTATGCATAATGCTGCTTGCAGCAGTAACATATGCTAAAATAAATTTTTGGATGAAAACATGACAGTTACCCTTTAAAAAAACTGCAGAACCCCTTTAGGGTTGTTTTTAAAAAGAATCAGGTTCAGATACCACAATTCGAACCCAATTCGCTCAACCCCAATGTGGAGGTACATATACCATTATATACACAATATTAATTTCTGTACTCCACTACCAAACATAAGTGATGATTTGGAAAGTTGAACTCCATTAACAACATTAAAACATGTGGATGGAACAGTGGAGCAGACTGTACAGGCATCAGCTTATATTCTCCAGGGGACCTCAGCTGGAATCTGATCAGTTACTATGGTAAACTGCTCCACAATTATCTTTGCGCTTGCCTTGGTAAATCTCCTATACCATTTAGAATTTCCCTATACACAGGCCAATGATCGGGCAATTATCAGGAAGAAGCCCCAGTTGCTCCCAATAACTGCCCAGTCTAAAAAGGTGTCGCCGATCAACGAGCATTAGATGAAAGCATCACTGGAGCGGTCACCTAAAAAATAATTTCCGGCCAGCAGAACGTGGTGTCTAAACAGCGACCTGCTGCACAGAAACAATGAATGTGAATGGGGACAAGCGATCACTCTAGCGAATGCGCGTTCCTGTACGACGAAAATGCTTGCCGAATGTACATACCGCTTTCACCTCCTGTAACAAGCAGGCAATTATCGGGAATGAACAATTAGTTCCTGGTAATAGCCTGCTGTGTCGCCCCATGTAAAGAGGAGAATATACAGAGAATATGTTTCCTACCTTCTTTTTAAGGGTCATGGCACTACGCAGATGGATGGCCAGCTGCCGGATATACATGAAGATATGCTGGTAGGAGCTCTGGACATCCAGCGAGTACATCTCTGTCAGAGTTCGCTGCATGAAGTTGATCAATGGCAGAGCATTGGGTGATGTAAATTTGGAATTCTTCACATAAGAGATGTACATTTTCTGTGGGATAGAAATATAGTATATGTTTGTTAATATAACAGCTACACAAGGACAACTCTAAAGGTTTACAACACAGAGGTTTTTATGGTGATTAATTTCACTGTTTCTGATGTCGGTTATATTTAAAAAAAAAAAAAAGGCACCCAGCAGGAGTATTCGCCTTCATAAATGGTGCACTAACAATAAAAGCTACACACACACATTTTTACTAATGTAATGCACTGACAATCCTGGTCAGCTCATATGCAATGTTCCCTTATTACATAAAAATGAAATAATTTTTTATTAAAAGGGAACCTGTCACATTGAACATGGTGTCTGAGCTACAGTCAGCATGTTCTAGAGCAGGAAGAGCTGAGCACATGGATAGATAGTATATTGGGAAAAGATTCTGTATAACCTGTGTATCATTCAGTTACAGTCCTGCTCATTCTGGGCTCTGACGTCCAGGAGACGGTCCCATCATAAAGCTGTGGCCTGCTCTCACTACATTGGAATATGGAGTGGGCTCGGCATGCATGTTGGTACCTGCATCCCTTTGAAGTAATGGAGGCCATTTTGGCACCAAAAGTGGTAAAAGGCAGAGTGGACCCAGCACTTCCTGAACTTTATGGCGGCCATTATGGCGCATAACAGGTAGTATTTAGTGTTAGGACCAGTCTTACAGAGATCGCCTTGACGTTCGGCAGACGGGCTCAGATGGTTTTGTACAAAATGCATTTGCCAAGCATCTCACTTTATAAATAAGCATAGCATTAGCACTATAATATTTTTTGTGACTATGGCATTATTGTACTTTATCTGGTTTGCAGAGGGCTGCTGCATTGTCTTTTTTTCTCTATGTTTCCAGCCACGGCAGTGTGCACCTGCGCATTGGGATGTGCTGACTAACCCCCTTTTCTTTGCATATATTTAATTTGGATACCATGTGCCCTAAGGGACTGAATGAGGTGATTTCGTTTGCATGTTTTAATTAACGGTCACATTCTGAGTGTGACCTTAGAGGGTCTCCGTGAGGCCTTGGTCCATGTGTTTTACATGTCCCTATTTGAACAGCAGGGACTTGCTCATCTATATGGAGCTGGATGTAATGCCCCTGGTAAATAGGACGTATTAGCATCAATATTAACTTCTAATGCACACAGTGATATGAAGGTCCTTGGGTACACCATCTTTCTAAAACGTCCCATGTCATTGGCCTTATATGTGTCATACTTGACCATCACTGACATAGGGACACCCATCTCCGTCTGGTGCCCAGCGCCGCCTTCCCAGTAGAAATCGCCGCCTTCTTCACCTCAGCCCCGCCTCCGCAATCGTCCGGTCCCTCTGCCAGATCCCGCGTGTGCGCACTAGGCATCACCTGAGGGACCGGACGATTGCGGAGGCGGGGCTGAGGTGAGGAACAAGGCATCGATTTCAACTGGGAAGGCGGCGCTGGGAACCAGACGGAGATGGGTGCAGCCGGGCACACTGTATGAAGAGACGTCCCCTTGGGCACCTTAGGTAGGTGAATAACAGGTTATAAAAACCTGCTTTATGTGCTAATAGAGCCACAGGCAGATTTAATAAGGACAGTTTCGGATTCAGGTTATTAGTACGGACCTGGCCATATGTTTAGGTTATAGGTCTAAAATGTCATGACAGAATCCCTTTAAGCCCGCAGTTGAAGCGGGCACGTACGGCCATTCCAGTGCCGGATACATGCTGTCTGCACACCATCAGTGACGGACAGCAGGTTCAGTCTTTGCAGCCATTATTAATATCTGCTCCTGATGACACAGGGGACTGACCCCCTCAGTAGAATCGCGTTGAGCAGCTATTAGGTTCACATGTTGAGTGGACATAGATTGGACATCATTGCTAGAAGATAGCATTCCATAGGCAGGGTGATAGTGTGTAGGGCAGATATTGGCACCTAACGTCAGTAACAGAGTTGGCTACGAGACGAGTAAACATCAGACACCCAACCCCTCTATTAATTCAAACTTAGTACATGGAAATGGGTTCTCTGAACTGGACAACTCTTTTAATCCTTACAAAGCAGTGATCCGTCAGGACAAACGATTGTCCAAAGACTTCATGAGTACAAAAAGGAAACAGGACCTACCTTCAGCACCTGGTTGAGATACGAGTCTTGCCGGCATCTGCAGATCTTGTTCAGGACCAAAAACGCGAGCACTCGGACTGTTTCTTCTCCTGTACACCAGAGATTAATGGCTTTCTGCAGTACCAAAAGACATTATAAATGGCACAAATTGTTATATTTATTGCTGGATACATAGGTGGAGACAACATGATCCTGTATTTTTATTTTACTAATAGTCTACGTGCCGGCAGCCTCCCAATCAAAATGGCAAACACATTTGTGGCAAGCAAAACGTTTTTTTGCATATTAATAAAATGTGAAACTGCTTCACGCATCATGTATACAGTACAGGAAGCAGCCAAGCAACGTTATCGATGACTGGTCACAGGCCCTAGATCAGCTCTACGGTGCGGACAGGAGGCTTCCCCTGTAGCTGGGCTTATGTCAATAATAATAAAAAATAAAAATAAAAGAAAATGTCCCTAAAGTAAGGCAGTCAAAGTTTGACAAATGTTCAGCTCGTGTGTGTATAATTAATATTAATTTATATATATATATATATATATATATATATATATACGAAAGACACATATGCATGTTTTTCTCAATATCTGACATGAAATCAGAATAAACCTTTCCTGTTTTTGGTGAATTAGGATTACCATAATTATTTGCCAAATGCCAGAATAATGAGAGAGAGAATTTTTAAAGGATAACGGTCATTTTTTTTTTATTTGCTAGTTTATTACAGCTAGGCATGTATACCTGAGTTAGTCTGTCAATGATTGTCAAAAGATCTGTAATTACCTTATAATAACAGCTTTCATTAATGTCTCCTGTCCCTTTCCACTGCTCCCTTAAAAGACCGTTACTAGGGCTCGTCTCCCAACCTAATGTAAACAGAAGACAGAGGGGAGGTCCTTCACACTGCATGCCTGCATTAGGCTTCAGAGTGAGGAGGCGTGTATCTCAGTAATCCAACCTCATTGGCTGGCAGGGAGCTGCTGGCTACAGCAAGTGTGTATGGGAAGTGAGGGAAAGCAGTTTTGGCCTCAGAGAACTGGCAGAGGAGCTATCTTGAGAAGATCCTCGTAATGTAGGATTCAAAACAGCCGTAACTAACAAAAAAACTCAAGGAAAACAGTGGTAAGTGAAGAAACTAAAGATTGCTTTATGCATAATGCTGCTGCAAAAAATATGACAGTTATCCTTTAAGGCATTTTTATTACTTTCTGCAACGTCAAAAGTTTACATACACTAAGATTACTATGCCTTTAAACAATTCTGGACTGCCCATATGATGATGTCATGTGTTTGGAAGCTTCTGTTGGATGTTGCCAACAAACCAAGTTAGAGACACACCTGTGGATGTTTTTAAAGGCACACCTGAAACACACTGCTTCTTTGTGTAGCATCATGGGAAAGTGTAAATAAATCAGCCAAGATATCAGGAAGAGAATTGTGGACTTACACAAGTCTGGCTCAACCTTGGGTGCAATTTCAAGATACCTGAAGGTGCCTCATTCATCTGTACAAACAATTATATGCAAGTACAAACAAGATGGGAATGTCCAGCCATCATACTGCTCAGGAAGGAGATGGGTTCTATGTCCTTGAAATGAACGTTCTTTGGTCCGACATGTGCATATGAACCCAAGAACAAAAGCAAAAGACCTTGTGAAGATAATGGCGGAAGCTGGTAAGATTGTGTCAGTATCCACAGTGAGACCAGTACTGTATCAACATGGGATGAAATGCCAGGAAGAAGCCAATACTCCAAAAGAAACATAAAAAGGCAGATAAATGTTTGCAAATGCACACAGGAACAAAGACTTACATTTTTGGAGAAATGTCCTGTGGTCTAACATAACTAAAATTGAACTTTTTGGCCATAATGACCATCGTTACGTTTGGAGGAAAAAGGGAGAAGCTTGGAAGACCAAGAACACCATCCCAACTGTGAAACACGGCAGCATCATGTTGCGGGGTAGTTTTGCTGCAGGAGGGACTGGTGCACTTCGCAAAATAGATGGCATCATGAGGAAAGAAGATTATGTGGAAATACTGAAGCAACATCTCAAGACATCAGCCAGGAAATTAAAACTTGGGCGGAAATGGGTCTTCAAAATGGACAATGACCCGAAGCATACTGCCAAACTGGTTACAAAGTGGCTTAAGGATAACAAAGTCAATGTTTTGGAGCAGCCATCACAAAGCTATGATCTCGATCCTATTGAAAATGTATGGGCAAAGCTGAAAAGGCAGGTGCGTGCAAGGCGACCAACAAACATGGGTCAGTAACACCAGTTTTGTCAGAAGGAATGGGCCCAAATTCCGACCAACTATTGTGAGAAGCTTGTGGAAGGAAATCTAAAACGTTTGACCTAAGTCATACAGTTTAAGGGCAATTTTACCAAATATTAAAGGGGCATTCCCATCTCAGACAATGGGGGGCAAGCACTGCTCCCAGAGCTCAGCTATTTTCGGCGGCCCCATAGAAATGAATGGATGGCGGCTGCACATGCGCAGTGCGCCCTCCGTTCATTTCCCTGCTCTGTTCTCATTGTAGGTGCGGGTCACAGAGGTGGGACCCGTACCTATCAGACAATGGGGGCATATCCTAGCGATATGCCCCCATTGTCTGAGATGGCAAAACCCCTTTAATGAAATGTATGGAAACTTTTGACTAGGGATCGACCGATTATCGGTTTTACCGATATTATCGGACGATATTCAGGATTTAGACAGTTATCGGTATCGGCATCTATTTTGCGGATATTCCGATAACGTATTGGGAACACAGATCTCGCTGCTCTCAGCGCTCTCCGTGTTCCCTCCGCAGCACAGGGGAGAAGGAAGCAGTGTCTCCCTCCCCCTGTGCTGCTGCTGCAGCCAGTGAGAGGAAGGAGGACAAGAGGAGGGGGGGGGCTGTGGCCACCGCTCCACCAATGAAGAGAAATCTCTCATTAATTCATATACAGGAGGCGGGAGCTGGCTGCAGAATCACATAGCCGGCTCCCGACCTCTATGAGCGGTAGCTGCGATCCGCGGTAGTTAACCCCTCAGGTGCCGCTCATAGAGGTCAGGAGCCGGCTATGTGATTCTGCAGCCAGCTCCCGCCTCCTGTATATGAATTAATGAGAGATTTCTCTTCATTGGTGGCGCAGTGCGCCCCCCCCCCCCAAGCCCCCCACCAGTATTAATCATTGGTGGCAGTGGCCACAGGATCCCCTCTGCCCTGCTCCTCCGATCGGAGCCCAGCAGTGTAAGCCTGGGGCTCCGATCGGTTACCATGGCAGCCAGGACGCTATTGAAGCCCTGGCTGCCATGGTAAGCTCCATGCTGCTGTGTGCACAGAGCAGAGAGCAGCAGGGACAGTGTGAGCTCCTATTCACCCTGATAGAGATCTATCAGGGTGGGTGAATAGGATAAGGGTTCTAGTCCCTAAGGGAGCTAAAAGTTAGTAAAAAAGAAATAAAAAAATATATAAAAAGGAGAAAAAAAAACAAAAAACACCAAAACATTAAGAATAAATGAAAGAAAGATTTAAAAAATAAAAAAATACATTTATTTTTTTTAAATGAAAATTACCAGAATATCGGTAGAAAATTATCGGCTATCGGCCTGAAAGTTCACAAATTATCGGTATCGGCCCTAAAAAATCTATATCGGTCGATCCCTACTTTTGACTTTGCAGAAAGTAATGAAAATGCCTTAAAACATTCTCTCTCATTATTCTGGCATTTGGCAAATAATTATGGTAATCCTAATTGACCAAAAACAGGATAGGTTTATTCTGTATTCATGCCAACCTAAAAACCCAAAAGGGCACCACTACTAGCACAAACTACAAGCTACAGTCCTGACCCCGTAGGAGGCAGAATTATAATCCCTTATATAAAAACAACAACTTCAGAATGTAGATTTGTGCAACCTGTGCTATAAAAAGTTTTCTTACAATTGTCCATTTAGCGCAAAAAAATAGCAAAAAACCCACCAATATAAAAATGGAATAAAATAATCATGTACTAAATAAAAAGTACAACTTCCTCTGTTAAGATGACTGAGGGGAGATCTAATTACTATGTATAAATATATCAGGGGTCAGTATAGAGATCTATCCCATCATCTATTTATCCCCAGGACTATGACTGTGACGAGGGGACATCCTCTGCGTTTGGAGGAAAGAAGGTTTGTACACAAATATAGAAGAGGATTCTTTACGGTAAGAGCAGTGAGACTATGGAACTCTCTGCCTGAGGAGGTGGTGATGGTGAGTACAATAAAGGAATTCAGGAGGGGCCTGGATGTATTTCTGGAGTGTAATAATATTACAGGCTATAGCTACTAGAGAGGGGTCGTTGATCCAGGGAGTTATTCTGATTGCATGATTGGAGTCGGGAAGGAATTTTTTATTCCCCTAAAGTGAGGAAAATTGTCTTCTACCTCACAGGGTTTTTTGCCTTCCTCTGGATCAACTTGCAGGATGACAGGCCGAACTGGATGGACAAATGTCTTTTTTCGGCCTTATGTACTATGTTACTATGTTACTAGGAAAACAGCTAGTCAAACAGGTTAAAAGGATTGAAAGCAGACTTTTTATAAGATATATAAAAAGCGGAATACGTTTTTTTATTAGTACATCCATGGAAGTAAGTAAGCCGTAGTGGAAATGTAATCATGTCAGACTTTCAATTTGAGGAGTGGCCTAGCAGCTAATGCATGGACGGTCTGGTCCATCAGAGCAGGAGAACCTCTTCCTTACCTTAAGTAGTTGGCGAGTGTGTTTCGGAAAGCACAGGTAATAATGCACGGTGTTATTGATATGCTGAAGGACGGCAGCGCTGACGGTGGCTTCTGTGAGACAGCTCAGCAGCTGGAAAACAGTTTCCAAGATACACATTACCATTCCTGCATCCACCATCATTGCCACTAAATAAACAAATTGAAGTAAATGCACTTACATCAGATCTAGCCTGATGGCCTAGGACACAGCCAACGCTTACTTTACAACAAACAGATCCAAAAATGTTCACAAAGCATAGAAAAGCATTGGGTCAAAGCCAAAAATATTTCAGTAAGCATTACATAACATTGCATGGTCTTGGTGGTATTACAGCTGTGAGACATTTCAAAATCCTATTGACTACAGAGTTAGGGCGTATTCACACGACCATTGTGTTTTGCGGATCCGAAAAACACGGATACCAGATCATTTGCGGACCGCACATGGCCGGCATTATCACAGAAAATGCCTATTCTTGTCCGCAACTGCGGATAAGAATAGGACATGCTCTGTTTTCTTGGAATAGTGTTCTTGTGTGAAGCCAAGGTGTCATTTGGGTCAGATAACCCCTTGGGACATGCTGAATACCGAGCTAATGGATCCAGAATGTTTCATGCAAATATGTTATTGTGAAGTAGAATTTACTGCATATTAGGCCTCCGTAACAGGTTCAATCATATTTGAAAGAAACGATAGCACTACTTTTTTCTGGCAAAATGACAGACACCCAACAGACCCAAAAAATCCATGTGGTCTACAGGGCCCCGTAGGTGTTGCGTGACGTATCAATCATCTACTGTATTGTATACTATATTTGTATTGGCTTTTTTCCCCTTGTCATGTCCCAAGGCTTGTTAAAAAAAAATTAGACTGACTCAAAGCCACTTCCAGAAGGATGTGCTAGTGAGATATTCTCTCTCCCTGGGAGATACTTTTTTGCTGATTTTTCCCCCCAATAAGTCTCCACACCACAAAGCAGTGTTAAAAAGTCTCCATACACAGCTGGTCTCTTTACGGAGACCCAGCACCCGGCCTAAGCTAAAACCACACTGCAGATGTGAACCTCAGACAATGGAAACTGAAAGACTAGTATACAGATACACACTTTAGCTTCCATTGTCTTATACAGAGCAAATACTAATCCATAATATGAACTTTACAAGTTGGCAGACTAGGTGACTTTTTAGGTTTCACTCCTCTAAGGACTCCCTCCCACATTTCATGGTTGGGTAATTTTATTTTACGACAAAGTAACTTGTCACAATCCGAAGATGCACAAACTATTAAAATATAAATGTATTTATCCCATATGTTGAATGCCATAAAGGAAAGAAAATGAAAATGGCTGATTTGCTTTTATTTTTGTTGCTTCACCTCCTCAAAGAGATAGATAGATAGATATCCATCTCTCATCTGCCACATTGGTGGCATATTGTTAGAATAAACCCCCAATGTCAGATAGGTGCAGGTCCCAGATGTGGGAAGTAGGGATGAGCGAATAGACTTCGGATGAAACATCCGAAGTCGATTCGCATAAAACTTTGTTCTAATACTGTACGGAGCAGGAGCTTCACGAAGCAATAACTTCATAAATTAATTTGTACTGTAAAAAAAAAAAAAACATTCCCCGAACTCAGGTTCGGTTCCAAGTGGTACCACTTGGAATCGAACCAGAGTTCGGCAAAGTTTCTTTTTACAGTACAAATTAATTTACTAAGTTATTGCACAAAGTCTTGCAATACTTCGCAAAGCAATAACTACGGCTCATCAGAGCCAATACATTCTAGTACTGTACGGAGCTCCTGCTCCGTACAGTTTTAGAACAAAGTTTTATGCGAATCGACTTCGGATGTTTCATCCGAAGTTGATTCGCTCATCCCTAGTGGGAACCATATCTGTTTCAAGAACGGGACCCCCCCCGAAGTGAGCGGAGAGCAGCCGCAAATCCATGGCCATCCTTCATTCATTTCTGTGTGACTGCGCTGGCTCGGCTATCTCCAGCAGTCTAATAGAAGCTAATGGGGCGATGGTTGCGCTTGCACGGTGCACTTCTAAATTTATTTTTAAAGGGATTTCTGAAAACAAGCGCTCGTACAGCTACGTTAACAGAAAAATAAAGTTATGGTTCTGGGAGGCAAGGAGTGAAAAATTAAAAAGAAAAAACCACTGCGTCATGAAGAGGTTCAAGGAAAAAGTAAACCGCGGTTACCTGGAGAACAGAGTTCAGATGCATCTTGATATCTAGACGAAGCTTTTTCCAAAGAAAACTGCTTGATGGATTAACCTGCCTATAAATAATGAAAATGGATGTTACCGTTTTACTGTCTCATTTAGCAAAAAAATACATTTGTTTCTAATCTATAAAATACATAAAAGAAAAATATGAAACAAAAATGGCGCAGTCGCACAGCAGATTTGTTGCAGAAATTCCTGCAGCTGTGTTTACCTGAACACGACTGTGCTTCCTGCTGAAACCTCATTCACATGAGTGGAAGGGATTTTCAGCAGCATAACTTTCTGTAACAAGTCTGTTGTGTGCGATTTCACCCTAACATCTATAAAATTTGCCCCCCCCCCCCCCCCCACTACATTCGTAATTCAAACTCCCAGATTAAAGAGCACAGGGGCATAGCTACAGCCAGCCCCATGGTGCTTGAAACAGGTTATTTTCATGAAAGTCATAATTCTCGGCAGTTCAGAGACCAAGGCAGGTATCATTTAATTCAGTATGATTAACCCTACCAGGATTTGCGCCTGGTTTAAGAGGGTCGATCATGCTGACAGATGCTCTTTAAGGGCTCCTGCATATCAACGTATTTTATTTCCTGTCTGTTCCATTTTTGGGGTTTTTTGCAGCCTGTATGCGTAACCATTCACTTCAGTGGGGTTGCAAAAAAAGGGAAATGACTGCATGTGCATTCTGTATCCGTATGTCCACATGGCCGTTCCCCCCAAAAAAAAAACACATGTCCTATTATTGTCCGCATTACAGACAAGGGTAGGACACTATTAGGGGCTGCCTGTTCTGTAACATACGGAATGCACATGGCCAGTATCTGCGTTTTGTGGATCCGCAATTTAAAGACCACAAAATATCCTATGGTCGTGTGCATGAGCCCTAAAGCAGATCTATTATAAGGATTAATAGAGCAGCATATTACAGTAACAGGCTGTATATTTAAGCTAGCCATGGCAGTCTGCCCTCCGCTGAACAGGTCTTTGCTGGCATCTCCAGGGTGTCTATTGCAGGAAGGTCCAGCGCAGTGTCGGAGCAGCAGATTGGTGAGGGAGAGTAGAATTTGTTTTATATTTTTAACCCCATATAAAAAAAATATATGGTTGGAAAACCCAAATAAGAACAATTTGATAGGCGAAGTGGACCAAGAGGCAGAACATTAAACAAAAAGATCTTCTTACTTACTTTGTTCCCTTCACTGGCTTGAGATCAAGCTTTTTCTCAAGGTGGGCAAATAGGTCTTTAATGCAGAATGTGACTAGTGCATTGAAAACTATGAAAAGACAACATGTGTTAACGTAGTAGAGAAAACAGCACAAAAATTCAACATATCAATGATACATCGGTTCCAGACAAAAGGCTGACAGCGGTTCATGTAGATGCTGGCCACCTTTATACTCATTAGGAAAGTAGAATGCAGCCAAAAAGTTCTGGTTCTCACCTGCAGTGTCAGCAACCTTGAATTTACTGGGATCACCATCTTCTACTCCGGCTGTGGTTGCCACTGCGGCTTTAAAGGCTTGAGCAATTTCATGGAAGAGTCGCGGCCGAAGATCAACCTTAATACACACAAAAACAATGCCTGTGATGAGATCTGTGAGAAGACGGCCAGTGTTTCTTTTTTTTTTTTTTTTTTTTTAATTCTTTATTTCTTATTTTGTAATAATAACAGCATTATTGCATGTTGAATCACATACTTTAGAAAATAATAGTCGAGACCATGCCGACTGATATCATGAAGCATAATCCAACAGTTTACAAACAAATATAACACATACGTCTGTGTTTGGTGTTCAGCCCATGGTGACAATAAGGCACATCGATTCATCAACAAGAACCATACAAAAATCAAAAAGAAAAGAGCCATAGAAAATGTAGCCATAGCATAAAAGTAAAAGGAAATTTAACTGACAATGACATGGATGGGGGGGGGGAGGCACAAGACGAGGATACAAAAGGAAGAATTGAGGGGGAAAGGATTTAAGGGGGGGCAGGGGTGGATAAGTGAGGAGTATAGTAGTGTCCGGCCTAGACTCTTAGGACAGCAAATTCTGATATTCCGCGGATTCCTGAAAAGTGAACCAAGGAGACCACATATCTACAAAAGCTCTGTTACCACCTTTCAAGGATGCTGTGAGTTCCTCCATTCTCCGAATCTCTTCTACTTTCTGAATCCACATTCCCACAGAGGGAGGCGAACCAGACTTCCACCTCGCAGGGACACAAGCTCTAGCTGCTATAACCAGATAACGCAGACAAGATCGTCGAAGTAATATCAACGGCAAGTCCGAAAGAAAGAGTAAGAAAAACTCTGGAGTGTTAGGGATTGAAAAGGGAAAAATTGAGGCCAGGGCCTTTTGGACCGCCTCCCAGAATGGTTTGACTTTGTCACATTGCCAGAAAATATGCAGAAGGGAACCTTGGTGGGCATCACATCTCCAACATAGAGGAGAAGCCGACGGAAACATTTTTTGAAGACGGGTAGGAACATAATACCACCTCGATAGTAATTTGTAACTGGCCTCCTGATATTTACTTGCAATGGAAGATTTATGAGTAAACTGGAATATTCTAAGCCACTGGTCGGAGGAGATATCCCTCTGCAAGTCCTGAGCCCATGTTGCTGAGTAAGGTGGGAGATAGTCCGAACCCGGCGTTACCAATGCCTTGTATAATTCTGAGAGAGAGTGCCGATATAATCCAGAACCTATACAAATCTTTTCAAAAGAAGTGAGTGCCCTATCATATCCATGAGTGGATGGGATAGAAGAAAGGGACGGCCAGTGTTTCATCCATGAAGGTGTCTGTGATGGATCCGTGTGCACCTTTTAGCCCAACGTGTGCCATCAGTATTCCATGTGCATTGATAGACTGAAAAGGGATTTTCACAGCAACTTCTACAAATGGTCAGTGAAATCCAATGACAGAACACAGTTGCTACCAGTGTTTCGTCAGTCGTTTCTTTGGACCCATAGACTTGCGTCACGGACGCAAGTAGTGCATGCGCTGGTGATTTTATTACACTGTCCCACAGTCAGTGAAAAACCATTGATGTGTGAACAAACACATTACAATTAATGGATCTGTGTGCTGTCCGTGAAGAATACAGACAGCACACATCCGTGATTCACTGAATTCTGAACATGGCCTTACTGTATTCCTACTTTCATACTAAAATTGCTAATGTTACTTATATAAATCAAACATGGGAAGTGAACTGCCTGATATGAGTGGATTTAGGCGCTGTTCACAACATATACCTCTGACACGTTCAGAAGCCTCCATGCACCCAGTGTAAGCTAAAAGAGGGAGCTTTTGGCATTTCCTTGGCCGCTATTTTTTTCCCCACTGTATGAGAAAATAGTCTACTACACTTACCTACAGTTGCAAGAAAGTATGTGAACCCTTTGGAATGATATGGATTTCTGCACAAATTGGTCATAAAATGTGATCTGATCTTCATTTAAGTCACAACAATAGACAATCACAGTCTTCCTAAACTAATAACACACAAAGAATTAAATGTTACCATGTTTTTATTGAACACACCATGTAAACATTCACAGTGCAGGTGGAAAAAGTATGTGAACCCTTGGATTTAATAACTGGTTGAACCTCCTTTGGCAGCAATAACTTCAACCAAACGTTTCCTGTAGTTGCAGATCAGACGTGCACAACGGTCAGGAGTAATTCTTGACCATTCCTCTTTACAGAACGGTTTCAGTTCAGCAATATTCTTGGGATGTCTGGTGTGAATCGCTTTCTTGAGGTCATGCCACAGCATCTCAATCGGGCTGAGGTCAGGACTCTGACTGGGCCCCTCCAGAAGACGTATTTTCTTCTGTTTAAGCCATTCTGTTGTTGATTTACTTCTATGCTTTGGGTCGTTGTCCTGTTGCAAAACCCATCTTCTGTTGAGCTTCAGCTGGTGGACAGATGGCCTTAAGTTCTCCTGCAAAACGTCTTGATAAACTTGGGAATTCATTTTTCCTTCAAATGATAGCAATCCGTCCAGAACCTGACGCAGCAAAGCAGCCCCAAACCATGATGCCCCCACCTAGGGTTGTTGCGGGTATCGAAAAATCGATACCCAATCGATACTTTTTTACAAGTATCGATTCGGTACTGTGATTTGCACTTTTTCGATACTGGGCTGCGCAGCCCATTATCTCCTATGGCACAACATGGCGCTCCGCCAGAAAGACAGTGGAGAAGGCGGGAGAGAGAAGGCGGGAGAGAGAGAGGGAGGGAGAAGGAGGGAGGGATTCCCTCCCTCCTATGACGCTGCCGCCGCTGAGCCCAATGGAGTAAGCGGGCTCTGAAGATGCCTGCATCACTGCCACCAATGACTGTGCGTTTAATTAAAGGAGGAGGAGGGACGGGGGAGGTAATAAACTGCTGTGCCGTCTGACTCTGAGACTAGTGAGCGCTGAGTTCAGCGAATGACACCGGCGGCAGCGGAGCAGCCTCCTCCTCCGTCCTGAGTCACTCACACTTGTCTTGTGTGCTGCGCCGTCTAACTGAGACGAGTGAGCGCTGAGCTCAGCGAACGGCACCAGCGGCAGCAGAGCAGCCTCCTCCTCCGTCCTGAGTCCTAACTGAGTTACTCACGTTTGTCTCGTGTGCTGCGCCGTCTGACTGAGATGAGTGAGCGTCAGCCCGAGCCCCAGAGTCAGTGAGACTGAAAAGCAGCCAGCCCAGCATAGCAGGTACCTAGCCTAGCCCACAGCCAGACCCAGTGCAAGAGTGATGATTAGCCTGCCTCAAAATAAAGGCAGGCAAAAACCATATCTATAAGGAAGACAGCCAGCAAGATTTGGGGTTAATGTGACTCATTAACCCCAATCTTGCCACTACCCATGTTTTAAACATGATGGGGGGTCACTTATTTTTAATGTCAGGCTGGGCGCATGCTTTTGGAGTCTTTGGAATGGACCCCATGTGCCTCACATTAAGAGTAAGTGACCCCCAAAGTACCATCTAAGGCTACTTTCACACTTGCGTTTGAACGGATCCGATCATATTAATGCAGACGGAGGCTCCGTTCAGTACGGATCCGTCTGCATTAATAACTTAGAAAAATTTCTAAGTGCGACTGCGAAAGTAGCCTGAGCGGATCCGTTCAGACTTTCAATGTAAAGTCAATGAGGGACGGATCCGCTTGAAGATTGAGCCATTGCCCGGTATCGCATTGCCGGCACCCTGCCCCTGACAGGGAGCTGCGATCAGCGGCAGTTAACTGCCGCTGATCTGCTAGTACCCGCCTCCTGTATAAAGGGGTAAAATCATTGGTGGTGCAGTGTGCCGCCCCCCCCCCCCTCAATCCCCCCATCCCATTAAAATCATTGGTGGCACAGTGCGCCGGCCCCTCTCAACCCTCCAGTATTAAAATCATTGGTGGCAGTGGCCACAGGGACCTCTCCACTCCCCCTCATTGGTGGTGCAGTGGCAGCTTCTGATCGGAGCCCCAGCTGTGTAAGCCTGGGGCTCCGATCGGTTACCATGGCAGCCAGGACTGGTTGCCATGGTAACATCCCTGATGCTGTGTGCACAAAGCACAGAGCAGCAGGGACAGTGTGGAGTCCTATTCACCCTGATAGAGATCTATCAGGGTGAATAGGAAAAGGGATGAAAGATCCCAGGTTCTAGCCCCTAAGGGGGGAAATAGTTATTAAATAAAAAGTGAAAAAAAAAAAAAAACACTAAAATATGAAGTATAAATCACCCCCCTTTTCCCAATTTCACATATAAAATATATAAATAAACATATTACATCGCCACGTGAGAAAAGTCCAAACTATTAAAATATAAAAAAAAAATCTAGGTGGTGAATGCCGGAACAGAAAAAATAAAATAAAAACTGCGCGATTCGCCATTTTTAAAAATGAGGAATGCACGTGGCTTTTTTTGTTTATTTTTTTCGCGTGGTATCGAATGGTATCGAGTATCGCAATACTTTTTCATGGTATCGAAACCGAATCAAAAATTTGGTATCGCAACAACTCTACCCCCACCACCATACTTCACAGTTGGGATGAGGTTTTGATGTTGGTGTGCTGTGCCTCTTTCTCCACACATAGTGTTGTGTGTTTCTTCCAAACAACTCAACTTTGGTTTCATCTGTCCACAGAATATTTTGCCAGTACTGCTGTGGAACATCCAGGTGCTCTTGTGCAAAGTGTAAACGTGCAGCAATGTGTTTTTTGGACAGCAGTGGCTTCCTCTGTGGCATCCTCCCATGAAATCCATTCTTGTTTAGTGTTTTACGTATCGTAGACTTTTGTAAGTCTTTAGCCGATAGTCTTAATCGTAGGTCTTCTGAGAGCTCTTTTGTGCGAGGCATCATTCACATTAGGCAATGCTTCTTGTGAAAAGCAAACCCAGAACTGGTGTGTGTTTTTATAGGGCAGGGCAGCTGTAACCAACACCTCCAATCTCATCTCATTGATTGGACTTCAGTTGGCTGACACCTTACTCCAATTAGCTCTTGGAGATGTCATTAGTCTAGGGGTTCACATACTTTTTCCACCTGCACTGTGAATGTTTACATGGTGAGTTCAATAAAAACATGGTAACATTTAATTCTTTGTGTGTTATTAGTTTAAGCAGACTGTGATTGTCTATTGTTGTGACTTAGATGAAGATCAAATCACATTTTATGACCAATTTGTGCAGAAATCCATATCATTCCAAAGGGTTCACATACTTTTTCTTGCAACTGTATGCAGGACACACAATACCAACAAATAACTCAGACTGGAGCAAAATATTAAATGTGCAGAGAGCCTTAAAGGGGACCAGACATTATCTGACCACTAGGAGTTGACTTTGGTAGTCAATTAAACCACTGAAGAATCCAGCTTGATTTGAAGTGGCCAGAAAATGAGAACCTTCTCTGACATCAACAGAAAACAACCAATAAAGTTAGATACCATCAGCAAATATTTAAAGGGGTTGTCCCTCTGTAAGGCCTCTTTCACACTTGCATTGTCCGGATCCGGCATGTACTCCACTTGCCGGAATTACACTCCGGATCCGGAAAAACGCAAGTGTACTGAAAGCATTTGAAGACGGAACCGTCTTCAAAATGCTTTCAGTGTTACTATGGCACACAGGACGCTATTAAAGTCCTGGTTGCCATAGTAGGAGCGGGGAGCGGTATACTTACAGTCCGTGCAGCTCCCGGGGCGCTCCAGAATGATGTCAGAGCGCCCCATGCGCATGGATGACGTGTCCAATGCGATCACATGATCCATGCGCTTGGGGCGCCCTGACGTCACTCTGGAGCGCCTGGGGAGCCGCACGGACGGTAAGTACACTGCTCCCCCGCTCCACTTTACCATGGCTGCCAGGACTTTAGCGTCCCGGCAGCCATGGTAACCATTCAGAAAAAGCTAAATGTCGGCTCCGGCAATGCGCCGAAACGACGTTTAGCTTAAGGCCGGATCCGGATCAATGCCTTTCAATGGGCATTAATTCCGGATCCGGCCTTGCGGCAAGTGTTCCGGATTTTTGGCCGGAGCAAAAAGCGCAGCATGCTGCGGTATTTTCTCCGGCCAAAAAACGTTCCGTTCCGGAACTGAAGACATCCTGATGCATCCTGAACGGATTTCACTCCATTCAGAATGCATTAGGATAATCCTGATCAGGATTCTTCCGGCATAGAGCCCCGACGACGGAACTCTATGCCGGAAGACAAGAACGCAGGTGTGAAAGAGCCCTTACAAAGGAGAGGTGATATGTGTTTGGTTCATGAAGGTCCCATCAATCGCTACAATGGGGTGGCTCCTGACTTTTCCAGCTGAATGGAGTGACTGCCAAAGATTACAAGTACAGTGCTCAGCTATCTCCATCAGTCCACTAGAAGTTGTTCCACTGAATCAGAAGGACAACCCATTCAAACACACTGGCCATCTAACTCCAGGGATTTCTCCAAGCCTGTGCCATAGATATTTGAAGTTTAGCAGTTTTAGTAATAACATACAGAATGAAAACAGACATAAAATATATAGTTCATGTAAAATGTTACAATTCAGGGTCAGCACCTTAGCTTCTGACTTCCAGGCCTTCACCATTTTCAAGGTGACGATAATCTGATCAGGCTTTTTCTTCTTTTTCTTTTCTTCTACTTCTTTCTCTTCATCTTCATCATCCTCCTCCTCCTCCTCCATTTCCTGCAGTAAACAAAGAGTAAGGCAGGTTTACACAGGCCGAGCTAAAGCAGATTGTCGGGAAGGAAACCTTGCTTCCCGACAGTCTGCTGCTCGTTCAGAGAAAAAAGCCGCTACATTTACATGCAGTGATCACCTCCACAGTATGATGACGAGGGATTGCCATCACTTGTCCTCACACAGCTGCACAGTTTTTGGGCAGAAGATTGCCGTTTAGACCGCACAATCTGCCGCCCAGAAATGACAATTTATATGCCGGCACGAACAACAGGGGCGTTTTGCTCGTTCATCAGGTGATTGGCGGCACATTTACACAGGCAGATTGTCAGGAACGAGCATTCGAAGGAATGTTCAATCCCGATAATCTGCTCAAATATTGGTTTATGTAAATCCACCTTTACCACTTCACTCACATGCTGCATTTCAGAAAAATTAGCAGCAGGCCTAAAACAAAGAGGGACTTATGTGAGAACGTGCATATCTTGTCTGTGAAAAGGAGGATATCCTGCGACATAAATATAGAAGAATTTTTAGTATATTTCTCAATCATCTGATTACTTTTTGTGCTCTTTAAAGACCAATCTTTTTCATAGGCTACATTAAAGCTTGTTAAAAAGGGTTGTCCCACACAGACAATTTTTGGCATATCGACAGGATATTTGTCCCAAAGCATCTGATCCGTCGGCAGGGTCACAGTAGGTGACAGCGAGGGCTTAGCCACCGAGTAGTGGGGCGGGTGTTCCGCTTGTAGGCAGGGGTAGCCTAGCCTTAGGGCTATATTATGGCTAATTTTTCTCCCCCCCCCCCCCCCCGTCCCCCGTCCCCCGTCCCAACCTCACTCCTCGTATATTCAACATCTATGCCAGCTGTCTGCAAACTGTAAGTTACTGTATCTTTTTCTATTTAAGTGTTCTCGCATGGCAAGACCCCTTACTGTTATCTCACATATATTCTTATTATAGCCAAATTTACCACCCTAACTCCTCCCACAGTTTTTACACTACATAGGCAGTAATATACCTAAACATGCGTATTGTTCCCGATTGGTGTGCTATTAATTTGTGGTACGTTTGGCCAAATGGTTCAGGAAATATCAGCGTTTTTGTGGCAAAATTGGTCCCATAGGAATAAATGGCGGAATGTTCAAAACTAGAGTGGGAGCTGAAAAATCAGGAAAGGATTTCTAAACTGCCACCACTCCCTCATTTCCAAGCCCATCTACACAAATCTTATATCAAAACGTTCAGCTATCCCTGCTGCCACTAAAAAGCCACGGCTAAGCCACAGTCCTGATAGTTTTCACAATATGACCATTTGTTTGCAACTCACGCCGCCCATTGACATTCATTGAAACTCCACTCTAGCCACCTCAAATTTGAAGGGCAATTTCTAAACTGCGACTGTGCCTTCATTTTTAATATTTCAGAGACATACTATGCATCAAAATGTAGGTCTGGGTCTTGTGATTCTCACAATATAAAGCTCTTCACTGTAGGATGTATTTGTAAACTACAACAGTTTGAAGATGGCAACCTCCAGTGAAGTGAGCAAGTTGGAGCAGTTTGTTTTTAACGGCTCTTCTCTGCCCTTGCTGTAGAGTGAGTTGCCATAGGATCCCAGGTTGTGTGAGCAGCCAGCAGAGTGACAAAAGCTAGAGTGCAAGCTGAAAAATCAGGAAATTAATTCTAAACTGCCACCACTCCCTCATTTTCAAGCCCACCTATACAAATTGTCTGCTAATGTTTTTTAAATGTATGTTTTAATGCAACTGTGAAGCACTTTGGGCAACAATATTGCAATTAAATGTGCTGTATAAATAAATACAAGTTTTAATGCATTTCTCACTATCAAGCTTGCCATGTGCACTTTTAAAATTTGATCAATTGGTTAGTGTAATGTTTACCATCTTTACTCACTCCAAACAATCCACACAGTTACTCTGCCCACTCCATAAAGTTACTCTTACCAGTCCAACCTTTCCACAGTTACTCCAGCCACTCCAACCTTTCCACAGTTACTCCAGCCACTCCAACCTTTCCACAGTTACTCAAGCCACTCCAACCAGTTACTCCGCCCACTTCAGTTGTAGACTACTGGTGGAGGCAAGAACACTTTTCTAGTTTGGATTACAATACTAAGGATACATTCAAAGTAAGACTCTGCATTCTAGAATTGGCACAGTATGTCATCGTGATTTTCTATAATTTGTGAGGCAATATTTTAATATATAGTACGGTAGTAAAAGTTGTTTTATATGAATGGTCATTTTTTCTCTCTGTGATACTTGTTTATGTACCTTTCTAGCACATCAATTTTTGTCAGTGATAGCCTATGTTAATAGGATATGCCAAAAATGTCGAATAGGTGGGGATGCCACCTCTGGAGCTCGCCCTACATGAAAGAAGAGCGGGCCAGCCATTTCTGAAAGTCCCATATCAGTGAATGGAGTGGTGGCTACTGCATCCAAAAAAAAACAAGTGAGCTCATACGTGCCTTTCCTGATCTACATTCATGGCAGGGCTCTGTTCTTCAGACACAAGCAGCTTCCAGGGAGCCCGTTGATTTGATACAAATGTCTGGATAGTAAAACCCATAAAGCAGTTTCCCCAATTATAAGAGCTTCCCCAAATCCACAGGATAGTGGGGGTTGACCCTTGATGGCTCCTACTGTACAGGAATACTGGGGCCATGTTCCCCCAATTAAAGGCAGCAGCAGACAATAATGTGTCCACCATTCCATTCAACTCTATGGGACTACAAGAGATGGCGGAATAGGAAGTGCTCAGCAATCTCTGGAGGTCCCATAGAGGTGAATGAAGCAGCGGACAAGCGTGCATGTCTGCTGCTACATGCAAACAGGGGAACAAGGGATCCTGAATTCATGAGCAATAGGGGCCCCACTAGTCAGAGCCCACATATCAGAGTAGGGGGGATAGGTTCTTGTAAAGGGTCAACTCATTGAAAGAGGTTATCCGGTAATAAATATTGATGATCTATTCCCAGGATCTGATAATGACGACCTATCCTGAAAATAGGTCATCATTAAATAGTACTAGATAACTGCTTTAAAGAAGTTTTCCCTTCCACTGCTCACCCTAGGCCAGTGATGTCACAACCATTAATCACGTCCACTTGAATGGGGCTAAGCTGCGCCTAGGCCATGTGATTGAGGGTCCCGAAGTCGCTGGCCTAGGATAAGCAGCGAGAAGGCTGCGGTGCTCCTCCTTAGCATATGTTTAGCTAATGCAAAGAGGGTGGCTTTCCACATAGCATATGGCGAAACAGTGGATGACGCCCCTCTACTAACCTCTAGGTGGTCCGGCAGCTGGTGAATGCCACCTTCTTCATCTGAAGAATCAGAGTCATCAAAGTTCAGAAGAGTTTGATCATTATGTTCGAGGAATTTGTAGAACTCCGGGTCTTTTTCTTTAAGGCGAGAGAGTTGGTCTTTGTGCTCGGAGGCTTTGCCTTTGGTTTTCTTTACCTTCCTTTACAATGAGGAGAAAAAAAATAATAATAATATTCTTTCATGTATAGATACTGACAAGTTCACATACAAAACTTTGAAATATAAAAATATATATATATATATATATATATATATATATATATTTTTTTTTTATATATAGTGAGCTATTCAGAAAACAAGCTTAAATTAAAAAGTACAATAAAAATAAGTTATGTAGTATTACACTGCAATGGTAAGTTAAGCTGGCCATACACGAGATAGCTTGTTCATCCGGCAGCTATATTTCCTGATCCTCCGTCCCATACATCTGCATGATCGCCTGAGCATACGTGGTAAATAGAGAGAAGACTGCTCACAGACTACTCCGGCAGTGGCTTATCTCCCCGCTAACAGCAGGACTAGGCAATTGAACCCAACTTGCCTGATCCTTATCTACCGAAACATCAGCTGTCAAGGTAGATTTGGGAGTCCACCATACATATTATATAGTCAGCTTAAAGGGACTGCAGTGCTCGTCTGATGAGGAGGTTGAGCGAAGTGCGCGCATGCGCACTTCGCTCAATGAGGCTGATTGTAAATGTCCGCACGGGCGCATCAGGCACAGGCCTGTGCGCACGCGCGGGATCTTTGAAAAGGAGGAGGGGGCACTGAGCGAGAGCCGGAGGCGTATTTCATTACATTCAGGCGGCGCTGAAAGCATCAGGGGAGGAGCTGGGCACCAACGGCGGCGGCGGCGGGCGGCAGCTTGAGACCAACAGAAACGCCCTGGGCACCTTATCAAGAAGATTGACAGGTTAGATAAAAGCTCTTTTTATCAAAAGGAGACGGCGAATTAATCTTCTAACAACACCTTTGTAATCACAGGGGCGCCATGGAGATAACAATACTTTTAAAAGGGGGGGTTAGAAAGTGGTGACAGAGTCCCTTTAAGGGCTCATGCACACGACCATATATAAATATTTTTTTGTATTACTTCATACTCTAGCCCCTCTTATAATCTCAGGGGGAGAATTTACGAGCAGTCATGGTGGACTCAAGGAAACAGAATTACCGGTAAGTCCAATTATGGTTTTTCCATTTCATCCACCATGACAGCTTACCCATGAGAACTATCAGATTACTTAGTAGGGAGGGAGACTGCTTGCAGGATCTTCTGTCCAAAAGGTCAAATCAGCAGAAGCGGACACAACAATACGATAATGTCTTATAATTACATTAGACCAGGTGGCAGCCCTACAGATCTTGTCTAGGGAAACGCCTGCTCTTTCAGCCCATGAAGAAGCCATTGCTCTTGTGGAATGGGCTTTTATATATGTGGGACTAGTAAGGCCTGACATTGGGTAACAGCAAGATATAGTTGACTTAATCCAACGACCTATAGAAGCCTTGGAGGCTTTTCTACCTTTGTTTTGCCCAGCAAACCGAATAAGGAGATTGTCCTCCCTTCGAAAAATGTTTGTTGTCGCCAGGTATTGTAGAATAGTCTCCCTGACATCCAGGAGCTGGAATTGTTCCTTAGATGAATTCTTTACATCTTCAGGAAAAGATGGGAGGACGATTCCTTGGTCTCTATGAAAATCCGTGATGACTTTCGGAAGAAAACCTGGATCCAGTTTCAAAACTATCCTGTCCGGAAAGAGAGAGAGAGATAGGGCTCTCAGCAGGAGAGAACCTGAATCTCTCCCAGATGTTATTGCTAATAAAAACACAGCTTTGAAAGTAAGATGTTTAATTGAAATGTCCTGTAAGGGAGAAAATGGAGGATTCATTAGACCATTCAAGACCAGGTTTAAATCCCACTAGGGAATCCTTGGCATTATAGATGGCCTTAATCTAGAAGCAGCTCTTACAAATCTTCTTATCCACCTATGGCTGGCTAGATCTGTATCATAGCATGCCCCCAAAGCAGATATCTGTACCTTTAGTGTACTGGGTCTGAGGCCCATATCCGGCCCCCACTGGAGAAAAACTATAATCTTTGATACTCTGGGTAGAATTTATTGGTGAATCTTGTGCCAGCCAACTGCAGTATTTTCTCCAGAATTTGAGATAGATTGCAGAAGTAACTCATTTCATGCTGGATTTTAGTGTATTATTAACCTTATCTGAAAGACCTCTACTTTCTAAGATCTTGCGTTCAGGATACATGCTGATAAATGAACAGGCTGGGATCTTGGTGAAGGATGGGACCTTGTGATAGAATGTCCTTCTGGAGAGGTATTTTCCATGGCTCCTTCAGAGCCAATTCCTTCAGGACGGGCAACCAATTTCTCTTCGGCCAATAGGGAACCACCAGTATTACTGTTACAGGATAGGTTAATATTTTCTGCAGTTCCCGAGGGATTAGGGCCCAGTGAGGAAAAGCGCAAGTGAGGTTCCAGGTCCACCTGACTGAAAAGGCATCGACTGCCCATGGCTCTTCTCTGGGGTTTAGAGATCAAAAACACCCCACTTTTGCGTTGTTTTATGATGCGAATAGGTCTATTTGAGGAAATCCTCATCTTTTGGAAATTCTCAAAAAAAAATTCTTGATTTAGGGACCACTCCCCTGGTTTAGGGACCACTCTGCTGAGGTAGTCGGCTTCTATGTTTTATGAACATTTTAGGTGGGTTGCTGTGACAAAGTACATTTCTTTTCGCCAGACCCCTTAGGATTGGAGATTGTGTGCCCCCCTGGTGTTTTAGGTAGGCCACAGCTGTTACATTGTCGGAGAATATTTTTAGATGTTTTCCTGACAATAGTTCTTGGGATACTTTTAAAGTCTCCCAGACAGCTCTCAATTCTCGGTAGTTTGATGATCTTTGTCCTATCTCGTTTGACCACCTTCCTTGGCAACCTTTGCTCCCCATCCCATACCGCTTGCATCTGTAATGATCTGGACTTCTGGTTGAGAAATCCAGGTTACGCCCCTCGACAGATTCTTCTTTTCTGTCCACCAGTTTAAATCTGATTTCACGCGAAGGGGGATGGTTATCTTTTTCTCTAGGGAAGACCGTTTTCTGTCCCACTTCCCCAATATCCAGGATTGAGTTATCCTAGTATGGGCCTGGCACCATGCCACTGCAGTGATGCATGGGGTCATCATTCCCAGAAGGCTCATGGCACTCCTGATAGTTTCCAATCCCAAAGTCGGTGTTCTATCTTTCCCTTGAATGATACCAACTTTTCTTAAATTTAGCATCACCCCTAGGAATTTCATTTGAGTAGATGGTGCTAGACAAGATTTTTTCCGATTTATTAACCAGTCCAAATCTGTTAATTTGTGAATCAGGTAATCCGTCTGACTGGATGTTTCTAGTTCTGAGTTGCCTATAATAAGGAAGTCATCTAGATATGGAAAAAAAAAAATTTAATCCCTCTGACCTGAGAGGGGAGATCATTTCCACCAATTTTGTGAAGACCCTTGGGGTGGAAGATATCCCAAAGGGTAAAGCAGTGAACTGAAAATGATTTACCACACAGGCGTTGTCTATTAAGGCAAATCTGAGGTATCTTCGTGAAACTTTGAGTACGGGGACGTGGTAATAGGCATCCTTTAGATCTATGGAAGTCATGAAGGCTCCGTTTTTTTATTAAAGGGATAATGGAAGAAATAGACTCCATTTTGAATTTTCTGTAGGTAATGGCTTTGTTTAACTCTTTTAGATTTATAATGGCACGGGAAGACCCATCTGGTGTTTGGACTAGAAAAAGGTTTGAATAATAACCTTTTCCCTTTTCTAGTTCGGGAACTTCTGTTACCACTTTTGAGTCTATTAAATCTAAGACTCCCTGCCAAATTTTTCCTAACATGCTCTGGCTGTGTGAGGTTATCCGGAATTTCTTTGGAGGAGTTGAGGAGAATTCTATCCTGTATCCATTTTCTATGATGTCCATGGCCCAGGGGCTCCGGGTCATGGATTTCCACTGGGATAGAAAACTTCCTAACCTTGGTGTCATTGTTTATCAGATTATTTGGGGGATTGAGGAGGAAACCCCTGCCCTTCCCCCCCTGTTTGATAGCTCCACCTCCCCTATTTTCCTTTGCCCCTGCAGGATCTAGACTGAGGGTTAAAGGCACGAAAGGGCTTCTTTTGACCCTCTTCAGGGAACCCTTTCTTTTTATCAGCTGCTTTTTCGAGAATAGGACCGAACACGTACTCTCCAGAAAAAGCAATAGAGCATAACTTAGCTTTAGATGTTCTATCTCCCCCCAGGCCTTCATCTACAATGCTCTTATCACAGAATTAGAGAGAGCAGCATCTTCGGATTCAGCTGAGGCATCCACCAAGAATGCTGTGGCTGACCTGAGAAGGGGAATACAGTTTAGGATTTCCTCTCTAGGAGTCCTGTTTTTAATATGGTTTTCTAATTCGCTGATCCAAAAACACATGGATCTAGCCACTGATGTTGCCGCTATGTTCGTTTTTATTCCAGATATGGATGCTTCCCAGGATTTTTTCAGTAGAGCATCAGCCTCTCTTTCCATTGGATTCTGTAGTTAAGAGGAATCCTCGAAAGGAAGGGAGGTCTTTTTGACAACTTTTGCAACCGGACATCAATCTTTGGTGTTTCATTAAAGATACTTTACTTCAGCCTGATCAAAACAGCAGTCTGTTCCTAAACTCCCTAGAGACACCTAATCTCCTTTCTGGATCCGTCCACTCGTCCAGAATCATCTCTTTAATATTTTCATTTACTGGGAACACTTTGGATTTCTTTGTTCTAAGTCCTCCAAACATCTCATCCTGGACTGACCAGGGCTTTTGTATATCCTCAATGCCCATGGTAGTTCTTACAGCTCCCAATAATTCCTCCATATCCTCAGAAGAGAAAAACATGTTTTTACTATCTTCCGCAATTTCTCCCTCTGATAGAACATAAATATCAATGTTCTGTCTAGAGGTGGAAGCCTCCTCGTCCATGTCCTCTGCTGGAGGATGGAACGGACATCTTAGACCTTTCGCAGGTAGAGCAGGAGGAACGGATTTGAGGGAGGCCAGGGAGGATTTTCTCTCGTTCTGGATCATGGATTTAAATTCCATAAGGATCGATGGTTGCTCTTCTTTTACAAGCTCATTAATGCAAGATTGACAGAGCTTCTTTTTATGATTTTCAAGAAGTCTCTTGGTACAAGTTGCACATCTAGAGACTTTGGGTTTAATTCTGGGCTCTTTCACTCCCTATAAGAGAAGAGCAACCAGGTATCAGGAGACCATACATATTAAGCTGGTCAGAGTGATACATATTCAACTCACGGTTGGAGTAGCCAAGGGGGTGTCTGTAGGATCCATCTGGCCTGTAGAGGAGCATCAGGAGCTGACATCCTATTCTGGAGGAGGAACACCACTTTGAAAGCAGCGGCGTCTTGTTTGAATCTGCCGCTTTTACAGCCGGCACCGCGTCTGACGTCATCAGCGAGGGGCACGTGGGTTCCAGGCTCCTCCCCCCCCTGGCAGGCAGAGAACAGAGTACAGCGCTGCGGCTTTGCGCTGAGGTCGGCTTACAGCGCGTTCTGTATAGCGTGGTCAGCTTCCAGCAAGAAGGGGAAGGAGTACCCTGCGCATGCAGAGAGATAATAGGCCCCCGCTGTCAGGAACGAGATCTACTCAAGAATGTCCTCCGCTGCTCAGCTTTAGAATAGACCACAGGAGGGCAGAGGAAAAAGGAAAAGACCTTCACACAGGTCTCTCCGTGAGGTGCCCCCAAGGGACAGGAAACACTGAGGGTGAGAGTGGGTGGTGGCCTTTTAAACTGTGTTCCTGCCCCTACAGAAGTCAAGGGGTCAATTTCATGGTTAAGCCGTCATGGTGGACGAAATGGAAAATACGGATGATGTCTGTAGGCATTGCTTGTTTTGCAGAACGGAACAGCTGGCCCCTAATTTTGCGGAACGGGTGCGGACCCATTCATTTCAACAAGGCCGCAAAAGATGTGGACAGCACACCGTGTGCGGTGTGCATCCGCACTTCCGTTCCGCGGCCCCCCAAAAAAGATAGAGCATGTCCTATTCTTGTCCGCAGCCACGGACAAGAATAGGCATTTCTATCATAGAGCCGATCATGTGCGGTCCGCAAAATGCAGCACGCACATGGTCGGTGTCCGTGTTTTGTGGATCCTTGTTCGTAATGTGGACAAGAATAGGAGATGTTCTATTTTTTTGCGGAACGGATATACGGACACATACGGAAACAGAATGCACAATGTGGACCCAAATTAATGGTTTTGCATATGGTCCGCAAAAAAGATTAAAAAAAATAAATAAAAAGGAACGGATACGTTTGCATCTATGGGCCCTAAGGTTGAGTTCACACTTCAGTTATTTCCATCAGTTATTGGTGCGGGTGAAAAATACAGAACAGGTGCAGATCTTTCCATTACACCTGATCTCTGAGTAGGCTTCATTACTGGTTTGGGCTCACAATAACTGATTGAAATGACTAATCAAATAAGTGAAGTGTGAACTCAGCCAAAGCGAGGAAAATTAGCAGGTTCAGCCACTGCAAATCTAATGTGTATGACGAGCTTCAGAGTAGATTGCCATTAAACAGAGAAAAAAAACAGAAGGAGAAAGCCATAGATGAAGGCCCAGGAGAGACACTGCCACATTCAGATGCATGGCACAAAAAGTGTGCAAACAGCAGTCCACTGCAGGGAGGGACAACGGTAATTGTTTGGCAATAGCCTTTATTCAAACATCTATTTCCCAGTCCGCAAATCCTTATGCATCTGGGGTGTCCGGATGCAGTTTTCTGGGGGTCTTAGCCTACCTTCATCCTAATCCAGATGACGTATCTCCTTGTCCCTTGTGTAAAGATGCAATCTTATCATATGATTTTGGGGGAAATGACATCGACCACTCAATTGTTTTTAGAACTGAACTTTCTGCTGGAAACCCTTGATATCACGTGTAACGACCCCACCAGTAATAAATCACATCTCACTGTCCCAGAGAACTTACTTTTCTCCACTGCCGGCTGCTACCTTCTTCAGCTTCTTTACCTTCTTGGGTTTTATCTGCTTCTCGGACACTTCATCATTCGCCTTCTCCTCTGTAGAGTCGCCGTCTGAATCGAAACCTGTTGTCAGGAACTCATCCAAACTGAGCTGCGCAAGTTTTCTAATTGGAAGAGAAAATATTGGGTTACAAACATAAAAGTGTATGTCCGCAAGGGAAGCCGTTCATTTTAGGGGGGCTGCAGGGGTTTGGGGTCACTGTTCTCATGATAAGCAGGAGTCCCAATGGTGGGACCCCTACCAATCTAATAGTTATCCCCTATCCTGTGGATAGGGGATAACTTAAAGGGGTTCTCCGGGAATTAAGAAAATAAAAATACCTAAATATTAGTTTATTACAAATATATTCCAAATACCTTTCATTAGTTCTAACGGCTCATTTTGTGTGGGCAGCAATCATTAGGAGAAATAAAATGGCCGCCGTCCTATTAGTACACACTAAACCTGTCCTAATCACAGAGGAGGACAAGTGACTTCACAACACTGAGGTAAAGAGCTGCCCCGTCCTCTCTGCTCTGCAGGTCAGGGATTATGATCCTAAATACAGCTGATATATCTTCAGCCGAATCTCTGTGGGAATGGAGTTCATGAGGAGACATGAAGTACAAAGGACCGACAGGACAGACTGTGGTAATGGAGACTGCATACGAGTGATGCTGCTCATTACCCCCACCTCCTCGGTGTACTTCATGTCTCCTCATCCTCCATTCCTACAGAGAATTAGCTGAAGATCTTATTAAAATGTATTCAGGATCATAATTCCTGACAAGCAGAGAGGAGGATGAGGCAGGTCTTTAGCTCAGTGTTGTGAAGTAACTTGTCCTGCTGTGTGATCAGGACAGGATTTGTGTGTACTGATAGGACAGCAGCCATTTGATTTCCCTTAATGATTGCTCCCCAGACAAAACAAGCCATTATAACTACAGAAAGATACTTGGGAATATATTTCTAATAAAGTAATATTTGTAATAAAGTATTTTCAGTCTTTTTTTTATTCCCAGAATACCCCTTTAAAGACAAATTGCTCTCATTGCCTAGGGGTTTCATATATTGATGATCATCAATATCTGATCAGCTGTTTGAAAAGAAGACAACGGGAAGTGCAATGAAGAGGAAGTGGTGCTCACATGGAGCACCGCCTACTCTTGAAACAGTTGATCGCGGGGGGGGTGGCGTCGCCGATCCAATATTGATGGCCTATCCTGAGGATAGGTCCAGAGCACAGTGCAGCCTGAAAGGACTCTTCAGTCCCTGCCGCTCCATGTGAGGGCGCCACTTCCTCTTCATTACACTTCCTGTCTTCTTTTCAAGCAGCCGATCAGATATTGATGACGACACAGCGCTCCGGACCAAAGAACGTCTCGTGCTTAAAAATAAGCATAAGACTTTTTTTTTTTTTGGAGAGCGTAAAATTGCCTGTACAGGCGTCCATGACGCTTATGCAGCTGATCTTGCGACCTCTTGAAGGAGATGTGGTAATTCGAGTCACAGGAGCAATGTTCGGTACGGGAAACGCAGCCACCACGTCGCAGTGTGCACCTGGCCTAAGGCTACTTTCACACTTGCGTTGTTAATTCCAGTATTGAGATCCGGCAGAGAATCTCAATACCGAAGTTAAAAGGATCCGTTTTGATTTTGCACATCAGGATGCGGTTGTGTGAATTCAAAACGGAAATAAACTGATCTGTTTTAGGCTTCTAAAAGAAACTGACCCTTCCCCATTGACTTAGATTGCTTTCCGCTCGCAGCGGTTTTGCGTCCGGTCACAAAACAGAATGCTGACAGAACAGAAGACATTGTGAACGGATTTCTTTCCATTCAGAATGTAGCCGGAACTCAATACCGGAAAACAACAACGCTAGTGTGAGAGTAGCCTAAGGCTGGAGCACATACAAGTTTTTTTATGGCATTTTTGTGCACCAGTTTTTTGTTATACACACCCCAGCCCCAGATGTTAGCCAAAGGTCTATAGAAATGATGAAATGCAAGACTTGTCCCGCGACTGCTACCCCTGAATCCTGCAGAGTTGGCTTTTGTCATTTAGGAAGTCACAGTTGCGGTACACGTACGACTCGCACATCCCCGTTGATTTCTATGGGATCACCACTACGCTGTGATGTCCCTGCAATCCTGGCGCCCCCTGTGAATCCGCTGAGCTGTAGACTGTAGGGTCCCAGGCACACCCACAGGTAGTAACAGGGCTTCATGAGGGCGGCTGACAACCGGTGTACAGCACGGCCAGTACTAACTCTGGGGCCATTAGTCGCAGTCTTAGGCCTGACACCAACCTAGGAGCCACTGTACTCATCCAGGAGCTGCCATAAGACAGACAGGGAGCTCTGGAACAGGAGCAGCTGCACATCCTGTCAGAGTGAGGAAGAATCGCAGGAAAACCGCAGCATGTGGTGCCCAGCCACAAGTCATCTCTAACCTTACACCCCAATAAGCCTGCACTGCATGCTGGGACCTGTAGTCCCATTACAACTGGTAGAGGAGAGAGAAAACGGATCCACGTTGCAGCAAATGCCAGAGCTACACGTCCAAAAACCGCACAGAACACGCATTCCTTTCGGTCCATATCGGGCGTCCTTCCCTCAGCTGCTGCCATTGATTGCCCGTGTTCTTATCCGTCCAGACGGACTCTCACCTCTTCCCGGAGGACGCCATGCTCAGCTCCACGACCAACGTGCTCTGGGCTTCCTCCCGTCCCACAATGCAACGCGACTTCCCATCAATCTTTCGTTTCTAGAAGGTAAATCGCGCAAACTTGTCGCGGGCGGTCAGAATCCGGTCTGCACCTCACGTTTAGTCAGTCGTGCATTTCGCGTCTTGTACGACTATATTAAAATAGCAAAGAAAAGATACCGCTCAGCTTTATCATAACAAGCACAAAAAAAAATCGATCAAAAACGGTGCGGTCGGGCGTACTTATATGTGTTAAATTCGGTGCGGCCGGGCGCATTAATGTTTAGTTGATGACTGGCGCGGTCGGGCGTACTTTACTTACCTAATACTATTTGCTGGACTTGTATTGTTCGTGAATACGGTGCGGTCGGTCGCACCCAGCTAATGATTGCTTTCTCCTGGGTGATAAATATGGTGCGGTCGGGCGCATCTCCCTCGCTTGGAGGAGTTGTGTGTGATAAATATGGTGCGGTCGGGCGCTCCCATCTAATAATACTTTCCTCTCTGCTGGGAGGGTTGTATGGGATTGTCCCTACAGCTGTCTATGGGAACTGAGCAGACTGCTGCAGACAGGTTACATTGTATCATCACAGGCTGGAGATGGCTACAATGTATCACTGTGTAGCATGCTGTCACCCTGCTGTAGTGACGTAGACCTGAGCCCCTGGGTATAAGAGCCTGAGTGTGCCTATGACAACACTTATTGGGCAGGGATCATGGCATGTGTGTCACATTCCCCTCCTGTGTGTTGTTGCCAAGTGCTCTTAATATAGTTGCTGATTTGTGACCCATGGACTGGAGATCATGCTATATACAGACTGCAGTGTTTGTATCCACAGAGCCATCGCCATCCGCCTTCATGAACCTGCTGTGGTGGTCTAGTGCAGAGCGGGTGAGTACCCCCCAATATGACCCCATTTCATTCACAGCGCGTTCAGTATTCCCAGGATGGGATCTGTCCCATTGACACTAGCGACTTTTAATGTGATACCAACGACTGGACGAAGCAATAATCGAAGTCTGTAAGGCTGAGTTCACACTTCAGTTATTTCCATCAGTTATTGGGAGCCAAAAACCAGTAGTGAAGCCTACTGGTATAATGGAAAGATCTGCGCCTGTTCTTTTGGCTCACATGGTGCCATATTCAACAATAACCTTTAAAGGCATATACCCTTACCAACATAAGGCTGTAATAATAATTAATAAAAACACAGGAACTTCAAATGGATGAAAAGGCCGCGGTCTTTATTAAATTATTGGGGGTTACATAACTCAACCATTTTAAACCAGTATAAAACCATATTAATAAAATTAAAGTCCATTTACTGAATTAATTTAAATCCACCCAGAATTCTGAGCGACTAACCCCCCCTTTAAAGAAACAAAGACCGCGACAATAATCAAGGGAGGGCGGGCGGGACAAGCCTCTTTACTGTTCTTGACACGGCGACTGATCTTCACAGGTACGACACCTTCTTAAATAGGTAGAATTCCCGCCGAACCGCTCCACAAACCAATCCAGGACCTAGATAAAAATAGAACAAGGCCCAGCAACCGGACAGCAACTGATTTAACCAATAGTAAACACTGACCCTTCAGCCACACTGACCAATCCAGAAGCTGCCCGGTATCCAGCTGGCTTACTTCACCTGAGGGAAATAAACAGAAACACAAGGGAACAGACAAGGGGAGAAAAGGCAGAAAACCCAGTCCATAGCAACCTATGTTTCAATGGCACCATGAGGTGCAAAGCCTATTCAGGCCAAGCCCCTATCAATACGGGCTCATACACACTACTGTATGTATTTTGCAGTCCGCAAAAAATACGGATGACGTCCATGTGCGTTCCGTATTTTGCCGAACGGAGCAGTTGGCCACTAATAGAACAGTCCTATCCTTGTCTGTAATGCGGACAATAATAGGACATACAGAAACAAAATGCCCATGGAGTAACTTATACAGTCCGCAAAAAAAACAACAACGAATGAATGGACACGGAAAGAAAATACGTTTGTGTGCATGAGCCCTAACTGATGGAAATAACTGAAGTGTGACCCCAGCCTAACGAGAGCGATGGATGGAGCGGATTGTGGAATGATCATGCGAGATATCATGGAATTATAACCTGTAAATGAATGTTACTGTACTTTACTACTTCTATAACCCGTCTGCAGGTATTATATATGTAAGGTGGCAAACTCCAATTCTCAAATTCCCAGGCTACCATCCATAAAACTTAGCTTTTAACATAAACTTAAAACATAACAAAAAGACCCTCCGACACAAACCAAATAATAAAACAAAACAAAATGGAACTATAGCACTAGGTTGGTACTTGAATTTAGGGCTTGGAATGGCAGAGGTCGGGCCTAATATTGAGCTATGGGCTCTATCCCTATAGCTGAGCCTATCGCTATTTATGCCCTGCCTATAGATGGAATAGCAGGGGCTATTATATGTGGTGTTGAGCGAACTTGTGATTTAAGTTCGGCATCTAAAGTTCGGGTTCTCGAAGAATCCCGTTATGGATTCCGCTACCAGGGACCATAACGGAATTTAGAATCCATAACGTGATTCTTTGATAACCCGACGCCGAGTTCGCTCAACACTAATTATATGCTATCCTATTAGTTAATCGTTATTGTGATAACTAGTGACCTAAAGGTACAGAAAAAACATAAACCAAACATACCATGCAAAATAATAAAACAAGGATTCAGAGATAGTATGACCTATCTATCTCCTAGTTATAATCATAGATGCACATTGTCAGTAAAACACTATGATGCCGTCTAGGTTGGTGACATCATCGTGCCAACGCGTTTCACCCTTACTGTAATCGGGTTTATCAGGGGACAAATTGCCCACAAAAAGAGGGTATAAATAGTGCCTTGGTATCTAAATGATATGTAAGGCTACTTTCACACTCGCGTTTAGTGCGGATCCGTCATGGATCTGAACAAACGCATCTGTTCAGATAATACAACCGCATGCATCCGTTCAGAACGGATCCGTTTGTATTATTTGTAACATAGCCAAGACGGATCCGTGTTGAATACCATTGAAAGTCAATGGGGGACGGATCAGTTTTCTATTGTCAGTGAAAACGGATCCGTCCCCTTTGACTTACATTGGGTCAGTTTCATCAGACGGACACCAAGCAGCGTTTTGGTGTCCGCCTCAAAAGCGGAATGGAGACTGAACTGATACATTCTGACAGGATCGTTATCCATTCAGAATGCATTAAGGGCAAAACTGATCCGTTTCGGACCGCTTGTGAGAGCCCTGAACGGATCTAACAAACGGAAACCAAAACACCAGTGTGAAAGTAGCCTAAGTTGGTAATATATGACATTAATGTCTACTTGCGTATCACGGACGTGGGTATTATACCCGATACCTCCATGTAGTGGCAGCCACCTGTAATATGAATAAACCACTATTATATTTTTAGGTAACATAGGTTAACATTAGACAGTTTTATAGTTAGGTACCTGGTTACAGCTGGCCTTATAAATTGTGACTAGCAAGGGGACGTGTCTGTAGTGCCGTATCCAATACAGACTGATTGCCGGGGTCCGGTACTCAGAGAGGCTCAGTAGTTCTCCAGTGGTATATCAGCCGACTTATAGTTGATACACATTTAGGGGCCCAATATATGTATGATGACTATGAATAAGTGATTCTGCGATCTATATCAGAATCAAAGTAGTAAGGGTACTTTCACACTAGCAGCAGGACGTATCCAACAGGCTGTTCACCCTGTCGGATCCGTCCTGCCACTATTTCGCCGTGCCGCCGGACTAAAGCCTCTTTCACACGGGTGTCATTGATTTGGGCCGAAGAGGATGCGGGTGCGTCGCAGGATAATGCACAATTTTTCAGCGCGAGTGCAAAACATTTTATTGCGTTTTGCACGCGCGTGAGAAAAATCTGCATGTTTGGTACCCAAACCCAAACTTCTTCACAGAAGTTCGGGTTTGGGTTAGGTGTTGTGTAGATTGTATTATTTTCCCTTATAACATGGTTAGCACGGCTTTTCTTCTTTCTTCAGGACCTGGGTAAAGGACCTTTTGATGACATCACTGCGCTCATCACATGGTCCATCACATGATCCATCACCATGGCGATGGATCATGTGTCGGACCATGTGATGAGCGCAGTGACATCACCACGGGTCCCTTTCCTCCTGCACAGCAAAGAAAGAAAGAAAGAAGAGAAGCCAGGCTGCGTAAACAAGTGGATTAAGGTGAGTTAAATTTTATTTATTTTTTTAACCCCTCCAGCCCTATTGTACTAAGCATTCTGTATTAAGAATGCTATTATTTTCCCTTATCCCCCCCCCCCCCCCCCCAAGCTCTAGGATGAATGACAGCAGTAGAAAATCATGTCAAAGTGACACTGACACACACAGGCATGTTTGAAGATGTTAAAAAGCAGCGTGTCGAAAGACACATCGTGCCGTGGCTCATTTTATGCTTTTTCCTATTTCAAAGCTTCTAACAATTGTCTCTTATCAGAGGCAGATGGTGTTATTTGGAAAAAAAAATGACGATGGTTTAGGGACCAAGCCTCAAAAAATTAGACCTTTATGTGGCCAGATGGTCGCAGTGCTAACTGTCAGAACGAAGAAAGGGTGGCTTGGCTTGTTTGGACCAAGCCTAGAAAAATTCTCCCTTTTTACTAGAAGTCTACGGGGTCCGAGGACAAACGTTGCGAGCCAGAGTCCAGGTAGGCCTGAACCTGGTCATTGAGGCTGTTGGACTGGGCTTGCTGACTTGTCTGAGCCTGGTGTGGGACATTAAAAAACTGCTCCTTCATGTTGAGTAGGCTGAACTGGCTGCTACTGTTGCTGCTTGTGGCAGGAGGTGGGTGACTCTGTGAAGGGTGAACATGGGCCTCTCTTTCAGACACGGTGGCGGCAGGTTGGGCCAAAAGCTGCAGCAATGTTCGTACACAGTGTTTCCCGATAGTAAGCTAATTTCTCCTCCCTTTCATTTGAAAGGAGGATGAGCAGAAGGACCACTCTGACCCCTGGCTCCAAGGTATGGTGTCACTCAGAAGGCACGTCATCCTGCTGCGACTGAGAGGAGGAGTAAGCCATCTAGTCCTCAATCTCATCTACTTTCTCCTTTAGGATAATGTTGCGCCTTTCGGCAGCCAGGGGGAACGGTGGCCTACTACTACTACTGGTACTGCCTACATGACCTGTGCCACTGCTACTAGCCACGTTCTTACTTTGTTTGGAAGTGGGACCCTTCCACCTTCCAAACATTTATAAGTTGCGGTGGTGGGCAGCCGACTGTGCACAAATAGACAATGTATGGAACTGTTTGGATTCTGTACAACTAATATATAAGGAGGTTTTTAAAAAATTGTTCTAATCCCTTTCTACAAAATACACTCAAGACAATGCTTTTGAGAATTTACTTGGTGAATGAAGTGGGAACTTGGCACCTGTGACAGATTTTTGTCTAATCTGACTTGTATGTGCATTCAAATATAATCAGAAAAAAAACTAAAATTTAAATAGTTCAACCAGACCTTGAACTGTAGGGATTGCTTACTACAGGCACGTCTGTGGCATTTACTGCGCTCACTTAGTTATAATTAACTGACTGGCTGCACTCACTCCCCAAATAATTGTCAAACTTTGTTAAAGAAAAAAAAAAGTATGATGCAGCGTCAGGAGTAACTGAATCTACTTTTATCGTTGGCGCCGACAAAAACTGCAGTTAGAGCTTGGCCGCAACTGACTGCAATTTCGTCCTGCCTAGTGGTGAGAGAACGCTATTGATTTGCTTATGTGCGCTCACCTATATAAATTGTGGCTACTATAGGGTGCACTACAAGGGCCAGCCAGCCCCAGCTCTTCACTGCCCTTCAGCTCTTGTATCTCTTATGCGTGTATATCTATATTTTGTGTTGTATATGTGTATGTTATGTAGTGTGTGTATGTGTATATCTATCCTATGTACTGTATGTGTGTATATACAGTCAGATCCATAAATATTGGGACATCAACACAATTCTAACATTTTTGGGCTCTATACACCACCACAATGGATTTGAAATGAAACAAACAAGATGTGCTTTAACTGCAGACTGTCAGCTTTAATTTGAGAGTATTTACAATTACAGCCTGAAGTCTGGAACGCATAGACATCACCAGATGCTGGGTTTCATCCCTGGTGATGCTCTGCCAGGCCTCTACTGCAACTGTCTTCAGTTCCTGCTTGTTCTTGGGGCATTTTCCCTTCAGTTTTATCTTCAGCAAGTGAAATGCATGCTCAATCGGATTCAGGTCAGGTGATTGACATCGCCATTGCATAACATTCCACTTCTTTCCCTTAAAAAACTCTTTGGTTGCTTTTGCAGTATGCTTTGGGTCATTGTCCATCTGCACTGTGAAGCGCCGTCCAATGAGTTCTGAAGCATTTGGCTCAATATGAGCGGATAATATTACCCGAAACACTTCAGAATTCATCCTGTTGCTTTTGTCAGCAGTCACATCATCAATAAATACAAGAGAACCAGTTCCATTGGCAGCCATACATGCCCACGCCATGACACTACCACCACCATGCTTCACTGATGAGGTGGTATGCTTAGGATCATGAGCAGTTCCTTTCCTTCTCCATACTCTTCTCTTACC
Source organism: Bufo bufo (assembly GCF_905171765.1). Taxonomy (NCBI): domain Eukaryota; kingdom Metazoa; phylum Chordata; class Amphibia; order Anura; family Bufonidae; genus Bufo; species Bufo bufo. Next base: position 98,133,503 of record NC_053389.1, on the reverse strand, counting down.
ATCACTCTGGTACAAGTTGATCTTGGTCTCGTCGGTCCATAAGATGTTGTTCCAGAACTGTGAAGGCTTTTTTAGATGTTGTTTGGCAAACTCTAATCTGGCCTTCCTATTTTTGAGGCTCACCAATGGTTTACATCTTGTGGTGAACTCTCTGTATTCACTCTGGTGAAGTCTTCTCTTGATTGTTGACTTTGACACACATACACATACCTCCTGGAGAGTGTTCTTGATCTGGCCAACTGTTGTGAAGGGTGTTTTCTTCACCAGGGAAAGAATTCTTCGGTCATCCACCACAGTTGTTTTCCGTGGTCTTCCGGGTCTTTTGGTGTTGCTGAGCTCACCGGTGCGTTCCTTCTTTTTAAGAATGTTCCAAACAGTTGTTTTGGCCACGCCTATTGTTTTTGCTATCTCTCTGATGGGTTTGTTGTGTTTTTTTTCAGCCTAATGATGGCTTGATTCACTGATAGTGACAGCTCCTTGGGTCTCATCTTGAGAGTTGACAGCAACAGATTCCAAATGCAAATAGCGCACTTGAAATGAACTCTGGACCTTTTATCTGCTCATTTTAATTGGGATAATGATGGAATAACACACACCTGGTCATGGAACAGCTGAAAAGCCAATTGTCCCATTACTTTTGTTCCCTTAACAAGTGGGAGACACATATGAAAACTGTTGTAAATTCCTACACCGTTCACCTGATTTGGATGTAAATACCCTCACATTAAAGCTGACAGTCTGCAGGTAAAGCACATCTTGTTCGTTTCATTTAAAATCCATTGTGGTGGTGTATAGAGCCAAAAATGTTAGAACTGTGTCGATGCCCCAATATTTATAGACTTGACTGTATGTATCTATGTACTGTGTACATGTGTTTCTTATGTATTGTATGTGTGTAAATATATTATAAATATTTAACCATATAATGCACACAAAAGAAGCAAGCGCTGCACCTGCCACAACAAACAGTGGTTACCCTGATATGTAAGGTAGCACCGCCACCTCAAGCTGCTCTATAGTGTAGCCTCACAGATCTTTACGGTAGCACCGCATCCAGTATTTACACTGATATGAACCGTAACAAGATGACATCTCCACACGTAACATCCAGCAGCCGCACAGACCTTTCATGAAGCCCGGTCACTCTGAAGGCACAGCATGCAGTAGCTGAGCAGATATTTAAGGTAGCACTGCCAAGTCCAGATCCCAGCATGCAGTAGCAGCTCTGATATTTAAGGTGGCTCTGACATCAGGGCTGGTGTTACCATTGGCTGCTTCTTCTCCATGCCCTCCTCTTTGAGACGTTTCAGTGACATCTCCAGGCTTTTACATGCACAATAGCCGGGATCCCTATCCTGTTCTTTCCAAAGCGGTTGCAGTAGATATCAGGAAGGGGCGTCCTTAAGAGCATCCAGGCACCTGGTTGGTTCAGATTTGCGTCAGTTTCAGCCCATGACAATTTAGTATTCTGGAGAGGTGTTTTTTTTTCCAGGATAATGACAAAGAACCGGTTTGCTCCCGGCCCTGGCTGCCTGATCTGTTCCAGAGGCATTATCAGCTCCCCTGTGTGTGTGATGAGCTGGCCAGCAGGGCATCCAGGCATCTTCCCAGCATAGGATCCGCACATACAGCCATATGTCTGTGAGTATAAGCCACAGCAGGGGAGGGCAACCTAATAACGTTTGTTTCCTGCGCTTTCCCTATGGACGATGCCAGGCGAGTTGTTCTCTGCCATCTGCATGGTACAACTTACTGAGCATCCCCTGCATTGGTGCCCACATAGGTGTCTATGGGAAGCAATAGCAGGGAGCAGTTACTAACACTTGCTTTTATTTGCATTGGTTGCATGTAACCCTAGCTGACCTTTTACCTCTGTTAGGTGTCCATGTACAGGCTAGCGTTAACCCATGCAGTCCTGAAAGAAACATGAGGCATCAGTGTGTCACTGCACAAGGGCCCGGCAACATCTGACTTGTAATAGGACTGCAGCTCCTTAGAAGTGCTGCAGTGACGGCCAAGACCAGGACTGCAATAGTGTAGACGGCAGCGTTATCCGGTCCCAGCCTATGCAGGGGATCTCTACATTGTAGACGTTTTCTGACCCTGTATTATTATGGACAGATATGTGTTTTCAGATGAGTTTTTCAATGAAGCGCAATTGTATCATCGGCTTCACAAGAGGTTATGTGGACATCCCCTGATGTTACAGAGACCCGGGGTAATGCTGCCCAGGGCCCAGAGAAAGGGGGAGATGACATGATGGCCTATTGTCTGCAGGCTGGCCGGAGAACAATTGCCTTTCAGACTGATTAAGTTCAGATAATGGAGGCTATACAGGGGGGTCACTATGTGGCAGCGCAGTAGTCTCCATCCCCTGGTTGAATGGACATGATTTTGTTTTGTCAGGCTTTTTCTGCTTGGTTCTATGGTCCACATGATGATTGATATGATAAAGTTCACTTTTTGTCCCTATAAGGCCTCATTCGCACGTTTGTGTCCATGATGACAAGATGCTCAGTGGTTCATCCGTGAAGAATCCATGTTTGGTCCATGTGTTCATTTTTTGCCCTCCATGTGTCATTCATATTCCATGGCTGAAAACTAGTTTCCAGAGCATCTACTACCAATGCTCCCTGAAAACCATGGACCAAAGCTCTCCTGATGATCAGATGTTCCAGACTGGCTCCAGCACTGGAAGTCTGCCTTGGATCTACACAGCTCCATGCACTGTGTAGTGGACAGAACTGATTACTGCAGCACTGTTCCCGTTCACTTCAGTGGGAGCAGTGCTGCAGTAAACGGCTCCATCCATTACATGGTGGACAGAGCAGTGCAGTTCCAGTACCGGAGCTACTGCAGTATAGTGGTTGGGCGGAGGTGTGGGATGTCAGACCCTCACCAATCTGATATTGATGACCTATCATAGGTATTGGTCATCAATTGTTAAATGCTGAAGTATAAGCCGTATATTTAGACAGGGACTCCTGTTTAATTGCACAGGTACACATAGGTGCCGGAGGACTTCTTTATAAAATTAAATAAAGTTTGATTAGTTTTCAGTTGTACCCTTTGCTTGTTGGGCTAGCTAGTAAAACTAAACTCACCATAGACACTCTAATACATGTGTGTGTTTTGAGCCAAACACAGGAGTGAATTAAAAAAATAAATTTTTTGCTTTAAATGGGTTTTTCCACGAAAATGATTTAAAATTATCACCCATCAACAAGTTACGTGATAAATATCAGATTGTGCGGGTCCAAGTGCTGCAATCCGGAGGACAAGAGGTCCCTTTGAAACAAGTGGTAGTGGCTATGTTGGTCCACAGTGGCCACACGCAACTTTAGGAAGTCACTAAATTCTTAAAGGGGTTTTCCGGGAGTGCAATATAGACTACCTTTGCTTAAAATAGGTCATCAATATCTGATCAGTGGGGCCTGACTTCTATGCCGATCAACTGTTTGAAGAGGCTGCGGAGTTCCACTGAGCCCTGCGGCTGCTTCCCAGGCCAGAGATATGTCACATTCATCAGTCACATGACCTATGTGTTGAGTCCCATTCAAGTGAATGGCCTGGGCTGCAATACCAAGCACAGCCACTATACGGTGTACGGCGCTGTGCTTGGTAAGCTGTGAGGTGACTGCAGTGTTTACTAGAGCGTTGCAGCCTCTTGAAACAGCTGTTTGACAGGGGTCTCGGGAGTCAGACCCCCACCGATCAGATCCTGATGACCTATCCAGATGATGGATCATTGATAGTGCTCTCCCAGAAAACCTCTTTATTATAATCTTGAAACGATACGAAAATATGGATAATGGGAATGTAGTATTCTCCTCCTGTTAGTTTTATACGAAACATTTTCTGACTTTTTATAGAGAACACTAAACATTATGTCAAATCAAGCAATGTTCTTCTGCTTCAGGACATGCGGAAGCGAGGGTCACTCTTTGCCACTGCCTGGCCTTGCCAATCAAAGCGGCAAGGGAGGTGCTGGTCACAGAAAGGAGCAGAGCTTGGGTGCAACGAGAGCCATGGTGACGCCCTCATTGCACCAAAGACCTAATCATAACTCAGGAATGGAGAATCGGATCAACAAGAGACACAACAGCGTTTTAACCAGGTGAACCACAGCTATGTGTCTATGTGAACAGTTTGATAGTGACATCGCTGGTGGAAAAAAAATAAAGTCTCAACAACCTCATGCACACGACCGTTGTGTGTTTTGCGGTCCGCAAACCGCAGATCCGCAAAACACTGCAATTTGCGGAACGGCACGGACAGCCTTTACTATAACTGCCTATTCTTATCCACAAAGCGCGGACAAGAATAGGACAGGTTATATTTTTTTTGCGGGCAACGGATGCGAACAGCACACGGAGTGCTGCAGCTCGGATGCGGACCAAAACAACGGCTGTGTGCATGAGGCCTTAGCCACATCCCTTTCTTATAAGCAAAGCTGTAAAACTAAAATCGGTGAGCTAGGCGCCGTGATAGGTCTTTATGGGAATTTGCTTCATAAATTGGTCTAAAATTTGAGGCATTATGCACCAGTAACTGCCACATTTTGGTGCACCTTACATGGTCTACATGGAGTCACATTAGTAAATGTCCCTATCGCGTGTATACACAGTGTGGTCACAGAAACCCGGGGGTGGGGGCTGTTATGTCGTTGGGCTTTGGAGTTGATACAGATTCACTTTTCGCACTGTTCACTATTTTCATAGATGTCCCCCTCTTCCCTGAGAAAACTCTGTTCACTTTCTAATTTCGAACTACTATTACCAGATATTTCTAGCGTTCTGGGAAGCTCCATGTCTTTTTTCTGCTTCGCCTAATTATCTGCCGCTAATAAGGAGAAGCTCCAAGCATCTGAGCTCCCAGATACTCACACAGCAAGAAGAGCCTTCTCTGTGAGCGCTTGCCAATGAATATGTTCCCTGTTAATAGGGAATCCCCTCTGTTTCTCTCCTCTGGGGGCACGGATTATTATAGCCTGATTTATCTGATGAGTAAAGAGCGTTCATCCGGTTTACACTGCAAGGCAGTAGGGACATGGTTGTCCTGTTCTCCCCTGTCCCTATCTGCGGACAGATCTTATGTATTTTTGATGTTAAATAATATTTTATTTATTAAATATGTTAAAAAATTCTTCTAACTGGAAACAATTAAAAATTTTGATCAACTTGTTTATTTCCATTAGTCCAGTGATAAACTTGGTCTCACCGGAGCACTGTGGCCTCTTCTGCAGGGGCGGCAGTTGTCGGACCCCCACCAATCAGATATCGATGACTTATCCTGAGAATAGATCATGAATATTCTCCTCCTGGAAAACCCCTTTTAAGAGACAAGGATCTTAAATAGGGGGAACCCCTTTATTTGGTCAGAATACCTAATAGGGGGTGTGTGTAGAATGGGTTTTCTAAACTGGAGAGCCCCTTTTAAAGGGCATATGTCAGCAGATTTGCACCTATGACACTGGCTGACCTGTTACATGTGCGCTTGGCAGCTGAAGGCATCTGTGTTGGTCCCATGTTCATATGTGCCCGCACTGCTGAGAAAAATTATGTTTTAATATATGCAAATGAGCCTCTAGGAGCAACGGGGGGCGTTGCCATTACACATGGAGGCTCAGTCTGTCTGGAACTGTTGCGCCCTCTGCACTTTGACAGGGCTAGGAGTCAGGGCCGGCCTTTGGGGTGGCGGCTGTTGCGGCCGCACAGGGCGCCATAGTAACAGGGGCGCTGGGCGGCCGACAGCTCGCAATGTAATCTGCGGCAGGCGAGGCTGTACTTGTGTTTCTCCCTCGGGGCGCCCCCTCCATCTCCCCCTCCCCTGTCTGACCTGCCTGCTGCCCCCGCCGCTGCCAATAAGAAGAGAGACCGGAGGAGGAGGGGAGGGGCTGTGGCCACTGCGCCACCAATGAAGAAAACTGACCTGAATACAAATACAGGAGGGGCCGGGTGCCGGAATCAAATAGCCGGCACCCGACCTCTATGACAGGGAGCTGGCGATCAGCTGCAGTTGAGTTAACCCTTCACAGCTCCCTGTCACAAAGGTCGGGTGCCGGCTATTTGATTCCAGCACCCGCCTCCTGTATTTATATAAGAAACGTTGGTGGCACAGTGCGCCCCCACCACCCCAGTATAAGAAACATAATTGGTGGCTCAGTGCGCCCCCCCCCTAGTATAAGAAACGTTGGTGGCACAGTGCGCCCCCCAGTATAAGAAAACATTGGTGGCTCAGTGGGAAGTGCCAATGAGGGTTAAAAAAATTAACTCACCTCCTCCAGTTGATCGCGTAGCTGCCGGTCTTTCTTCAGGACCTGTGGTGACGTCACTGAGCTCATCACATGACCCATTACCATGGTGATGTATCATGTGATGAGCACAGTGATGTCACCACAGGTCCTTTGACAGGTCATGAAGAAAGAACAGAAGACGATCAATTGGAGGAGGTGAGTTAATTATTTTTTTATTTTTTAACCCTCATTGGCACTGCCCACTGCGCCACCAATGTTTATTATATTGAGGAGGGGCGCACTGCGCCACCAATGTTTATTATATTGAGGGGGGGGGCCCACTGCGCCACCAATGTTTATTATATTGAGGGGGGGCGCACTGCGCCACCAATGTTTATTATATTGAGGGGGGGCGCACTGCGCCACCAATGTTTATTATATTGAGGGGGGGCGCACTGCGCCACCAATGTTTATTATATTGAGGGGGGGCCCACTGCGCCACCAATGTTTATTATATTGAGGGGGGGCGCACTGCGCCACCAATGTTTATTATATTGAGGGGGGGCGCACTGCGCCACCATGTTTATTATATTGAGGGGGGGCGCACTGCGCCACCAATGTTTATTATATTGAGGGGGGGCGCACTGCGCCAATGTTTATTATACTGGGGTGTTGGGGGGGCGCACTGCGCCACCAATGTTATTATACTGGGGTGTTGGGGGGGGCGCACTGCGCCACCAATGTTTATTATACTGGTATGTTGGGGGGCGCACTGTGCCACCAATGTTTATTATATTGGGGGGGCGCACTGCGCACAATGATGGGTTAGGGAAATTTCACAGCAGAGTGCGCATGCGCTGGGAGCCTCGCCGGCGGTTAAGGTAGGGAAAAATTATGGGCCAGTTCACAGGTGCGGTGATCGGATGGATGTTCTCAGCAGGACACCGGCCGACACTGTGCATGCGCTGGGAGCCTCACCAGCGGTTAGGGTAGGGAAAAAGCACTGGCCCGTACGTAATTTTTCCCTTCCCTAACCGCTGGTGAGGCTCCCGGTGCATGCGCAGTGTCGGCCGGTGTTCAGCTGAGAACATCCATCCGATCACTGCGCCTGCGCACTGGCCACAGTTTTTTCCCTACCCTAACCGCCGGCGAGACTCCTGGCGCATGCGCACTCTGCTGTGAAACTTCCCTAACCTGACGTTGTGCGCCTGCGCGGCGCTGCACACCTCCTCACGTCATGTCCGGTGCGACCGGAAGTGACGAGGGTAGGGAAATCTCACGAAGTAGGGATGTATGACATTACACCTGCCTTTGGGGTGTGTGGGCTGGTAACTACTTGGTTGGATAGTCAGCCAGCCTATGCCATGATGCCAGCAACAAGCAGTGTTTTGTTTGTTTTTTTTTGGGGGGGGGGGGGGCGCCACAAGGTTAGCTCGCACAGGGCGCCTGGACACCTAAGGCCGGCCCTGCTAGGAGTGATGACACTTACGCTACTAGGCCCTGTCAATCAAAGTGCAGAAGGTGTGGCAGTTGCAGAGAGAGCAGAGCCTCTAGGTGTAACGGCAACGCCCCCATTGCTCCTATAGGTTCATTTGCATATATTAAAACTAGGGTTGTCCCGATACCGATACTAGTATCGGTATCGGGACCGATTCCGAGTTTTCTCGGCGGTACTCAGCCGCCGATACCCCGCCCCGATACATAAATAGAATACTATGGGCGTAACTATGGGCGGGGCCCATACACCGGGCCCCGCCGCTCACCGAAGTATTTATAAACGTGAATCCTTATCCTGTTGTTAAGTTGAACTAACGCTGCCCTCTCCCTGTTCCCCTGTATCCCCTGTATCCCCACAGCACTTACTTAAGCTTCCATAGCAGGCAGAGCCAGACGGCAGCAGTAACGTCACTCACTGACGTAGAGCGCCTGCTCCGCCCACTTTTATGAATGAAGCAGGCGCGCGACGTCAGTGAGTGACGTTACTGGTGCCGTCCGCTCTGCCTGCTATGGAAGCTTAAGTAAGTGCTGTGGAGATACAGGGGGATACAGGGAACATGGGAGAGGGCAGCGTTAGTTCAACTTAACAACAGGATAAGGATTCACGTTTATAAATACTTCGGTGAGCGGCGGGGCCGTGTATTGGGGGACACTGTTATGAGGGGATCTGTGGATGACATATAGCAGTGTCATCCACAGATCCTCCCCATAACAGTTCCATCCACAGATCCCCCACCCCATAACAATGCCATCCTCAGATCCCCCCACCCCATAACAATGCCATCCACAGATATCCCACCCCATAGCAGTACCATCCACAGATCCCCCATAACAGTGCCATCCACAGATCCTCCCCATAACAGTTCCATCCACAGATCCCCTATAACAGCACCATCCACAGATCCCCCACCAAATAACAATGCCATCCTCAGATCCCCCCACCCCATAACAATGCCATCCACAGATATCCCACCCCAAAGCAGTACCATCCACAGATCCCCATAACAGTGCCATCCACAGATCCCCCATAACAGTCATCCACAGATCCCCCATAACAGTGCCATCCACAGATCCCCATAACAGTGCCATCCACAGATCCCCCATAACAGTGCCATCCACAGATCCCCATAACAGTGCCATCCACAGATCCCCATAACAGTGCCATCCACAGATCCCCCATAACAGCACCATCCACAGATCCCATAACAGTGCCATCCACAGATCCCCCATAACAGTGCCATCCACAGATCCCCCATAACAGTGCCATCCACAGATCCCCATAACAGTGCCATCCACAGATCCCCCATAACAGTGCCATCCACAGATCCCCCATAACAGTGCCATCCACAGATCCCATAACAGTGCCATCCACAGATCCCCATAACAGTCCATCCACAGATCCCCCATAACAGCACCATCCACAGATCCCCATAACAGCGCCATCCACAGATCCCCCATAACAGCGCCATCCACAGATCCCCCATAACAGCGCCATCCACAGATCCCCCATAACAGTGCCATCCACAGATCCCCATAACAGTGCCATCCACAGATCCCCCATAACAGTGCCAACCACAGATCCCCCATAACAGTGCCATCCACAGATTCCCCATAACAGTGCATCCACAGATTCCCCATAACAGCGCCATCCACAGATCCCCTATAACAGTGTCATCCACAGATCCCCCATAACAGTGCCATCCACAGATCCCCCATAACAGTGCCATCCACAGATCCCCCATAACAGTGCCATCCACAGATCCCCCATAACAGTGCCATCCACAGATCCCCATAACAGTGCCATCCACAGATCCCCATAACAGTGCCATCCACAGACCCCCCATAACAGTGCCATCCACAGGTCCCCCATAACAGTGCCATCCACAGATCCCCCACATGACAGTGCGTCATCCACAGATCCACAGATCCCCCAAAACGGTCACATGACATTTAAAAAAAGTATCGGGTTTCGGTATCGGTGACTACTTGAAAAAAAGTATCGGTACTTGTACTCGGTCCTAAAAAAGTGGTATCGGGACAACCCTAATTAAAACTTTTATTTTTCTCAGTAATGCGGACACATATGAACATGGGACCAACACAGATGCCTTCAGCTACTAAGTGTACATGTAACAGGTCAGCCAGTGTCATAGGGACAAATCTGCTGACAGATGCCCTTTATTTGGCCAGATGAAGGCTGGAATTTTATAGCAATACGCTATATGAAAACTATGCTAATGTAGTAGAGGCCAGTCATTTATATCATTAATAGAAAAAGCATTCATAGCGGTGCAGTGTTCCAGGCAAACAATCCCCCGTTATCCATGAGCTGAGGAAGTGGGTGGCAGATGGCCTGGACCTCTTATAACAATGCAGAGAATACAATCAGTCAGATTCTACCTAAAACCGGAGAACTCTGATGAGCGATGGTTAGGAACGCCTGCGTGCTGTGGACCTCGCACTGTAAGTAGAAACTTTTCATTATACTTTTGTTAGTTGATGTTTACTGTGTCTTGCGTACATTGAGCCCTGTGGAAGTGGTCAGTATTTTGGCTCAGGTTGGGTCATTGATTTGGTGATGGGCAGCAGGGGCCTTTTCTTGTGCCACCGCACGGGGCGCATCACATCAACAAGCAAAAGGGGGCGCTGGTCACTGGTGTTTACAGCTGATCAGCAGCAGGGCCAGGACGCAACTAATGAGCACTTTCATTGTGGAAGCGCTAAAGGAGACTGAAGGAACAGTGAGTCCAGCGCTCCCAGCACTAGCTGTACTCACCGCTGCCCTCTTCTCTATGGCTGCAGTATTTTCGGGGATAGAGCAGCCTGTGCAGTGTGTGTGAGGGAGGAGGCGGGGCCTCTGGGAGGTGTCGGGCAAGGAGGCGGGGCCAGTGTGAGAAGAGGACAAGGCACTGAGGGCTGGGTGGAGCTGCATGAGGGAGGAGGAGCTAATCTGGGGAGGAGTCAGGCAGCTGACCTGTGAGGGACTTTCTTCACAGGGACCACAAACTATAATGTAAATGTGCTGGAGCCTGTGCATGGGGGGGGGGGGGGCGCTCAGTACATGAGGGGTGATGCTGGGGTGGGGGGTGCTCAGTACATGAGGAGTAATTCTGGGGTGGGGGGTGCTCAGTACATGAGGGGTGATGCTGGGGTGGGGGTGCTCAGTACATGAGGGGTGATGCTGGGGTGGGGGGTGCTCAGTACATGAGGGGTGATGCTGGGGTGGGGGGTGCTCAGTACATGAGGGGTGATGCTGGGGTGGGGGGTGCTCAGTACATGAGGGGTGATGCTTTTGTAGTGTTCGCCCTGTTGGCAAAATTCCCTAGAAACTGCCCTAATGGGCAGTACTAGATGGCCGGTTCCTTCATGTGCAGATGTAGAAGGTGTATGTTAAAGGAATTTTCAGGAAATTAAATATTGATGACCTAGACACAGGATAGGTAATCAATATCTGATCGGAGGGGCAACTCATAGTATGCCAAGCACAGCGCCTTACATTGCATAGTGGCTGTGCCTGGTACGGAGGCGTGGAGCCCCATGGAAGCACTACAGAGCGCTTCCGTGGGTTTTGTGTCCATGTCTCCACACCGCAAAAACATTTGCTTTTTTGTAGTGCGGATCGCAGACCCCATTCAAGTGAATGGGTCCTTCGTCCTCATACAGCGGCCCTGCGGTTGTGTGCATGAGCCCTAATACTGTTGAGGGGGCCCTCACAAATGTTTCGGACTGAAGTCCATTGGGCCCAACAGAAGAAATTATTCTGAGAGGCAACCCTCTGTGCATACAGGACATTAAGGGCCCTAGAGGATCCTCTCATACTCTGGTGGGCCAGTCTGACCCTGCCTGACAATAATATCTTTTAGTCCTCCTGCTGAGTGAGCCCCTTCTGAGTTTGAATTGCCAAAACTGACCCATTCACACATGTTGAGACACTTTAACAATGATTATTTACAAATGGTCGGAAACTAGTAAGGCTACTTTCACAATTGCGTTCAGTGCGGATCCGTCTGGTATCTGCACAGACGGATCCGCATCTATAATGCAAACGCTTGCATCCGTTCAGAACGGATCTGTCTGCATAAACAGCTTTTTCAGATCTGAGTTTTCACATCGATAGGAACAGAGGCGTTCCCATGGTGATGGGGACGCTTCAAGTTAGAATATACTAAGAACTGTGTACATAATGGCCCCCTGCTGCCTGGCAGCACCTGATCTCTTACAAGGGGCTGTGATCCGCACAATTAACCCCTCGCCGCACCTGAGGGGTTAATTGTGCGTATCATGGCCCCCTGTAAGAGATCAGGTGCTGCCAGGCAGCAGGGGGCCCCTCCTCCCTCCCTCCCCAGTTTTAAATTCATTGGTGGCCAGTTCGGCCCCTCCCCTCCCCAGTATTAAATTCATTGGTGGTCAGTGCGGCCTCCCCTCTCCCCCCCCCCCTAATTAAAATCACCCCCCCATCATTGGTGGCCGCGGAGAGTTCCGATCGGAGTCTGTTTAATCGCTGGGGCTCCGATCGGTTACCATGGCAGCCAAGACGCTACTGCAGTCCTGGCTGCCATGGTTACTTAGCAATTTTAGAAGCATTATACTTACCTGCGCTGTCTGTGGCCGGCCGGTCGCTCCTCTTACTGGTAAGTGAAAGGTCTGTGCTATAAGCAATGCGCCGCACAGACTTTTCACTTACCAGTAGGAGGAGCGCCGGCCGGCCACAGACAGCGCAGGTAAGTATAATGCTTCTAAAATTGCTAAGTAACCATGGCAGCCAGGACTGCAGTAGCGTCTTGGCTGCCGTGGTAACCAATCGGAGCCCCAGCGATTAAACTGGGACTCCGATCGGAACTCTCCGCTGCCACCAATGATGGGGGGGGGGGGGGATTTTAATTAGGGGGGGGAGGGGAGGCCGCACTGGCCACCAATGAATTTAATACTGGGGAGGGAGGGGGGGCCACACTGGCCACCAATGAATTTAATACTGGGGAGGGAGGGGGGGCCACACTGGCCACCAATGAGTTTAATACTGGGGAGGGAGGGGGGGCCGCACTGGCCACCAATGAATTTAATACTGGGGAGGGAGGGGGTCCGCACTGGCCACCAATGAATTTAATACTGGGGAGGGAGGGGGGCCGCACTGGCCACCAATGAATTTAAAACTGGGGAGGGAGGGGGGTCTGGCCCCTGCTGCCTGGCAGCACCTGATCTCTTACAGGGGGCTATGATACGCACAATTAACCCCTCAGGTGCATCAGGCAGCAGGGGGCAGTTATGTACACAGTTCTCAATATATTCTAACTTGAAGCGTCCCCATCACTATGGGAACACCTCTGTGTTAAAATATACTGTCGGATCTGAGTTTTCACAATCTAACTCAAATCCGATGGTATATTCTAACATAGAGGCGTTCCCATGGTGATGGGGATGCTTCAAGTTAAAATATACCATCGGATTGGAGAAAACTCCGATCCGATGGTATATTAATAGGGACTCCTGACTTTACATTGAAAGTCAATGGGGACGGATCCGTTTGCAATTGCACCATATTGTGTCAACGTCAAACGGATCCGTCCCCATTGACTTGCATTGTAAGTCAGGATGGATCCGTTTGGCTCCGTACGGCCAGACGGACACCAAAACGCTGCAAGCTGTGTTTTGGTGTCCACCTCCAGGGCGGAATGGAGGCGGAACGGAGCCAAACTGATGCATTCTGAACGGATCTTTATCCATTCAGAATGCATTGGGGATGAACGGATCAGTTCGGGGCCACTTGTGAGAGCCCTCAAACGGATCTCACAAGCGGAACCCCAAACGCAAGTGTGAAAGTAGCCTTAGCGATGTAACTAGTTTCCAATAGGACAATAGTATCAACATTGTAACAAAGTAGCTACTAATTAGTTTAAAGGGGTAGTGACATCACAACAGGGGAGGTTTTAAAATCGTGTTCCCGCCCCCTCCCTCACTAGAAGACTGAAGACGCCAATGAGTTGGCGAAACATGTCAGGGGCAGCTTTTGTAATGTTTTTAAACAGCGTGCGCACCTTAGATCTGGCTGCATTGCAATAGTTGTATTGTCTAGAAGAGTTCTAGTCAAAGGGTACGGGCAACAGTGCCCGGGGCTGGTCATTTCTCTGGCCCCCCCAATACTTGACCACATACCTCTTACATCCAGGGACATCTCCTGTCATGTAGACCTTCTCTTTCCTCTTCTCCTCCGTTAGACCGCCATGAGAAATTCTTTCAGCCGCATCTCGTCTCTACAGAGTTTGTAACACAGACACGTTAGATTTCAAAATTTTTCCATCAACCTCCCCATCCTGGTGTCCCCACAGTGTCATCCTGCTGTCACCCCCAATACTGTGCCCGTTGTGCCCCCCAATGCCCCAAGTACTATACTGCTGAAAAAATAGTGACCCTAATAGACATAATTGGGGTCAAGTAGAACTAGATTTCCAAAAGAGCTGTCAAATATGAAAGGTGGAATCTGATTGGCTGCTATGGGCAACTAAGCCAGTTCTACTTTACACCAGTTTGATAAATTACCCCAAATGTCCCTATAGTGTCTACAGCAGCTATAATGTCCCCTAGAGACCCCCAGTAATAAAACACCTTATATTGTGCTCCAGGTAATAATCCCTGTATAGTGTCCCCAGAAATAATAGACTGGCCCCTACAGTGCCTCCCCAATAGAAAGGCCCCCACGCTGCCCCCCACACAGTAGTGTCCACCACACAGTAATTTTCCCCCACACAGTATGTCCCCCACTCTGTCCCCCACAGTAATTCCCCCACGCTGTTCCCCCACACAGTATTGTCCACACAGTAATTTCCCCACACTGCCTCCCACACAGTAATTTCCCCACACAGTAGTGTCCCCACGCTGTCCCCCACACAGTAGTGTTCCCCACACAGTATGTGTCCCTCCACAGCTGCCCCCCACACAGTAGTGTCCCCCCACGCTGTCCCCCACACAGTAGTGTTCCCCACACAGTAGTGTCCCTCCACGCTGCCCCCCACACAGTAGTGTCCCCCACACTGCAGTGTCCCCCACATTGCCATCCCTCCCATAATAAATTGCCCCCTCCACTGTCACACAGTATCCCACCATATTCCGCCACGTCCTCCTGTGTGCACCCCCTCATGTCCCCCAAAGTTGCCACATTATAATATAAAATAAAAGTTTGCCCCCAAACGTCCTCTGTCCTGTGTGCACCCCGGACCCCCTCATGTCCCCCAAAGTTTCCACATTATAATATAAAATAAAAGTTTGCCCCCACACATCTCTGTCCACACCGGCCCCCTCATGTCCCCCAAAGTTGCCACATAAAAGAAAAAAGAAGGAAAGAAACCCTAAAAGCTAAATACCTGCATGTGCTTGCAGAGTCCCGGCACTGTGTTGCTGAGTCCCGGTTTCTGCCAAATCTCTACACCTTGCCAAAGTCTATACCGGAAGTGACGCAGCCGCACCGGAAGTGACAAGATCGCAAGGATCAGCTGGAGGAGGTGGTGCCGCGGCGCATGCGCAAGCGCACATCCACCGCTTAGTTAGCAAAGAATTTTTTTCACTACCGGCCTGAAGCCTATTGCGGTGATCGGCGGCGGGGCAGGAACTATGCGCTCCGCTCCCTGCCCTGCCGCAGTATGTGGGACTGGGTCACAGGTGTCAGCGCTTCAGCAATGAGCGCTTCCATCTGTATTGATGGAAGTGCTCATTGCTTCTGGGCCTGCTGGCACCCCCGTCCGGAGCCGACACCCGAGGCGCCCCCCCCCCTGGGCACGCACAACGACGGGCAATACTGTTCCGCACCGTTCTGTTCATATTGCTCTGTAAACACAGTGCCAGTACATTCTATAGGGCAACTAGCAGTCACTAGGGTGGCACAGCTGATAGTTTTAAATCACATAAAATTTGAGGAATGGTTTTATGATAAGAATTAAACGGATACGTTTTAGAATTAGAAATTAGTAGCACTGTAACGAAGAGACAATCACTGGTCCTCCGGACCATTTGTAATAATCCTTCTGAGTTTTGGGCACCAAGTTTTGATATATCTCCCCCAATGAGTCCCTCACTCTCTACCATTGGAATACAGATAATAGTCAGCACTGAGCTATATAGCAAGCTGCTTGCTGCCTATACACCTTACAAGTCAGCCAAACATGCAAATTCTGTGGGACGGTTTAATGACGCCAATTGTACGAAGACCACAGAACTGGACTTCACCTATAGTAGTCGCCTTTCTCATGTCCTAACTATTGCTCTGATACCCCACGTGACTTACAGTAGGGCTGAACTGCACAACAGCCAGAAGGTCACAAGAACATTATATATGATACACAAATCAGTTCTGGCAGAAAACAGACGTTCAAACAAACTAATGACTGAAACCTAATGGTGAAAGTCATGAAAAGAGAAGATAATCCACCAGTCAAGTTGATGGCAGGTATATGACATGCAGGTAGAGCGGAGGAATGACAGTGAGCAGAAACAGACCAATACTGGACTGACCCTATCTGAAGAGAGCAAATCGGCTGGACAATACAGCATTGCAACAATCAAGGCTCAAACAAACGAGATAGAGACAGATCCCAGAATTATCAGAAAACATTCTAGACCAAAACAAGATACAATTGTGGAACTACAGATCCCATAAAACCGAGCAATTACAAAATAACTGGAAGGGAAAGCAATTCTAGACAATAACCAAGGCTTCTAGATAACAAGGTGAACATGAAGCAACTGCAAAAGCCCTGTTGCTTATAAAGGGTAGCTAGACAATCCCAATGGCATGAAAGAGTGGGCACCCATCTGTAAGATGTTTATTTTGTGATTTCTTTAACCCTTTAATGATCGGACAATTTTCCTGTGTGGTGTGTGTATGTATATAGATATAGAGATATATATATACATACGTTCAAAAGATGAGGCAGCACTCCAGACATCAAGTGAAGAAATGATGGACCCTTTATTAACCCCTCTGCAACGTTCAACCGTTCATGCAGTCTTTATCAATGCTTGATATAGACTGCATTGAGCGGTTGAAACGTTGCAGAGGGGTTAATAAAGGCTCCATCATTCTTCACTTGATGTCTGGAGTGCTGCCTCATCTTTTTAAAACGTATGTCTATCTGTTAGCCGTTGAGCCTGCGGCTGGAGGATTTTGCACCTCCGTACCACTGCACAAGTGCTGCTGTGTATTTTTTGTTAGAGAGATATATATATTATATATATATATATATATATATATATATATATATATATATTATACACTCACCTAAAGATTATTAGGAACACCATACTAATACGGTGTTGGACCCCCTTTTGCCTTCAGAACTGGTTTAATTCTACGTGGCATTGATTCAACAAGGTGCTGATAGCATTCTTTTAGAATGTTGCCCATATTGATAGGATAGCATCTTGCAGTTGAGGGAGATTTGAGGATGCACATCAGGGCACGAAGCTCCCGTTCCACCACATCCCAAAGATGCTCTATTGGGTTGAGATCTGGTGACTGTGGGGCCATTTTAGTACAGTGAACTCATTGTCTGTTCAAGAAACCAATTTGAAATGATTTTGAGCTTTGTGACATGGTGCAATATCCTGCTGGAAGTTGCCATCAGAGGATGGGTTACATGGTGGTCATGAAGGATGGACATGGTCAGAAACAATGCTCATGGTAGCCCGTGGCATTTTAACGATGCCCAAATTGGCACTAAGGGGCCTAAAGTGTGCCCAGAAAACAGCCCCCACACCATTACACCACCACCACCAGCCTGCACAGTGGTAACAAGGCATGATGGAATAACATGTTCTCATTCTGTTACGCCAAATTCGGACTCTACCATTTGAATGTCTCAACAGAAAGCGAGACTCATCAGACCAGGCAAAAGACAAAAATCGGACTGCACTCCAAGCGTATCTTCAAAAATGTGTTTTATTCACCCATTAGGTGCAAAAGCGACGTTTCGGCTAGGGCATGAGCCTTCTCAAGCTTGAGAAAGGCTCATGCCTGAAGCCGAAACGTCGCTTTTGCCACCTAAAGGGTGAATAAAACACATTTTTGAAGATACGCTTGGAGTGCAGGCTGATTTTTGTCTTCTATAAGTGAGTATATATATATAATATAGTAGATATAGTATATATATATATAGGGTGAGTTGTGTTGTTTATAATATATATAATATATATAACTTATAATATATATAATATATATAGACTCACCTAAAGATTTATTAGGAACCACCATACTAATACGGTGTTGGACCCCTTTTGCCTTCAGAACTGCCTTAATTCTACGTGGCATTGATTCAACAAGGTGCTGATAGCATTCTTTAGAAATGTTGGGCCCATATTGATAGGATAGCATCTTGCAGTTGATGGAGATTTGAGGGATGCACATCCAGGGCACGAAGCTCCCGTTCCACCACATCCCAAAGATGCTCTATTGGGTTGAGATCTGGTGACTGTGGGGGCCATTTTAGTACAGTGACTCATGGTCATGTTAAAGAAACAATTTGAAATGATTCGAGCTTTGTGACATGGTGCATTATCCGGCTGGAAGTAGCCATCAGAGATGGATACATGTTCTCATTCTGTTACTCGCCAAATTCGGACTTACCATTTGAATGTCTCAACAGAAATCGAGACTCATCAGACCAGGCAACATTTTTCCAGTCTTCAACAGTCCAATTTTGGTGAGCTCCGTGCAAATTGTAGCCTCTTTTTCCTATTTGTAGTGAAGATGAGTGGTGGGGTCTTCTGCTGTTGTAGCCCATCCGCCTCAAGGATGTGCGTGTTGTGGCTTCACAAATGCTTTGCTGCATACCTCGGTTGTAACGAGTGGTTATTTCAGTCAAACGTTGCTCTTCTATCAGCTTGAATCAGTCGGCCCCTTCTCCTCTGACCTCTAGCATCCACAAGGCATTTTTGCCCACAGGACTGCCGCATACTGATGTTTTTTTCCCTTTTCCCACCATTCTTTGTAAACCCTAGAAATGGTTGTGCGTGAAAATCCCATTAACTGAGCAGATTGTGAAAATACTCAGACCGGCCCGTCTGGCACCAACAACCATGCCACGCTTAAATCACCTTTCTTTCCCATTCTGACATTCAGTTTGGAGTTCAGGGATTGTCTTGACCAGGACCAGACCCCTAATGCATTGAAGCAACTGCCATGTGATTGGTGGTCTAGATAATTGCATTCATGGAGAATAGATCTAGTGTCCTAATAATTCTTTTAGGTGAGTGTATTATATAGCAATCTATAAATAGTCTACACACTCCCTGTTAAAAGGTCAGTTTCGGTGATGAAAAAAAATTGACAAAGATACATCATTTCAGCATACTTTCCACCTTTAATGTGACCTATAAACTGTACAACTCAATTGAAAAGGCAATCTGAAGTCTTTTAGGTAGAGGGAAGAAAAATATTAAAAATAAAATATGGTGCATAAGTGTGCTATACTAATAAACTAATACTTTGTTGAAGCACCTTTTGATTTTATTACATGAGGTATGAGTCTATCTGCTTGGCACCTTTTGACTTGGCAAGATTTGTCCACTCTTCCTTTGCAATAAAAAATCTGTCAGAGTGCGAGGGCCATCTCCTGTGCACAGCCCTCTTCAGATCACCCCACAGATTTTCAATCAGATTCAGGTCTGGGCTCTGGCTGGGCCATTCCAAAACTTTAATCTTCTTCTGGTGAAGCCATTCCTTTGTTGATTTGGATGTATGCTTTGGGTCGTTGTCATGCTGAAAGATGAAGTTCCTCTACATGTTCAGCTTGCTAGCAGAAGCCTGAAGGTTTTGTGCCAATATTGACTGGTATTTGGTACGTTCATAATTCCCTCTAGCTGTAACTAGGGCCCTAGTTCCAGCTGAAGATAAACAGCCCCAAAGCATGATGCTGCCACCACCACGCTTTACCGTGGTATGGTGTTCTTTTGGTGATGTGCAGTGTTGTTTTTTGCACCAAACATATCTTTTGGAATTATGCCAAAAATGTTCAACCTTGGTTTCATCAGACCATAACACCTTTTCCCACATGCTTTTGGGAGGCTTCAGAGGTGTTTTTGCCAAATGTAGCCTGGCTGGATGTTTTTCTTTGTAAGAAAAGGCTTCTTCTTGCCACTCTAACCTCATTAGCCTGACATATGAAGAATACGGGAGATTGTTGTCACATGTACCACACAGCCAGTACTTGCCAGATTTTCCTGCAGCTCCTTTAATGGTTGCTGGGTAGGCCTCTTGTAGCCTCCCAGACCAGTTTTCTTCTCGTCGTTTCATCAATTTTGGAGGGATGTCCAGTTCTTGGGTTATGTCACTGTTGTGCCATATTTTCTCTACTTGATGATGACGTCTCACTGTGTTCCATGGTATATCTTATGCCTTGGGAATTCTTTTGTACCCTTCTCCTGACTGATACCTTTAATAATGAGATCCCTCTGATGCTTTGGAAGCTCTCTGTGGACCATGGCTTTTGCTGTGGATGCGACTAAGAACATTCAGGAAAGACCAACTAGAGCAGCTGAACTTAATCAGAGGCACTTTAAATGATGGCAGGTGTATGCTGACTCCTATTTAACATGATTTGAATGTGATTGCTTATATTCTGACTACAGCTACATCCCCCAGTTATAAGAGGGTGTGCACACTTATGCGACCACATTTTTTATTTTATTCGGATTTTCTTCCCTCCACCTAAAAGATTTCAGTTTGTTTTTCATTTGAGTTGTACAGGTTATAGGTAACATTAAAGGTGGAAAAAGTTCTGAAATGATTTATCTTTGTCTCATTTTTTTACACACAGAAACCTGAGATTTTTAACAGGGGTGTGTAGACTTTTTATATCCACTGTATATGTTTTTTTTAATATATATTATTATTATTTTTCATTCACATAGCCTAAGGCTACTTTCACACTAGCGGCAGGACGGGTCCGACAGGCGTTCACCTTGGCGGATCTGTCCTGCCGCTATTTTATCAGTTTTGTTTTTACAGTGTTTCCTATGCAGTAAAACTGACCAGTCTCTCAGTATGATTACAATTAGAGATGAGCGAATTTATGGTTATGAAATTCGTTCACGCTTCATGTTTCAGGCATGACCCTCCGTTAGTGCCCTTTGCTCACTTTGCTCCTCTAGCACCTTTGCTTGGGCTTTGTTAAAGGTTATGACCTGCAAAGGGGGTTGGACCTTATAACTGAAAAATTCTGCACAGTGCGTCACATTCTCCAGTATTGACACATATGGTTTACATGGCGGTAGTGATGATATTCCATATTTACAGGCATCACTGCTGCTATGTAAAGAGATACTAGTGGTGGAGGATTTAAAGAGGTTGTCTAGGTTTTCAAGTTATCCTCTCCACACCATAGGGCATAACTATATGATCTGTGGGGTCCGATTCTGCGACCCCCACTGATCCTAGGAACGGGTCCTGTCCCCCCTTTTTGATGGTGTAACAGACACATACGCTCTGCTGCACCATTTTATTCTCTTTGGGACCACTGGAAATAGCCAGTGCTGTACTCTGCCATCTCCAGTGACCCCATAGAAAATGGATGGAGACAGTGGCGTGCCTGGGGTGGAGGGGGGTTGCGGTCTTCCCCGGATGCCAGCGCTCAGCTCTCAGGGGGGTGCCAGAAGCAATGAGCGCTTCCATCAATACAGATGGAAGCGCTCATTGCTGGAGCGCTGACACCCATATACTGCGGTGGGGCACGGGAACGCATAATTCCCTGCCTCGTTGCCGATCACGACCATAGGCTTCAGGACTAGTAGGCCTGAGGCCTATGCAGTAGTGAAATCCCGGCGCAGGCGTGCGTGATGGCGTCATCGCGTGTGCCGGGACGCAGCAGCACAGTGAAGTGTGCGTGCCTTCCTCTCCTCTGCAAGCGCAGGTGAGTATTTAGCTTTTAGTTTTAGTTTTTTTATTTTATATGCCAACTTTGGGGGATGACATGGGGGACATGGGTGGGGGGCACACAGGAGGACATGTGGGGGGGGGAAATATTATGGTGGGATACTCTGTGGAGTGTAGGAAGGCGCAGGGGTCCGTTGTGACGAAACCAACCTCGCCACTGGGTGGTGAAGCCGGGCTACCAGCCTCTTGCCCCAGGATTATGGACCCTCTCATCAGCCAGGCGTCCTCTGTTCACAAAGGACTTTTACTACTTTTGACCCCTGGTCTAATTCGTGCCATTTTTGGGATATGTTATATGTCTATGTGTCTGTAAAGGGTGGGACATTGTATATTTGAGTAGTGATGTCTGCCTATTGTCTCCACGTGTTTATTGGCGATTTCCCTTTGTCCTGAGAGATAATTGACTTACTCCTCGATGTCTCCAGGACAGAAGACACTGTTTATTCTCTGCCTGTGATGCAATTACATTCAACCCATTGTGTAAGGTAATTGTATCACAGCAGAGGGGAGATTTTGTGTGGGAGTGTCTGAGTGTATTGTACGTGTTTATTGGTTGTTTTTTACAAAGCCCTGTGGGTGGTAACCTTGTTGGAAATTGTTATGAGTCAATGCTTGTGTGTTCATTAAAGAGTTCCTGTTTTACCCTTCATCATGTTGAGGCTGGGTGCTGTGGCTTAGTTGGTTAAAGCGCCTGTCCTAGTAAACAGGAGTCCGTTACATTGGTCGCAAGCAGTAATGTAACGGATCTCCCTGGCACCCCGACCGGGTACCTCCGTCGATGTTCCTAGCGCTTTCCCGAGGACTCCAAGCACTCCACTTGACATCATAACCGCCACAGACCCCACGAACCGCCGAAGCTTGGTTGAGGTCTCACGGTCTCCTACCAACCCTGGACCTACAACAAGGCTCCAGGCTCCAGTGGGTGAACCTCTCTAAATCCAGAGAGCAGGAACAGCTCTTACAAGAGTAGTTATAGCCAGGGGAGTATAGCAAATCTTCAGCGTATAGCAATCCCCCAGTGTTGATCAGTTACCCAAAACACCAGCCTCACATGATGAAGGGTTAAAAACAGGAACTCTTTATTTAACACACAAGCATTGACTTATACACATTTTCCAACAAGGTTACCACCCACAGGGTTTTGTAAAACAACCAATAAACACTTACAATACACTCAGACACTCCCACACAAAATCCTCCCCTCTGCCTGTGATACAATTACCTTACACAATGGGTTTATGTAATTGCATCACAGGCAGGAGAATACACAGTGTCTTCTGTCCTGGAGACAACCGAGGAGTAAGTCAATTATCTCTCAGGACAAAGGGAAATCGCCAATACACACGTGGAGACAATGGGACAGGACATCACTACTCAAATATACAATGTCCCACCCTTTACAGTACACATAGACATTTAACATATCCCAAAATGGCACGAATTAGACCAGGGGTTCAAAAGTTAGTAAAAGTCCTTTGTGAACAGAGGAAGCCTGGCTGATGAGAGGGCCCATAATCCTGGGGCAAGAGGCTGGTAGCCAGGCTTCTCCACCACCCAGTGGCGAGGTTGGTTTTGTCACATCCGTCATTGACGGAAGGCACGTGTCACCGAGGTTCCTGGCCTCGGTGAGATAAGAATCTGTAATTTTGTGTGTCAGCGGCAGCTAGTGCTCCCTGACACTGTTTTACTTAGTGTGGTTGTAAAGCAATCTGGGCCGGTTCTTATTGGGAGCAGTCAAAGAGCAGGGTGGGCGGCTGTTCCCCACGTCCAGGCCAGGTTTTGGGCTGGGGGTTTTAAAGCCCAGCAGCTCAGCTGGGTGTGGTATAAACCTCCAGGTGATAGTGGAGCTCTGTGTTTTGGGAGCTGAGGAGTTCTGCCATACTGCAAGGTTGAGAGCTGCATGAGAGCTGCCAGCTGGAAGCCAGGCGCCCCTAAAGCCTGCTGTGGACTGCCAGGTTACGTGTATCTGTAGACTTTTGCTGTGTGAATTAACACAAGGATTCCTGCGATGTGAATTAACATCAGGGCCCTGCCAAGTATTGTTTCTTTTCTGCCTTTTTGTGTGAATAAACACTAAACTTTTGCTTTTCAAACCGTGGTTTTGCCTCTGTATTGCATCCGCTTACCCCTGCCTACCAGAGCAAATCCCTACAGGGGCAAATAATTATGGGCGGGATTACTCTGTGGGGGCAAATTACTATATGGGGGCAGTGTGGGGGGCAAATTACTATATGGGGCAGTGTGGGGGAAATTACTGTGGGGGAAACTACTGTGTGGGGCAAATTACTATATGGGACAGTGTAGGGGAAATTACTGTGTGGGGGCAGTGTAGGGGAAATTACTGTGGGGGGGCAAATTACTATGGGGGGATAAGAACTTTGTGAATTAATTATTACTGTAAAAAAAATTGATTTGGAACCCTGGTTTGGTTCCAAGTGGTACAGTATTACAACAAAGTTTTATGCAAATCAACTTCAGATGAAGAATCCGAAGTCTATTCGCTCATCCTTACCCATGATGTTTTTTGTTTTTTATTGTTTATGTACTTTTATTTTAATTTTGTGAAGAGGGCATTTAGATATATATATTTTTTTTAAATCTTTAAAAACTGTTTTTGTTTTTTTTATAGTTCCCGTAGGGAACTATAACGAGCAATCATCAGACTGCTTTTCTAATAGACTCCAAAGCATTACCATTGAAGTTCATTAGAATTGCACTGTGTTCCTAGGAACTAATGTGAAGCAGCTGTCACGGTCCCTCCCATGACAGAGGTGAGAAGATCTGAAAGACTGGCGGCACGTGAGGGTATCTGACAATCTCTCTGTTTTCTCCTTGCAGTGTGGTTGTTTGGTAATGACACACCTCTTGTCAGGTGCAGCTTGTGGTCATTACTGAGGCCCTATTTAGTTCTGACTCACACTGCTTACCATGTGGTTGATATTTCCTGCTGGAGTTGGTGAGCTGGTGTGTTGTTCCTTTGGATCTCCTGCTCCTCCATTCTTTAAGCTAAGTGCATTTTGTTTTGCATTTTGTTGTTCACTTGTGTTTGTTTTCTAGGCCTCAGGGAGATGCTGGTTCCTTCATCTGGAAAGGAACCAGTAGTCTCATTCCCTGCCACCACTCCTAGAGATTTCCAGGGTCTCCAGGGCTAAGGTTCCGGTGTATGAGTATTTCCACCTTCAGGGTCTACTCATATGGGCAGGAGTCAGGGAGAGGTCTAGGGATTCCTAGGAGGTCACCATCCCTCTCCCTTAGCTTTGAGGCCTAGACTCTGGTCTATTTCGTTCTGTGTGTTATCTGGTGTTTTCTCCTCCCCATTACTTGTGACAGCAGCCCTGTACCACTCCTGAGTACAGGGGCTGCCGCACACACACTCTGAAGGGGTAAAGATGACTTGATTGACGTTACCCTCAGTCGCAGACATTAGCCCCGGGTTCCTGCTGTTAGCCTACGGCGCCTGCTGCACATCTTTAAAGTCCTGACCGCTGACGTATAAATACGTAAGGTGTTCAGGAATGGATTACCTTTCTTTAATGGGGTTTTCCCATGAAGCTAACCCCTGTCCATATACCCTATTATGACATATGGACACAGTAGAGGGAAGTGGTTCCCCTCTGTGGGCCAGGACAAATAGTCACTCTAAGTGCAGCTCCTGTCCTGGAGACTCAAGCCATCCTTGTATTACAAGAAAGGCCATTCACCTGAATCGCTGCTTTGTAATCCTACATTTCCCTTCCTACAGAGAAATAAGTTAACACTTACGTTGTGCCAAA
The DNA here is from genome assembly GCF_905171765.1 of Bufo bufo. Lineage (NCBI taxonomy): Eukaryota > Metazoa > Chordata > Amphibia > Anura > Bufonidae > Bufo > Bufo bufo. The sequence continues at coordinate 98,108,083 of NC_053389.1, read as the reverse complement.
TAAGAAGCTCAGGTCTGCTAGTTGATGTATTCTGGATAGGACTTACAGTCACGGGTGTGTGATCACTAATATTTGCACTTGCAGAGGGTCCCATGGCTTGAATCCTATATCCTGTTGTGTCATGCTCATATTTGCACAATAAACATTCCCTGCACTGACATGACTACCTCTACTCTCTTTCACTTATAGTAGAGGGGATAGAAGTCAGTAGTTACAGGTACTGTTAGCCCAAGTCACCAACTGTTTGCAGTTGAATTTATAAATCAACACCCATTTTTGTGGTGGCTACAGGTGAATTCTGCTGTTCACTCCTCAACTGAAACTGAAGTTTTCAGGACGTGACAATCTGTCTTTTTGACTGTTTCTAGAACTTGGTATGAAAATGTTCTTGATCAGCAACAAAAATTGATAGAGAATTTTTCATATTTAATATGTTTCTATTTCTTCAATTTGTGGCAAACGTCTTTGCTTGTCCTACATGGAGAGCTGAAAACGCTCCATATATTTCCATCACCAAAATGACCATCCATTCTGAAAACTTATACGTCCTTATCTATCCCCTTGCATGTCTTTTGCAATCTGTCGCGTCACTTACAGAACTGCAAGAAGACCTTTGCAACCAGATTTTCCTTTACTCCGGTGTCTTTTCTTTTTCTTGTAGCCTGTCCCATTTAGGCTATTTTGGTGCCACGAGTTTTGGCACCAAATAGCTGTGATAGCAGAGGATACAAGAAAAAGTAAAACGGCGTCATGGAAGATGTGGCTGCAAAAGTATCATATGTAGTCTCTTGGAGTTTATATCAGGATGTGACAGGTACTTTTTAAAGGAGTTTTCCTGGATTTTAATACCAATGACCTATTCTCACGATACAGTCATCAGAATCTGATCGATGGGGGTCCGACACCCAAGGACCCTGCTGATCGGCTATTTGAGAAGGCAGTAGCACCATGGCTTTGTGATATCACTTTCATTGGTCAAATAGCCCAGGTGTAGCTCAACCCCATTGAAGTAAATAGGGCTGAGCGCGATACCAAGCACAGCCGCTATACAACGTATGGCACTCTGCTTGGTAAGCATGGAGAAGGCTACGTCCCTCACAGAAGCACCGATGCCTTCTCAAAACAGCGGATCGACAGGAGTCCCGGGTGTCGGACCCCCACCGATCACATGCTGACGACCTATCCTGAGCAGGTATAGTGAACACTTCAACAAAACCCAGTCAACAGTTCTGTAAGAGAAAAGACAACAGTGTTGTCAGGGGTATCTGGCAACAGGAATGCCAGACAAAACTGTATTTTGTCTCTGCTTCTAAAATATTTTTCTGAGCGGAAACCTAACGGACCCCATTATAGTCTATGGAGTGCTTACGCTCCGTTCGGGTCAGTTATGTGCCGAATCTGTCCTTTCCGTTTTCCTGCTCCTAAACGGAAAGGCTGAACGGTGATGTGAACGAAGCCTTAGTGAGTGGCAAGTAGTTTTTATTTTTTTATTTTTATATAGATGAAATATTGTGAAATTCTAAAAAAATAAATGAAAAAATTTGTCATCTTCTGATGTTGCACTGCCTTTAAAATCTTTTACTGGGGCAGCTACTGTACTTGACCAGCAATATGTCTGTGATGAAAGCTGTGATGTCCAGCTCCCAAGACCCCACCTGATCATAAGAATAAAAAACCTAGCCACTTTCAGTGTTTATTGAGCCTCAGCGGTGCGTCCGTTCATATTGCCATAGGCTACCTCAGTGGAGGAGACCTCTACATTTACATGCAGCGATCTCCTCCACAGTATGAGGAGGAGCGATCACTAATCATCACTCGTCCCCTTACGGAATCATTGTTGGCCAGCAGCAGACGTTGTGTATACGGCACAATCTGCTGCTGGACATCTATGATTTAGGTCACCACATGAACGATTCTGTTAACCGATGAACGAGTGTTTCGCTTGTTCATCGGGTAATCGGCGACACCTTTACACCGACAGATTATCTCTAACGAGCCTCTGTATGAATGCTTGTTAGCGATGATCTGCTCGATGTTCAGGCAGTGTAGAGGGATCATATGCCTGTTACTACTGTGAGCGTGCACTATTAGTGGTCCACCCAAGTCTCTTGGAGTTTATATCAGGATGTGACAGGTCCTCTTTAAAGGAGTTTTCCTGGATTTTAATACTGATGACCTATTCTCACGATACGGTCATCAGAATCTGATCGATGGGGGTCCGACACCCAAGGCCGCTGCTGATCAGCTATTTGAGAAGGCAGTAGCACCGCAGCCTTGTGATATCATTTTCATTGGTCAAATAGCCCAGGTGTAGCTCAACCCCATTGAAGTAAATGGGGCTGAGAGCGATACCAAGCACAGCCGCTATAAAACGTATGGCGCTCTGCTTGGTAAGCATGGAGAAGGCCGCGTCCCTCACAGAAGCACCGATTCCTTCTCAAAATAGTGGATCGACAGGGGTCCCGGGTGTCGGACCCCCATCGATCACATGCTGACGACCTATCCTGAGGATACGTCATCAGTATAAAAATCCTGGATACCCGGTTAAAGGTGGACTATTCTTACTTGTTTGACAGTTCTCTTGACAGCTGATTCCAAAATATTTCTCTGCTGGGACCCCCAGTAATCGGCTGTAATGTTTGGATAACCTGGCAATAAAGTCCCCTTTACACTGCCCAATGTTCGGACAGGTTATCACTAATGAGCATTCATACGAACGCCCGTTACCAATAATCTGTTAGTGTAAAGCCTCATGCAGACGTCCGTGGAACACGGTCCGTGAGATACCGGACTGGCATTGCAGGAGCGCACAGCGTCATTGGTTGCTGTGATGCCGTGCGCTCCTGCAATGCCAGTTCGGTATCTCACGGATGGAGCCAATTACCCAATGAACAAGCGAAATGTGGATTGTTCGTGCAGTCACCTGAATCATCATTTGCCTGCAGCAGATCATGCTGTCTACTCACACTTTGCTGCTGATAAACCATCATTCTGTAAGGGGACAAGTAATGACATTAGCGGTCGCTCCTCCTCATACTGGGCAGGAAATGACTGCATGTAATAGCAGTGGTCTCCTCCAATGACGAGCAGGCGCTTGTCAGGAATGAACTCTTCCTTTCCAACAATCGTCTGCTCCATCGAGTTTTCCTGCAGTGGCACCACCGGAGATACTTAAATGGGACAAGACTGCAATACTCTGCTACGCTGCTATGAAAAATATGGCTTTCTGAGTATGAACATGATACAAAGTGATGTAAACAGTTTGTAGTGTTCACACAAGCGTTGTGACTGTTTCAAACATGCAACTGGCAGAGGTGCCAAGAGTTAGACTCCCACAGATTTCATACTGGTGGCTTGTCGTGAGGATAGGCCAGAAAAATTAGAAAGCTGGATAACCCAAGTGGATTGTCTGTGTAATGTAGGACAAGGCAGGTCCTCTAGAATGGAAACACTCCTTGTAACCACCATCCACTCTGACCAAGAGATAAAGATCCCCTCTATTGCCTCAGAAGTCCTAAATATGGTATATAAAAATGAATTTTCTAAAGTATTTATCCTCTTTACTTCTTAGCCTTTATTTTGGCATTCACTAGACCCATAGTCCCCTGCGATATACCTCTATAGTGTGAGTATTTCACTTCTAGCCCATTCGTATCAAGCCTTTCCTATAACCCAGCTAATACTGTATCTTCATGTCCTTGTGGGTGTTTCTTATAAATTACAATGTTCACCCCCTTCCTGTGGATTCCCTTCTCTGGGTCCACACCCATAAAATTAGAGACTATGTGAAATTCTCCATCAGCCTATGCTTATTACTTACAGTTCCTCAGGAGAAATCCAACCTTTCTTAAGAGTTCTTAACCTTTCTTCTTTTCCACAAGGAGCACAAGAGGCTAAGACTATAAACCTTTGTGCTCCAAACATTAAGTGGGAACCAGATTTGGCTAGTGTCCAAGAGTGCCTAGAACAGGGATCAGCAACCTCCGTGCCAGATGTTCTGAACTCCCAGAATGCTCCATTCACTTCTATGGGAGTTGTGAGAACTGCCAAGCATGTTTGCATGCTGGGAGTTAGTTTCAAAGCAGCTGGAGTCCCGAAGGTTGCTGATCCCTGGCCTAGAACATCATCTTCATCTGACACTCAATACTACCAGTATTCTATTAAGTTGGCCCTTCCCCATAGTTGTATATTGTATGTAGTTCCTGTTTACTTGGATGACTATGTCAGGGACTGTGCTAGTGACGACATACTGTAGATAGTGGAAGTGACCATCTACTTGTGGATATGAATGTAGTTTTTTTGTATATCTATAATCTGCAGTAACTCTTACATTGACCTTGGTTAAAGCTGTTTGCCTTTTATTTCTTGCTGTTATAGATGAAGCCTTTGATACCTCATTCTGAGGTGCAAGCCCACCTTGACAAATTAACTGAAGAAACTTACAAGTATCCTTAAATTGGTCCATCACCAAGGCCGCCGCAATCAACTGTTCCCGAGTATCTCCAGCATTGTAACGACACAGCTCCATCCATTGTGTAGTGGACAGAGCTGGTTACTGCAGGACCGCTCCCGTTGATGTGAATGGGAGCAGTGCTGCAGTAACCAGCTCTGTTCACTACAGTAGATAGAGTTGTTTAGTTCGAGATGCCTTCTTCTAGAGCTATTCTGGAACAGCTGATTGGTGGGGGGACTAGGTGTTGGAAAACTGCCAATCAGATATCGATTGGTAGGGTCTAACAATGGCTTGTCAACCTGGGAGAGAAGCATGGGCAAAGCCAGGGTATCTGTATATGGGGGAGCCAGGCCTTTTCTTCAGGCATTTATCGAACATTTCTGAGGATGTTGGACCCATTCTAATTCTTACGATTGCTTTGCATGATCTTCTACTTCTTCAAAAAAGTTCTAAACTCTTTCTCAGCCTGTTCTAAATTTTCCTGATGCTTTTAGGTCTGCTTTGTTCCTACAGTGTTGCAAACTTAAGTCTCTCATCTCACCAAAGTTTAGAGTCAATGAGAGGTCTTCCTGTTGTTCCCGCATCCTCAATGTGCGCTAGTCGAGGATCCTTTTGGCATGCTATAGCCATACCCTCTATTTAATCTTCATATTCATATGGCGCATAGGCCTTTATTATTTAATTTATTACCATTGTATCCAGTGTATACATTTCTGGAAGATAAAAGGTCCACAAACCTCATGTGTCGCTGACCCCGCGTACCCTGAAGACTTCTCTTGTGTTTGGCCCCGCTATAAATTTGACTGCTGATTTAAAAATGAATGTTTGGTTGAAGCATTCTGCTGTTTAGTCGTGATCCTCTAGGAGCCTGCTCCTTTGGAGGCAGAGACTAGTCATGGCTTCCATATGTAATTACGAATGTGTAGAAATTGCTTCTTCAAGAGCATCTATTTTTACCAGCACTAATCAGCAGCATGTAGGTGTACAGAGCAGGATGCCATAGCAGTGGAGGGCACAGAACTTTCAGTGATGAATCGGTGAAGGCTGCAGGGTGACATTCACCTCCTGTTTTCATTTTATTTAATTTTTTATGTATGCTCCCATACAAAGTTATTTACATCTTTACAGAATGCATTTAGTCATCAGTTCTGGAGCCACGTTTATCCAGTATGACTAATGAACTATGGGTTCCTCAGCAGTTGTTTTCTGTGGATAATTGTGTGTGGGGGGAAATGCTGTAAAGAAAGGCAGAGAACTCCGGTAGTATAAAGCATCCTACTAATTATTATAGCATAGCACTTACCCTTAAAGAGACATTTACATCAGCAAGGGGTGTATTTTTTTATTTTATTTTTAACTCTATTTATAGAAAACTTTTTAGTTTTTTTCACTTTTCCTTTTCCATTTTGGCAGTAATATACCATTGAAAATTGAAATACCTCTTATATACACTACCGGAAAATGTAAAAAGAACACCTAGAAGAGCTGCAATTTTGATGAGAATGACAAAGTATAAACTGCAAGTGGTGATTTTTCAATGATCACACAACTAAGGTGGTGAACCCCTTAGTTTGAGCAGTAGGACTGATTCCATGATGTTTTGGACTTATAGAAGGCTGGTCAAACTTCCCTCCATAAACACCAGTCGCAAACAGCCATGGTAGCCGTTGGCGCTCAAAACACGGACAACCGGTGTTGGTCCTTTGTGTTTCTGCACTATGCATAATGGCAGTAGGTGTTCTACTGCCCTCCTGTGAACTTTGATACAGCCATTATTAGTACTAAGGCAGATCCAGCTCTCATCACGGAACATTACTGTTTGCCATTCATGACTCCAATGGGCTCTCTTGCTGCACCAGTGCAGGTGCTCTTGACAATGATGAGATGTCAGTGACAGATGAGCTAGTGGAGCGAATGAATGCAGTCCAGCTTGAAGTAGATGGTTTCTTACGGCCGGTTGGTTTGTGATGCCAAGGCTGTCCTTTGGTACAGCAGCTTTTCTTATATGGCAATGTTGGTTTGTATCTGCATTTCTTAAGTGTCTAGAGCCATCTCTACATGTGTGAGTGACTCCTCTGACCAACGGTGGACTGGGAACTTAGTCCTTAAAGTGGCCCTGCAAAAAAAAAACTAAAAGTGGCCCCAATGTCGTAGGTGGGTCCAAAGTGACAGAAGGTGGGGCAACACAAGAAGATGGGACCAATACAATTTGGCTGGGTCAGTAATACCATAGTGCAGCACAGAATTCCATCGCACATAACCAAATGCCATAGTGCAGCACAAAATACCTCCCCAAAAGCTGTCCTTCTGTGGTGCCACTTTTTGTCCTTCTCCTCCTATTCCAATTGTCTCTAATATGGATCTGGAGAGGGAGGTTTGGGAGGTGGGATGTGGGCCACAACCCCAAGCCAGCCCACCCTTTAGCATGCTGCCTGGACTTCCTCTAAAAATGAACCCTATAGTTCCCCCCCAGTAGCATATAGCTGGCCAGCGGCAGTAAAAAAGGCTCAGGTGGCCCTGTGGAGCAATGGCCCACTGGGAAAATTCCCTGTAAGGTCTATGGCCAGTCCACTCCTGCCTCTGACTACTGTTGACCACTGATAGACTACAGAAACTTCTCATCCAACTCTTTGACATTCGACAGATGAGCCATCGAGCTTCTGAAAGTCCCACTATTTGGTCCTTTTCAAAGTCGATTATACGTACAAATGGTGCACACCTTCACCTAGCAGGCATAGTGAATACTTCAACAAAACCCAATCAACAGTCCTGTAAGAGGGAAGACAACAGTGTTGTCAGGGGAATCTGACAACAGGGATGCCAGACAAAACAGTTTGAAGCATCTGTATGTAAAGTAAGGCTCTTGGAACTTTTATTGCTACATACAGTCAGGTCCATAAATATTGGGACATCAACACAATTCTAACTTTTTTGGATCTATACACCACCACAATGGATTTGAAATGAAACAAACAAGATGTGCTTTAACTGCAGACTGTCAGCTTTAATTTGAGGGTATTTACATCCAAATCAGGTGAACGGTGTAGGAATTACAACAGTTTGCATATGTGCCTCCCACTTGTTAAGAAACACCCTCTAGCACTGCCATATTGTAAAATAGGCTTTTTATTTTAAAAGGGTTGTTCACCTATGGGGACCTTTTCTATAAACCTCCCCAGTATGGCTGGGCCAGCGGTGCCAATCATACTTACCTGATCCCAGCCACTGGGTTCTAGTTCCATCACTGTCTGCAGACTCTCCAGGTCTGTGGTCTCCCCATGTCAACATCCATTGCCATCCACATGCCCGCTGCAGTCAGTGCACCCATTCGTGGTGTGACCCAGTGACCTGACACATGAATGATACATCACCGTTGCAGCCAGTCATTGGCTGCTTCGTTCACAAGACTCCTGTTAAAACGGAGACCCGAAACCTACAGAACTTCCGGGCAGCAATCGAGCCAGAAGGTTGGAATCGGGTAAGTATGATTACCACTGCAGGTCCGGGCACACTAGAGGGTCTGTATAAAAGGTCCGCAAGAGTGAACAACCCATTTAACTCCTTATAGCTATTCTTTTGGAATTTTCCAGTGGTGTAAAAATTACATAGAATCTTCAAATATAGGTTGTTAATAATACTGTATGTGAAAAAATTCATTGGAATTTCTTCAGTTGCCTTGCTCTGTATAAGTGATTGTATCACCTATATTTCTACCTGTTAAAATCTGTGACATTTTGTTTTTCTAATCTGTTTTATTTTCTGTAGATTTTTAAAAATTCTATTATCTGTGCAAGACTATGGGGGCAGCCATCCTGTCTGAGCTGCTATTAGAGCATTTAGAGCTATGCTTTTGTTGTATACACAATGGACAGGAAATGTTCATTGGCTATGGGAGAGCTTCTAGATTTGCTCTGTGACCTGTGCAGAGTCGGGTCATTGTGCAGAGCTGGGGAGTAGATAAGCTGTGACATTGTGTATTGTCAATGGTGGATCATGTATGTGTGTGTGTGTATATATATCTGTCATTATAGTCCTGTCTGTGACAATGAGATGACTGCTGAGAAGTGATCTGTACAGAACAGGAAGTGTCTGCATATTATTAGGCTTAGTGAGTGGCTAGTATTTTTTAATTTTTTATTTTTATATATATAGATGAAATATCTATATCTTTCGATGTTGCATTCCCTTTAATATATTTTACGGAGGCAGCTACTGCACTTGACCAGCAATATGTTTGTGATGAAAGCTGTGATGTCCAGCTCCCAAGACTCCATCTGATCAGAAGAACAAAAAACCTAGCCACTTTCAATGTTTATTTAGGCTCAGCGGTGCGTCCGTTCATATTGCCATAGGCCACCTCAGTGGAGGAGACCTCTACATTTACATGCAGCGATCTCCTCCACAGTATGAGGAGCGATCACTAATGCCATCGCTTATCCCCTTACAGAATCATTGTTGGCCAGCAGCAGACGTTGTGTATACGGCACAATCTGCGGCCGGACATGTATGATTTAGGTGACCACATAAACGATTCTGTTAATCGATTAACGAGTGTTTAGTTTGTTCATCGGGTAATCGGCAGCACCTTTACACAGACAGATTATCCCTAACGAGCCTCTGTATGAATGCTTGTTAGCGATGATCTGCCCGATGTTCAGGCAGTGTAGAGGGATCATATGCCTGTTACTACTGTGAGCGTGCACTATTAGTGGTCCACCCAAGCCAAAATATGTGCTAATGGAGGAAACTTCACAATAACTGTTGACTGATATATTCTGAAGCCACACCTGGAAGGGGTTATTTCAGTACAGCATCTTTTCCATCACATACACCTTGATTTACATGTGCTCGCAGTTGGAACCTACGCAGTTTGTGCACGTTCAGATCTGTACTGGGTGCACCATGCATACACATATTGTAAGAATCTCATTAAAAACCCAAGTCCTGCATTTATGATCTCGCCGCTGTGAGTCAGTCGGGGGTAATTGGCAGTGACGGATACTAATCTGGTATAGTTTATAGGGAACTGCATACAGTAGTGTTTGGTTCAGGTGGGGATAAGACTACACACAGATTTTCTCATTCTCATTATCTAATATAGGAAGGAACACACAATTATGCCTCATTTACACGTCAGTGTTAGGTCAGTGATTTCAATCAGTGATTTTGAGCCAAAACCAGGCGCGGCTCTAAACACAGGTTCAGATCTTTCCCTTATACCTTATGTCTGTGGAGGCTCCAAGCCTGGTTTTGGCTCAAAATCACTGATGGAAATCACTGACCTAACACTGATGTGTAAATGAGGCATAATTGACCAAAACACTGACGTGTGAATGAGACATTACTGGCATGCTTGGCTGACCATACTGAACAGCTTGTTTTAATTTTGAGTTGCCTATATTTTTCATTATGAACAGGTATAATGGAAAGATTAGTCGATTTGTGCCTCATGAAAATCACTGATCAAACACTGACCAAAGACTGACTGTGAAAGCGTCCTAACGTGAAGCTCCTGGACCCCATTGACAAATCCGGTGTCATGGCATTTATAATACTGGTATTGGCTTATGTGGCAGAAGTGCCTTTAGGCCCCCACAGGCACCAGGACTTGGTTCGACAGCTACCTCTGGACCCCCATAACTGCGCCCTGTAGAAGATCTAGTAATCCCCTTGCTGTATCAGGGTTCATTCAGACGACCGTAGCCTTTTGTGGTCCGCAAGTTGCACACCAGCCCGTGTGTATTCTGCGATTTGCTGACCGCACATGGCCGACACTATGAGAGAAAAGCCGATTCTTGTCAGCAATTGTGGACAAGAATAGGACATGCTCTATCTTTTGGGGAAGGGGGGGCGCAGAACGGAACTACAGATGCGGACAACACACGGTTTGCTTTCCGCATCTTTTGCACCTCATTAAAATGAATGGGTCCGCACCCGTTCCGCGAAATTGCAGAAGAGATGAGGACACATTCATACGGTCGTCTGAATGAGCCCTTAGTCTGGTTGAGTAGTAGTACCCATGTAGGTGTTAATTCACCAGTAATTAAGCCATCACTAGAGGATTTCCCCTTAATATAAGCAAATGAATCTGTCACAGAGTCTTCCTCTTTTGGGGAGAAATTCTAGGTGAAATTTTGGATGACAACTCCCGTGGCTGTGACGCCTGGTATTTTGGTTGTCAGACCAGAAACTGTTGGAAACTATTTTATTTAGCCTTTTTTTTTTTTTTACAATTGAAGAACTTCTTTTTACTGATAATTTTAAGGGATTGTCCGGTTTCGTGATATTGATGACCTATACTCCCGGCACCCCAACAATCAGGTGTTTGACAGTGACCTCACAGCACCCTGCTGCCTTAACAGTGACCTAACAGTATCCTGCTGTCTTAACAGTGACCTCCACAGCAGTTGCCCCTTTAATAGTGGCCCCTGCCCCCTTAACAGTGACCTCCACAGTGGCCTGCCCCCTTAACAGTAACATCCAAAGTGAACGCCTCTTTAACAGTGACCTCTACAGTGCCCGCCCATTTAACAATGACCCCCACAATGCGGCAACTAGGTTCGGGCGCACTACTGGGGGGTTTCTTTATATACATACTTTGTTGTGACGCCAGTTGCAGTGAAGAAACAAGGGCACAGGGCCCCTTTTAGTGATGTGGTAGATGTTGGTACCCAGGTGTAGGAATGCCAGAGTGGTATAAGGTGACCTATAATGTCCCTTAATGGTGTTGCTCTTACCTGGATACGCTGGAACCCCAGGCGTGGCCGCCTGGAAGTGCAGAAAAAAGGGTAGTAGTAGTAGGGGATGAAGAATAAATTGAGTCCAGACCTTGTTTGTAGTTGAAAACCGCTTTACTTGAATAAACTCTTCTCAAAAGTTTACAGGCTTTGTCTTGGTTTTCAGCAGGCTTTGGCATTACTGTGGCAGGCAAACTCCTCTTTGCTACATCAGTTGCTCTCTGGCCCTGCTGTGCTAACAGGATAGCTGTATAACTAAGCTTTATATGTATATATGTAGTGGCTCACCCGTCCTGGCCTATAGATCTAGGTGCTTTGGTATCAGATTACCCTACAGTCTGTATAATACGATATGTAAATAAAACAATATAGTAGTAACCGCCCCTTTTAACTGTAACTTTCACAGTAGTAACCGCCCCTTTAACTGTGACTTTCACAGTGGCCGCCCCTTTACTAACTGTGACTTTCACAGTGACCGCCCCTTTAAAAACAGTGACCTCCACTGTGCCCGTCCCTTTAAGCAGTAAAGAAAAATGGCTGGGTTGTTATGGAAACCTGGAGTAAAACTGTGTTTATGGCAGTTGGGATTTGAAGAGAGAGACTTGCAGGCTTGTATTGGCTAATGTGGGTCATTTTTTGGGAATATCTCAGGAACGGTATGGTCTAAAACCTTCCCGGACACCTGATGTACCTGTGTGCCAAATTTGGTGAAGATCGGTCTAGTAATTTTGTCGCGCATAAAGAACAGACAGAAACAAATTTTTATATATGTAAGAGACTAGCAAAGGGACAATACAGGATCCAGTAGGGGTTTAGCCACTGAGAGGTGGGGGTCACCTCTGTCGGGGCGGGTGCTCAGCCTGTAAGCAGGGGTAGCTTTAAGGGACATCTAGGCATAAGATAGGGTATTCCCGACTAAACATAGGAAAAAGACCACCACCACCATCACCGCTACTGGTATCTCAACAAATCGTGAGTGCGAAGGACCAAATGCACTCTTAGGTTTTGGTCCCATTTATAGAGATCCTGTATTGACTATTTGCGCTTAGAAACTGCCATCTTATTTTTTTATAGGGGTGTAATTTATAATATTTTAATGTATATCGATAAAAGTTCGTTTTTATCCTATTGATAGTAGGGAGGTTTTTCAAAGATTGTTAAATATAATATATATACTTGAATATGTTTCCTCTTGTTTTTTTTTTTTTTCAACTATATGGGACATTTACGAAGCATGTTGCGGCAGAATTATGGCATAGAATGCGCTAAAAAGAATGGCGTTTTGATTTACGCCAAATATATAAACTATTTTCACTGTAAAGCATGCATCAAGCCAGAAATTAGTTATAAATGTCAGTGGGCGGCGCTATAAAATTGGCGCATATTATGCCTTATTTATCATGCTCTTATCGGCAGAAATGGCTCAAATTGTTGAGTACTATTAAGCTCGCTTATGTGGTGGTGTTTTGTATAAAAAGTCGCATTTGTAAAAAGAAAAATCAATTCGTTGTGGGAACAAGTGATAGTTGAGTGTTCAAACAGGATGCATTTATTTTTATCCAATATAAATGAACTAAACAAAAGTGGGGGAGATTTATCAAGCTGGTGTAAAGCAGAACTGGCTTAGTTGCCCATAGCAACCAATCAGATTCCTCCTTTCATTTTTCACAGCTTCTTTAGGAAATAAAAGGTGGAATCTGATTGGTTGCTATAGGCAATTAAGCCAGTTCTACATTACACCAATTTGATAAATCCCCCCCAGTGTTTTGTCAGTAAATTGACATTTAACAAAAACAAAACAATAACAAAAACATCCCAAGCCTGAGACAAGTCGCAATTTACCCCTGGAAATGTCGCATATATGCTTCAAAAGTCGCAAATATGTTTCAAAGTCGCAAGTGCAGTCTGGCAGGGGTTGGCTGAAATGGAGCATTTCGGTTTAAAAAAATCACATTTTACTGCTATTGTCATTAAGATGTCGCAAATCAAGAGAAATAGGCCAATAATCAAGTTTTATATTTTAAAAAGTCACATTTCAAGAGTGGCGTGCACCTTTTGATATGAGGTGAAACAAATCACCACTTTTGATTTTGTAATTTTAGTATTTTTTTGATGCAAGTTAAACCATTATTGAGAAATGAATATGAACACACTATTAGGGTACGAGTATATGACTGAGCAAGCCACATCCACACGCAGCCATTGGCTACCATGGACAGGTGTACAGTAGCTTGGTCGCATGCTGCCAGCCACACTGTGTGGTCTTCCCGTCACTGTGATGTCAGGGGAATAGAAAGAGGAAACCGAACCCTATAACAAAGATTCACATTGGGACCAACTCCATTGCTGGTTAATACCGACACTCCTCTAGCCACCTAAGACATTTGGACATGACACTTTGCCTCTCTACCACATCTCCAAGATTCTTGGTTTGATTTCCCACCTCCAGGTTTGCTATCCTTGTAGGGTCTGTACAGGTTGTCTTGGCCATAGGTAAACCTTGCTAGGCCCCTATAGTAGCCACATGGGCTGCCCCTAAGTATGTATACTCATGCACACTGCATGGGAAAAACACGCAGAATGGAGTACCTGCCTGCTGTCAAGTCCCCGTAGACTCTGATGTTAACGTATACATGTATCTATATGCTGGTAACCACTATATATACAAATGTCTATATATAATTTTTTTTAACTGTACAGCTTCAACGTGTGAAGCCAGTGAAGGAGAAATCAGGAGACCAGTCCCCAGCCATGGAAGGGACGGTGCAGCTTCTGACCCGGGAAGGCCACAGCATCTCCCACAACTCAAAGCGGCACTACCACGATGCCTTTGTCTGCATGAACCGAATGCGCCAACGGGGGCTCCTGTGTGACATTGTGCTGCATGTGGGGACCAAGGAAATTAAGGGCCACAAAGTGGTGCTGGCATCATGTAGCCCTTATTTCCACGCCATGTTTACAAGTAAGTACCATTTTACTTTACTATTCTCTGAGCTGCAGTACCACACACATCTATTGAATAGGCTTTAAAAAAAAAAGCAGCCATGTTTTTCTAATCATGAACACACCATTAAATTAGAGATGAGCGAATATGTTGAAATTCATTTCAGGTGCGATTCACAGAATTTTTGAGAGGGAGAGTGAGTGATATGCATGAGGAGTATCATAAGCTATTCACCACTCCTCTTGGTTTCTGGGAAAAATATATGAAAGCTAATTTGAATATCTTTCCCAGAAACACAGAGGAGTGTTGTCTGGCTTATAATACTCTGCATAAGTACTATGCATACTAAGCACTCTCTGTAATTATGGCGTACCCCAAGACAACGCATATATATTGGCCAGAAACCCAAAGTAGCATACTAGACTCTCTTTTTCTCTCTCTGACTCAAAATGACTAAAAACCTGGTCTGCTAGAATTCAAAATTTTTGGTACTGGCAATTGATTTGTTCATCCTTACTTCAAATCCTTGAGTTACTCCACAAGAGGATATTCTTTTTGGATTTGTCAGTAATGCCTAACAGCCAGATGATCTTAAGGTACGTTTTGAGGCAGTATTTCTGGGTTTCAATCACGGTTATATTAAAGGAGATCCTACCGCCCACCCTCACTCTCCCAACAAAAAGCAAAAACAAAAACGGCTTGTAGCTGTGAATGATTGTTGTGATGTGATTTATTTTTGAACAGTGTCTGACTTGTTATAGAGCAGCCATTTGTCCCCAGTTGTGCCCATCTTAAAGGGAACCTGTCGTGTTTAACATGCAGAGTTTAACGTACAGAGCAGGAGGAACTGAGCAGATTGGTATACAGCTTTGTGAGAAAAGATTCAGCAACACTTAATTTATTCATTAAAATGTCTCTCTGCTCTTTTTATGCTTAGGAGTCCCGTGGGTGGTTTTAATCACTGATTGAAAGCGCTCTGTATATAAAGTTATACAAGGAAGGCTGTCAATCATTCATAGGACTGCTCACCGGACTCCTAAGTGTACAAAGAGCAGCGATTTTTAAATGAATCAAATATACCAAATTGTTTCCTACAAAAGAAGAGTTGAGGTCTTTCTGCACTATAACCTGCTGTCCACAGATCAGACACCGATGTGACAGGTTTCCTATTTTATGCTATCCATAGTCAGTAGATAAAGTTGGTTGAAATTGGCTATTTTGACAATTTCAGCCAACCATGATTTAGAAATTAAATACAAAAAATCTGATCTGGTGGGGGGTGGGGGTGGGGGGCAGATACCCTGTATGGTCATTTGTGTAAGCCCCCCTATAGTGTTTTTAGGTTTTTTTAAGTAGTCCCCTAACCTGCCATTATAGTCTGGCATATTGATGGTGGCATTGTTCATATAAATGAACCATTGCATGACTGATTAGCCTCTTTCTGGCTGCTACAAATGTTAAAGGGGTTGTCCGGACTTTTAATATTGATGACCTATCATCAGGAAGGTAGAAAAAGAATGGCACCGGCAGCATCTCACATCATCCAATCTTTTATTGCGACCTCAAGACAAGTAAAAACAGTAACGTTTCGGCTGAAACTCAGCCTTTGTCAAGCCTAATGACATCCACATTGTTACACATATATACACCCCACATATAAAAACACACCCCTTCCAATCACCAATGCTGATCACTGTTCCACCTCCTCTACCAATCACTATTGGTCATATAATCACCTAATAGGTTATTACCTTACACCTGCTTGTAAACATAGGAATGCAATGTTGGTTTATAGACATAGAATGGCGATGTTGGTCAAGTCGGCGTTGTCCCATGTGAAGTGCGCAGCCGCGCGCAGTTAAACTTGCTTGATAAGATGCGTCAAACCGTGTCCATGGTAACTGACGGCGCTCATTCATGCAGCCAACCGGCTGTCTCGAAAACCACATGACGTACGTGATCACTTGTCATGTCCGCAGACGTCATCAAGACGCATCCTCATACGTCCGATGATAATATCACGCGAACACTCACGTGCGGCGTCATTGTAGCGCAGCCTCATCAGTGCCATGGTAACGGGTGACGCATCTGTGGAAATGAAACAAACTTGTTTAGATCAAACTATTGAGCAATCACATGGGACAACTCCGTTAAACATGAACAAAGAAATCGCATATTTGGCGTAGCCATACAGTCTAAAATGCATCCATCAATGAGCAAATCAAATTATGACGGGTAAAAAAAATACATAATTAAACATCTACCATATATTGGAGATACATAATATGATTCACCTATTAGTGAAATAATGACACATCAGTGAATTTAGAGGCCATTGGCTACCCTCAGGAGTAAGGGATGGATCACCCAGGACTATTTTACATATAGCATAATAAAAACAAGATGTCCCAATACCTAGAGGACATATTAGCTACCCGACTTAGTCAATGGAAGTGACGTTGAATTCTATATTAAGGCCAAATGGTTGAAGGGACCTAAGGGTGTGAATCCATTTTAGTTCCTTTCTTCTCAGGATTCTCTTTCTATCTCCACCCCGTCTCAGATATCCTACACTATCAATAGCACAAAATCTTAATTGGTTTATGGAATGGTTATGTGCAATGAAATGTCTTGCAACTGGTTTATCTAATGCACCTTTCCTTATTGTACTTTTATGTTTATTAATTCTCTCTCTCAACTACATCGTGGTCTCCCCCACGTAAATCAAACTGCACGGACACTGTATCATGTATACCACATCAGTGGATCTACATGTATAGTGTCCTAGTAATTTTAAACAGCTTACCGCTGTAAGGGTGCGCAAAACCGTCGCCTTTCATGATGCAACTGCAGTTGCAGCATGAAAGGCAAGGGAAATTGCCACTCCTCACTGGTGCCAACCTCTTCTGTCTCTCTATATCTTTACCCCCTATGTCTGCTTTTACAATTTTGTCCCGTAAATTTGGGCTTCTCTTGTAAGCCATCATTGGGGGGGGCTGTAAATTCAATAACATTAGGCAATCCTTTATGCAGAATTTGCCATTCTTGTCTAAGAATGGCAGCAATACTTCCACTGTCTCCCCCATAAATGAGCGCCGTCAGTTACCATGGACACGGTTTGACGCATCTTATCAAGCAAGTGTAACTGCGCGCGGCTGCGCACTTCACATACGACAACGCCGACTTGACCAACATCGCCATTCTATGTCTATAAACCAACATTGCATTCCTATGTTTACAAGCAGGTGTAAGGTAATAACCTATTAGGTGATTATATGACCAATAGTGATTGGTAGATGAGGTGGAACAGTGATCAGCATTGGTGATTGGAAGGGGTGTGTTTTTATATGTGGGGTGTATATATGTGTAACAATGTTGATGTCATTAGGCTTGACAAAGGCTGAGTTTCAGCTGAAACGTTGCTGTTTTTACTTGTCTTGAGGTCGCAATAAAAGATCGGATGATGTGAGATTCTGCCGGTGCCATTCTTTTTCTACATTTATTATATGGCCTGTTGGATCAAGGGTCGACTGTAAGGCTGCTGCATTATTTTCATATCGAAGAAGGACCGCATAGTGCTGCTTCTATTTATATTTACTGCTATCATCAGGAAGGGTCATCAATATCAGATCGGCGGGGGACCGACACCCGGCACCCCCACCTATAGTGTGGACGTGCCGTCTTCTTTCTCTCCACCTATAGTGTGGACGTGCCGTCTTCTTTCTCTCCACCTATAGTGTGGACGTGCCGTCTTCCTTCTCTCTTCCCGTTCACTGTTGCTGTCTATGGCAAAGTAGCATCAGCATTGCAGGAAGGGAGAAGGCTGATGATAGGTCATCAATATTAAAAGCCCCAACAACCCCTTTAATGACTGACTTGGTCATAAGCAACCATTTTGGACATTATGGAGGCCCACCTTTCATTACTTAAAGAACATACAGATATACACACACCCTTTGCTTGCTAGGGTTTGCCTATTCGCATTAGACAGAACTCAAACTGTATGATTTCAGGGGAATTAGCCAGCCATCTTATGTCGATGGGGTTGTCCTGACTTTGCCCCGACAAAGGATCTCTTGGGAAAAAAGGCTAGGACATGTTTGATTTCATCATGCCAGTCATTATTCTTATAGCAGATAATCCATTGCAAGACTTGTCTGGAAGCAGCTGGTTATTCCCTTCTCCCCATTGAAACAAACATGTTTATGGGGTACTCTGGAGTAATGACTGTTCTCCTTCAGTCCATCCTTATTTAGGCCTCATTCACCCCTCCGTTTCCCTGTGATGACATCAGTGACAAGATGGTCAGTGGTTCATCTGTGATGATGTCCATGAAGCATCAGTGTTTGGTCTATGTCCATTTATTTATTTATTTATTTATTTCTGTCCGCGTGTCATCCGTATTCCATGTACTCTTTTGAGCTGAAAATTAATTTTAAGAGCATCTTCTAGCAACAATCAGTGGAACACAGATGGCATCTCGTAGACTATAATGGGCGCTATACAGTCGTGGCCAAAAGTTTTGAGAATGACGCAAATATTAGTTTTCACAAAGTTTGCTGCTAAACTGCTTTTAGATCTTTGTTTCAGTTGTTTCTGTGATGTAGTAAAATATAATTACACGCACTTCATACGTTTCAAAGGCTTTTATCGACAATTACATGACATTTATGCAAAGAGTCAGTATTTGCAGTGTTGGCCTTTCTTTTTCAGGTCCTCTGCAATTCGACTGGGCATGCTCTCAATCAACCTCTGGGCCAATTCCTGACTGATAGCAACCCATTCTTTCATAATCACTTCTTGGAGTTTGTCAGAATTAGTGGGTTTTTGTTTGTCCACCCACCTCTTGAGGATTGACCACAAGTTCTTAATGTGATTAAGATCTGGGGAGTTTCCAGGCCATGGACCCAAAATGTCAACGTTTTGGTCCCCGAGCCACTTAGTTATCACTTTTGCCTTATGGCACGGTGCTCCATCGTGCTGGAAAATGCATTGTTCTTCACCAAACTGTTGTTGGATTGTTGGAAGAAGTTGCTGTTGGAGGGTGTTTTGGTACCATTCTTTATTCATGGCTGTGTTTTTGGGAAAAATTGTGAGTGAGCCCACTCCCTTGGATGAGAAGCAACCCCACATATGAATGGTCTCAGGATGCTTTACTGTTGGCATGACACAGGACTGATGGTAGCGCTCACCTTTTCTTCTCCGGACAAGCCTTTTTCCAGATGCCCCAAACAATCGGAAAGAGGCTTCATCGGAGAATATGACTTTGCCCCAGTCCTCAGCAGTCCATTCACCATACTTTCTGCAGAAGATCAATCTGTCCCTGATGGTTTTTTTGGAGAGAAGTGGCTTCTTTGCTGCCCTTCTTGACACCAGACCATCTTCCAAAAGTCTTCGCCTCACTGTGCGTGCAGATGCGCACACACCTGCCTGCTGCCATTCCTGAGCAAGCTCTGCACTGGTGGCACCCCGATCCCGCAGCTAAATCCTCTTTAGGAGATGATCCTGGCGCTTGCTGGACTTTCTTGGACGCCCTGAAGCCTTCTTAGGGCTCTTTCACACCAGCGTTCTTTTCTTCCGGCATAGAGTTCCGTCGTCGGGGCTCTATGCCAGAAGAATCCTGATCAGTTTTATCCTAATGCATTCTGAATGGAGAGAAATCCGTTCAGGATGCATCAGGATGTCTTCAGTTCCGGAACGGAACGTTTTTTGGCCGGAGAAAATACTGCAGCATGCTGCGCTTTTTGCTCCGGCCAAAAATCCTGAAGACTTGCCGCAAGGCCGGATCCGGAATTAATGCCCATTGAAAGGCATTAATCCGGATCCGGCCTTAAGCTAAACGTCGTTTAGCATTGCCGGACCCGACATTTAGCTTTTTTAGAGTGGTTACCATGGCTGCCGGGACGCTAAAGTCCTGGCAGCCATGGTAAAGTGTAGCGGGGAGAGGGGGAGCAGTATACTTACCGTCCGTGCGGCGCTCCAGAGTGATGTCAGGGCGCCCCAAGCGCATGGATCACATGGATCACGTCATCCATGCGCATGGGGCGCTCTGACGTCACTCTGGAGCGCCCCAGGAGCCGCACGGACTGTAAGTATACCGCTCCCCCGCTCCCCGCTCCTACTATGGCAACCAGGACTTTAATAGCGTCCTGGGTGCCATAGTAACACTGAACGCATTTTGAAGACGGCTCCGTCTTCAAATGCTTTCAGTACACTTGCGTTTTTCCGGATCCGGCGGGCACCTCTGGCAAGTGGAGTACACGCCGGATCCCAACAACGCAAGTGTGAAAGAGGCCTTAAACAGAATTAAACCTCTTTCCTTGAAGTTCTTGATGATCCTTTAAATTGTTGATTGAGGTGCAATCTTAGTAGCCACAATATCCTTGCCTGTGAAGCCATTTTTATGCAACGGAATGATGGCTGCACGCGTTTCTTTGCAGGTCACCATGGTTAACAATGGAAGAACAATGATTTCAAGCATCACCCTCCTTTTAACATGTCAAGTCTGCCATTTTAACCCAATCAGCCTGACATAATGATCTCCAGCCTTGTGCTCGTCAACATTCTCACCTGATTTAACAAGACGATTACTGAAATGATCTCAGCAGGTCCTTTAATGACAGCAATGAAATGCAGTGGAAAGGTTTTTTTGGGATTAAGTTAATTTTCATGGCAAAGAAGGACTATGCAATTCATCTGATCACTCTTCATAACATTCTGGAGTATATGCAAATTGCTATTATAAAAACTTAAGCAGCAACTTTTCCAATTTCCAATATTTATGTAATTCTCAAAACTTTTGGCCACGACTGTAGACAAAAATAGGGCATGCTTCTATGGTGTAAGCCCAGACTGTAGTAAATCACTCTGTGAATACACACGTTAAAATCACCTCTGAATATGGCGTTAGTGTATGGCCATCTTTAGTCTCCTTTTTTCCTATAACCGTTACATCCTTATACACAGAGGGAGAAGATTGTCCTAGACTGAAAGATGACATGGCAGTCCACATGCACCCTTGCTGCTTAGGATTGTCGTGTCAAACAGAAAACCTCTATAAAATTGGCAGAGATATGTTAATCCAGTCCAGCTCACGCTATGGCTGCTTTCGCCGTACAAAGCATAATGGGTTTGTATTACTTTTCTCCTTGCAGATGAGATGAGTGAGAGTCGGCAGACCCATGTGACTTTGCACGATATTGACCCTCAAGCACTGGAGCAGCTGGTTCAGTATGCTTACACGGCAGAGATCGTGGTCGGAGAAGGAAATGTACAGGTATGGGAAACCATTAGGTACTGTATTTCTGTGTCACATACCAAGCATACATGTCTTCACACTGAAGTCCCTATGACTTATGCTCTGCGAACCCTACGTAGGAGTACAGGCAGGGTCGCTGCACATGCCAAGCAGGCAGTCTGCTCCATTCCATCTAGTCCCATGTCACACTGGCAGAGAATTCTGTTGGTATTTTGGATGTCACTGCACAGAATCCACCTAATCTCCATATAGATTTATTATTCCAATTTGCCATATGACTACATGCATCTGTTATTTGCTTGCTTAACGTTTGCACCTGACATTGTAGTACTAGGTTTTACCCATTACCTATCTATTTTAACCATCGTGGTAGTTGGCTAATGTAATGTTGACCGCAGGAGAGAAGGGTATGCTGATATGGCAGGCTGTCACCAGTCTACTTGTGATATTGTAAAATCACCCATATAGACCTGGGGGTACTACTATTGTAAATAGTTATGTTATGCATTGTTATGTATTTTGTATATATAGCCATTATTACCAGTTAAGGACATGGATGGCAAATGGTTGGCAAGGAACATGGCTGACCACCCTGTTCTTCCCCACTTGGTAGGAGTGAGCTAGTCCTGCTTCCTGCCAGGAAAGAGTTCCTGTGACGACATAGAGGATAGAGGAAGCACTCTACAGAGCTCCTTTCACACGAGCGGATCCCATGCATGGAATCCACTGCGTGAAAGAGAGCCAAGCCCCGTTCCGGACAGCAGAGACACGGAGCATTAACATGATTGATAATACTCTTTGCTTCTCTGATCTTTTTACTACAAAATCAGGGTGACAACTTTATCTCACTGTGATTTTGTAATAAAAAGATCACAGAGAGACATGGAGCATTATCAATCATGTTAATGCTCTGTGTCTCTGCTGTCTGGAATGGGGCTTGGCTCTCTTTCACGCAGCAGATTACCCGCACGGCATCCGCTCGTGTGCAAGAGCCCTAAGAGAGGTTCTCCAGAGAGATCAACTTAATGATGCCTCAAGTAAATCCTTGAGAAGGCAGACAGTATAGGGAACAGATACAACCAGCATTTAATGACGCTATTGTCAGGTGAGGGACTACAACTAAGACACCCATCACCCAGATTACTACTAGGCCAGTACAATAATATTGCTAAACTGCAGCAAACAAACCTGCCTCCATATTCCTTACTGATGCCAGAAAATTGCACTTGGCGATTGCTGCTGTTGAATGTACCTGAAGTTTTACGGTGCACTTAGTATAAGATACTTTTTTCCGCTTCATTGTGGCCTCATTTTTGAATATTACATTTCCACTGCACCAATCCCCAGGGAGTAATGGCTTGAGGGAGTACACCATGACACAACACTTCAGGGACACTACTACTCTTATCCTCTGCACCGGCTCCTCCAAGACTCTCTGCACATAGACATTAGATTTATGTCCAATCATAATGATGCTGATCAGCTGAGTGTGCATATAATTTGATACAGAGTCGATACGCTGCTTTGGAACATATCTGGCACTGCTTATCTCCTTAGGAACAAAGAATCATGGGTGCGGACTCCTTACACATTGGATAACAGTCGGCATGATTCTGTAAAATCTAATTAGCGGGGCTACTAGATCTTCCTTGGGCACTGCAATGAAGATGGGCAGACTTTCCGATGTGGCACCAGAGTTGTCTGCCTGTTCTCCACCAAATGTACATCTTAGCTACACTCGCATATGCGGTATAAACTCCAGTACTCTCTTATAGCAGAGGAACAGAGTACAAGAGTTTACCGTGTCCTGCTATGCCAGCCTGCCGGATCCCCATCGACTTATAATGGGATCCAATGGCTATCTGGACGCTTTCCGGCATAAATGTCGGCTTTTGGCCAGACAAAAAGTTGTGCTTGCAGTGCTTCCTGTCCATCCGAATGCTGGCATTTATGCTGGAAATTGCCCAGATTGCTGTCGGATCCCATTATAGTCACTGGTGACCTGGGCCACAAAGCTGTGTCCAGCTGTGCCGGATACAGTAATTCTGGTACTCTGTCCCTCTGCCCAAACAGAGTACTGGAGTTTATTCCGTGTGTAGCCTTAGGCTTTGTTCACATTTCCGTATCGGTGATGACATCCGTGATAAGGCGTGAAGATGTCCGTGAATGATGTGTTTGTCCGTTTTTTGCTCTGCATGTGTGATCGATATTCCACGTATACCACTAGGCTGAATACTGGTTTCTAGAGCATCTCTTACCAGCAGTCAGTGAAAAACCACTGACCTAACTATGGATGCTATCTGTGTGCTGTTAGCGGTTTTTCACAGACCCAAAGTAGTGCATGTCGACTTTGCACCGACCCACTGTCGGTTGAAAACCAATGATGTGCTAACATACACATTACAATCATCCATGCGCTGTCCATGTAGAACATGGAAAGCACATGTCTGTGATTCACTGCAGTGTGAACGAGGCTTTAGTTTGTAGATCGGTGTGTTAACTTTATCAGTTATTAGTGGCAGAAATGTTTTGATGGGACAGTGTCATGAATGTAAAAGTGAGGTTGAAGCATATCTGAAATTCTTTCACTGACACTACCTCGTGTTGTCTAATGCTGACCATATACACTTACAGTGGATATAAAAAGTCTACACATCCCTGTTAAAATGTCAGGTTTCTGTGATGTAAAACGATGAGACTAAGATCATTTCAGAACTTTTTCCACCTTTTTAATGTGATCTATAAACTGTACAACTCAATTAAAAAACAAACTGAAATCTTTTAGGTGGAGGGAAGAAAAAATATAAAAATAAAATAATATGGTTGCATAAGTGTGCACACCCTTAAACTAATACTTTGTTGAAGCACCTTTTGATTTGCACTCGGTCTTTTTGGGTATGAGTCTATCAGCATGGCACATTTTGACTTGGCAAGATTTGTCCACTCTTCTTTGCAAAAACACTCCAAATCTGTCAGATTGCGAGGGCATCTCCTGGTCACAGCCCTCTTCAGATCACCCCACAGATTTTCAATCTGATTCAGGTCTGGGCTCTGGCTGGGCCATTCCAAAACTTTAATCTTCTTCTGGTGAAGCCATTCCTTTGTTGATTTGGATGTATGCTTTGGGTCGTTGTTATGCTGAAAGATGAAGTTCCGCTTCATGTTCAGCTTTCTTTCAGAAGCCTGAAGGTTTTGTGCCAATTTTGACTGGTATTTGGAACTGTTCATAATTCCCTCTAGCTTAAGTAGGGCCCCAGTTCCAGCTGAAGAAAAACAGCCCCTTGGCATGATGCTGCCACCACCACGCTTTACCGTGGGTATGGTGTTCTTTTGGTGATGTGCAGTGTTGTTTTTGCGCCAAACATATCTTTTGGAATTATGGCCAAAAAGTTCAACCTTGGTTTCATCAGACCAGAACACCTTTTCCCACATGCTTTTGGGAGACTTCAGATGTGTTTTTGCAAAATGTAGCCTGGCTGGGATGTTTTTCTTCGTAAGAAAAGGCTTTCGTCTTGCCACTCTACCCCATAGCCCAGACATGAAGAATACGGGAGATTGTTGTCACATGTACCACACAGCCAGTACTTGACAGATATTCCTGCAGCTCCTTTAATGTTGCTGTAGCCTCTTGGTAGCCTCCCAGACCAGTTTTCTTCTAGTCTTTTCATCAATTTTGGAGGGACGTCCAGTTCTTGGTAATGTCACTGTTGTGCCATATTTTCTCCACTTGATGATGACTGTCTTCACTGTGTTCCATGGTAGATCTAATGCCTTGGAAATTCTTTTGTGCCCTTCTCCTGACTGATACCCTTAAGGTTCCATTCACACGTCCGCAATTTCGTTCTGCATTTTACGGAATGGATTTGCAGACCCATTCATTCCTATGGGGCAGCACGATGTGCTGCCCGGACACGGAATTGCGGATCTGCACTTCCAGGTCCGCACTTCCGTTCTGCAAAAAAATGGAACATGTCCTATTCTTGTCTGCAATTGCGGACAAGAACAGGTATATTCTATTAGTGCCGGCAATGTGCGGTCCGCAAAATGCGGAACGCATATTGCCGCTTTCCGTATTTTGCGGATCCGTGGATCCGCAAAACACGTTGCGGACGTGTGAATGGAGCCTTAAGGGCTCATTCAGACGGCCGTATGCTGTCCGAAAAAAATACTAAATGCTATCCGTTTTTTTTTACGGATCCGCAAAAAAACTGATCCGCAAAAAACGGATAGCATTCAGTATTTTTGCGGACCCATAGACTTCAATGGGGCCATGTCCTGATTTTCACGGACAAGTATATAGGACATGTTTCATTTGTTTTGCAGAATCGTGGAATAGAAAAGGGCCCCATAGAAGTGAATGGGTCCGCATCTAATGCGCAAAAAAAGATTTGCATATGGCATACGGCCGTCTGAATGAGCCCTAACAATGAGATCCCTCTGATGCTTTAGAAGCTCTCTGTGGACCATGGCTTTTGCTGTGGGATGCGACTAAGAAAATTTCAGGAAAGACCAACTAGAGCAGCTGATCTTTATTTGGGGTTAATCAGAGGCACTTTAAATGATGGCAGGTGTGTGCTGACTCCTATTTAACATGATTTTGAATGTGATTACTTAATTCTGAACACAGCTACATCCCCAGTTATAAGAGGGTGTGCACACTTATGCGACCACATTAATTTAGTTTATTTTTGTTCCCTCCACCTAAATGATTTCAGTTTGTTTTTCAATTGAGTTGTACAGTTTATAGGTCACATTAAGGCTACATTCACACGTCCGTATTTTTCTACATCCCGATTTTCGGTCCGTTTTTTGCGGATCCGTTGTTCCTGAAAATGTTTCCGTATGTCATCCGTTTTTTGCGGATCCGCAAAAAACGGAAACATGTGAAAACTCAAATCCGACAGTATATTCTAACACAGAGGCGTTCCCATGGTGATGGGGACGCTTCTAGTTAGAATATACTGAGAACGGTGTCTATGACTGCCCCCTGCTGCCTGGCAGCACCCGATCTACAGGGGGCTGTGATCCGCACAATTATTGTGCGAATCATAGCCCCCTGTGAGAGATCAGGTGCTGCCAGGCAGGAGGGGGCAGACCCCCCTCCCTCCCTCCCCAGTATTAAATGTGCCCAGTGCGGCCTCACCTCTCCCCCCCCCATCATCGGTGCCCAGTGCGGTCTCTCCTCTCCCCCCCCCCCCCCCCCCATCATTGGTGGCAGCGGAGAGTACCGATCGGAGTCCCAGTTTAAATCGCTGGGGCTCCGATCGGTTACCATGGCAGCCAAGACGCTATTGCAGTCTTGGCTGCCATGGTTACTTAGCAATAAATACAAGCATTATACTTACCTGCGACTGCGAGCTGCGATGTCTGACCGGCCGGGAGCTCCTCCTACTTGTAAGTGAAAGGTCTGTGCGGCGCATTGCTTTTAGCACAGACCTGTCACTTACCAGTAGGAGGAGCTCCCGGCCGGACACACATCGCAGCTCGCATTCGCAGGTAAGTATAATGCTTATATTTATTGCTAAGTAACCATGGCAGCCAAGACTGCAATAGCGTCTTGGCTGCCATGGTAACCGATCGGAGCCCCAGCGATTTAAACTGGGACTCCGATCGGTACTCTCCGCTGCCACCAATGATGGGGGGGGGGAGAGGTGAGACCGCACTGGGCACATTTATTAATACTGGGAATCCGCACTGCACTGGGCACATTTATTAATACTGGGAATCCGCACTGGCCACCGATGATGGGGGGGGGGAGAGGTGAGGCCGCACTGGGCACATTTAATACTGGGGAGGGAGGGGGGTCTGCCCCCTGCTGCCTGGCAGCCCCTGATCTCTTATAGGGGGCTATGATATGCACAATTAACCCCTCAGGCGCAGCACCTGAGGGGTTAATTGTGCAGATCACAGCCCCCTGTAAGAGATCGGGTGCTGCCAGGCAGCAGGGGGCAGTCATGTACACCGTTCTCAGTATATTCTAACTAGAAGCGTCCCCATCACCATGGGAACGCCTCTGTGTTAGAATATACTGTCGGATCTGAGTTTTTCACGAAGTGAAAAATCAGATCTGTAGAAAACTTACTGGGAATCCGCACTGCCGCACTGGCCACCAATGAATATAGAGGGAGGGGGGCACATTTAATACTGGGGAGGAAGCCTAATTTCCAGGAACGGAATCCGCATAAAACGGATGACATACGAATGTCTTCCGTTTTTTGCGGATCCATTGACTTTGTATTGGTCCAGGATCCGATTTTTCAGGACAAGAATAGGACATGTTTTATATTTAAACGGACATGCGGAACGGAACAACGGAAACGGACAGCACACATTGTGCTGTCCGATTTTTTTCCAGGACCCATTGAAAATGAATGGGTCCAGATCTGGTCCTGATCTGTTCCTGAAAAAACGGAACAGATCAGGAAAGAAAAAACGGACGTGTGAATGGACCCTAAAGGTGGAAAAAGTTCTGAAATGATTTATCTTTGTCTCATTTTATTACATCATAGAAACCTGACATTTTAACAGGGGTGTGTAGACTTTTTATATCTACTGTATGTTTGTCATTGGCACCTAGAGTGAAATATAAGGATATTTCCAAATTTTGTGCAATACTGAGTGACTAACAGAAGAATTAGACCAGGGATGGCCAACCTGCAGCTCTCCAGCTGTTGTAAAACTACAACTCCCACCATGCCCTGCTGTAAGCCGATAGCTGTAAGCAGTCTGGGCATGCTGGGAGTTGTAGTTTAGCAACAGCTGGAAAGCTTCAGGTTGGCCATCCGTGCATTAGACCTTGAGTCTATCATTGCGTCATGCAGAAATATCACACAGTGCACTGCAGGCTTTGTACGTAGCTGTGCAAACTATTCAATCATTGCAGAATCGCCCACTGACACCCAGCTTTTCCCTGTTCCAGACTCTGCTGCCAGCCGCCAGTCTCCTGCAGCTGAATGGAGTGAGAGATGCCTGCTGCAAGTTCCTGCTCAGCCAGCTAGACCCATCCAACTGCCTTGGCATCCGTAGCTTTGCGGACACGCATTCCTGCAGCGACCTGCTCAAGTCCGCGCACAAGTATGTCCTGCAGCACTTTGTAGAGGTGTCCAAGACTGAAGAGTTCATGCTGCTGCCTTTAAAACAGGTAATCCTAATCCAGATTCTTATTAATCCTTTGTAACGCCATGATCGAATGTAGTGCCATTCTTAGGAAATAGTTTTGACTGAAAATTGGTTCCATCCATTTTTATTTATTTTTTCCTGCACTTATATAAGGCTGACATATTCCGCAGCACTTTACGGACATTAGCATCAAGCTGTCCCCAGTGGGGCTCACAATATAAAGTCCCTATCAGTATGTCTTTGGAGTGTGGAGGAAACTGGAGTACCCGGAGGAAACCCAGGGAGGACATACAAACTCCATGCAGATGTTGTCCTAGGTCGGATTCGAACCCAGGAGCCCATCCATCTGAATTGTTTCTGCACTGTGTGCGTGTTTTGATAAACCATATTTAGATTTGTGGAACAGTCAGTCACAAAAAGATCTGTAACAAATCTGCGACTATACTACTACCATATACTTGGGGTCCTGATTCATGATATGCAGTGAGCCCGTGTGGGAGGTGGAGAGGAGGAGTGGTAGTGTCTTTTTTTGGTTGTACTCGCAGTCCTCAATTTGGTGCACAGTGAATGGAGGGGGCACCCTTTCTTTCCTTGGAGCACTCTGGGACTTTCTTGGGGTTCTGCCTGATGGTAGTTGGGGTGCCCTTGATGAGTGTTTGACAGGGTACAAGGCAAGAGATCAAGTGTAATGGGCTGGTGGATGGTGGAATCAATACCCAGGCCCGTTGGTTGCTATAAATAATAATAAGTCTAGCTTTATAAATAGATGATGGGAGTAGTAGTACATATAGAAGTCAGGGTGCAGTCTCAGAAATAAAGGTTCTCTGGCATAGTTTGCAGTAGCTTGCACATGTAGGTCTTGTCTGTAGCTCTGCCCTGCTAAGACTCTCTCTAACCAGGGGATGGACCCGGTCCATCACCCTGGTTACCTAACCTATAAGTGTGCTGTTCTACATCATATCGTGGACCTGTAGAAGTGACAGAAGGCAGATACCGATGTCATATTTGTGATGACTGAGCTGAATGGCGACACTTTATGGCTGACACAGGAAAGGTTTGGGAGTATGGACAAGAGCAGGTTGGAGCCAAACGTTGTGCTGTAGGGCTTTGGCCACACGTGGTGATGGTGCAGCACATAAAAACTTCCATTAATGAGCTTGAATATCTCAGCTTTTCAAGTTTATGGCCAGTTGTATGAAAATTGCGCCCCCTCATACACATAGGCACCCAGTTTTACACTGTCTGGTATTGCAGCTCAGCTCTGTTCGTGAGTGGAACTGGTAGTAACTTCTTCATACTGCTCATTGTCCCAAGCCAGGACAAGTGACATGTGTGGCCATTACATGTGATTTGGTTTGGTGCTGTATAAAAGACATGCACAGAGGTATCTTGTAGGCTAAGGTGAATGGGGTGTTCTGGGACTTAGATAGCTAATAAATTTCAGATCGGTGGGAGCCTGACACCTGGCACCCCTATTAATCAGGCATTTCAGCAGCTGCAGGCTTCAGAAACTATACAT
The DNA here is from genome assembly GCF_905171765.1 of Bufo bufo. Taxonomy (NCBI): domain Eukaryota; kingdom Metazoa; phylum Chordata; class Amphibia; order Anura; family Bufonidae; genus Bufo; species Bufo bufo. The sequence goes on along the minus strand of NC_053389.1, from coordinate 98,078,053 downwards.
TGCTCAGGGTCGGAAGCAGAAAGCCCTGTGTAACAGCAGTGCCCAGGTTCAAGTGAATGGGAGCTGGGCTGCAGTACACCAGCACCGGAAACTACACCGTGGACAAGGCATCCAGAAGACCTTCTCCATACTGAGCACCTAAATTAATTTAGTCCTAAACACACCAATGACAACATTGCGGCCTGTAGATGGTTCCTTTGACGCTGACAGTTGTCCTATGTGGTTGATCTTTGATGGTAAAAAATTTTTTATGACTGTCCTGGTGTAATATAGGAGGGTGGTCGATATTGCAGCTCTGTGTGAAGTAATGGGATTGCAACACGGAATCTGACGGCACCGAACTATAAGATGCACCTAAGATTTGGAGGAGGAAAATACGATTTTTTTTTTTCCCATGATACCTCAATGCAGACCCCCTAATAAGACCTGTATTCTTCATCAGACCTCAGATCAGACTCCAAAATCAGGCCCCCAAGATCTATCAGCCTCAGTCAGACCCCCCCAGCCTCCATCTGCCTCCCTTCAGACCCCCCCCCAGCCTCCATTAGCCTCTGATCGGACTCCCCAGCCCCACTCAGCCTCAGATCAGCCCCAAATAGACTCCGATAAGACCCCAATTAGATCTTATCAGCCTCAGATCGCACCCCCAGCCCCCATCAGACCTCAGAACATATCCACATATCCAGGACTCACAGCGCCGCCTCTTCAGGGTCCCACTGTGTACTGTGACCTGATGCACACAGCGTAAGGTCATAGTGCACACACCTACGTGCACTACGTCCTGTCGCTGTATACGTTCAGGACACCACAGCAGGACCTGGAAGAATTACATTGGAGGGGAGTACGGCCAGCGCAGAGCCTCCTGCATGCTAATGACCACTTCCATAATGGAAACGGTCATTAGCATTCAGACTAGAAGACTCGAAAAATACGCTAATCTACTTTATCTATCTCGTATCTATGCATCTTATGCCTTTTCTTACATACTTTCTTTCTTTCCCTATCATAATCATTGCAGCATAAAAATGTCCTTTCTTATGTTGTCCCTCATCTCGTGAGAAAAAAAAGGGGAATAGGTACATTCACTGAGAACCATGAGGCAATTCTGTGTTTTAATTGGATCCTACACAGTCTATTCATTGAAAGTTGGCCTTGTCATTGGAATTGCAAAATCTGCCCAGACTTTTGGCGTCGCAGTTGCCTCTATGCTCCTAATAATCGGTTTAATATACTATGAATTATTCAGCCAAATAAAAGCATTTTGCAGAGAAGTGTAAGACCATAGAGGAGTTGATTGGCTCGGGGAGATGTTTTCCCCACGTTTTCTCCCACCTGATCTTTCTCTGCGTCTTTCTTATCCAGAGCAGCTAATTACTCAGATGATTTCTATTCCATCTTCCCACACAGAATGTGCGTCTTTCTGAAACCCCCTCACATACGCACACACACCACTTGACCCAGGCGCCCGTGTATAATCGCCTTGTCTCCTAGCAACGGCCTGTAATACATAATGCAAGGGGAACTCCTTGCAGGAAGCTGCCAGCGCATCAGCTGCAACAGTCCCCAGCTTTCAGGAGTTAATGGATCGATTCCCACTGTGTTTCCTCTCCGCGTTTTTTAGGATTATTTGTGTTATTTCCTGCAGGCTAGAGTCACCGGCTGCCAGCGTCTGTCAAGCTGTTGTTTTGTCACATTACTGTGTCATATTTCCTGTTTTTCTTCTAATCCAAGATATATTGTATGTTACCTATTAACTCCTTACTTTCCATGTATTTCGACTTTATTACTTACTACAGGTTTTGCAGGTTGATTTTTTTTTTTAGCTCTATTTTTTGTGTCACTTTAAAAAAATACTTTTTTAAGGTATTGGCATCTTTGTTTCTAGAATTTTAGTTTATATTTTCATCTCTTTTTCTAATTGCTTTATTAAGTAGAATAAGAAGAATGCTGTCTAACTATACTTGGATGTCAGCTTTATTTAAAGTTTGGATATACATTGCTTGCTATAATAGGGAACTTTATAGGTCTTCCTAAATGAAGGGACTCTCCCTTGTATGGGCCAACCTAGTGATAAGGTCACTGGTATTACACCATCTTCTAGCAGTATGATAATTTCTCAGTGTGTACATAACATGGTCTCGATTGATAACCGATCGTGGTATGTTGCTTGTGTATAGGTGGATGACCAAGAAAATAATAAAATATTTCATAGCTAAAGCTAGGTCCGTGGCTCCGGAAAAAAATAGAACATGTCCTATTCTTGTCAGCAATTGCGGACAAGAATAGGCAGTTCTATGGGGGTGCCGGCCGGGTGTATTGCAGATCCGCAATACACTACGGACGTGTGAATGGTCCCTTAAGAAGACCTGTCCTGTAGATGTTATCTCATTATCATCACAGACAAAATTGCCATGTACAGAAACAGCATAAAAATTTACAATTAGAAAATAAAAGCAGATTAGAAAATAACTTTTGCCAAACCGTTTACTGGGCTTGATAGAACATTATAAAATATTATGTTCGTAATTTTTAAAGACTGACTAAATAAATTAAAGTGGTTGTCCCTTGAAAAATATTCTAAATTTTTCAAACCAGCACCTGGATCTGTATACTTTTTGTAATTGCATGTGATTAAAAACTTAGTAGAGCCAGTGAGTTATTCAATAAAATGTATCTGTATAGCAGCACCTGTTGTTCTTTTCCTTATTCCTCAGTCCATCTTACTGGGGTGGTCGCACACGCTCACTTTAAATCTTCAACTTCAAGACTGACAAAATAAATTAAAGGGGTTGTCCCACAAAAATATTCTAAATTTTTTAAATCAACACCTGGATCTGAATACTTTTGTATTTGCATGTAATTAAAAATTCAGTATAGCCACCGAGTTATTTTATATAATGTATCTGTATAGAACCACCTGTTCTTTTCCTTATTCCTTCATCCACCTCACTGAGGTGGTCACACGCGCTTTGTTTAAAGGGGTTAACCACTTTTTAAATACTTTCCACTATTATGTGACAGGCAGGGAAAAATGAAGTTCCTAATCTACTTCATTAAACACATCTGCCTGCTTTTCTTTCAATTATAAGCCACGCCCCCTTAGTCCTGCTCTACCTTGCAGCTGAGTTCGTCCGTGGCTGCATGCGACATGGAGGAGCTTGAGAGCAAGCTCGTCCATGCGCATGTGCAGTCTGCTCCTGTCAGTGGTGGGCTCCCTGCTTCCTGCTCAAACTCTGACAGGAATCAGCTGCTTCTAGCTTCTTAGTCGATCCCCATCCCCCCCTGCACTACCACCATACAGCCAACCCGCTAAGCCACGCCAACCGGTCCTGTTAGGCCATGCCCCCTGTAACCAACAGGGAAAGCAGGACATCTAGCCAGGAACTAGGATATATATACAGGGGAGCACCCAGTAATTTTGTCTAGGGGGGGGTCTGAAAGGCAAAAAATGTGGCACGTGTAGCACGCTGTGTCAATTCTTTTGCCCATTTTTCAAAGCCCTGTTCATAGTTTAAAATGCGGCGCACGTGTAAGCCGTGTACCGGGGTGGGCTCCCCAGGATACAGCGAAGTCACAGACAAGGAAAGCGACACTGACACCAGCTTTATATGCAAGAACAGAAACTTTAATTTGGAAACTGTAATAACACAAGAACCAAACAGTATAAGTAATACCCCAGGCCCACAGTCACTGTCCCTGTCCGAGGGACAGGCCTAGCCCGTTGGCGCACACAGCAGAGCCTACAAGTCGTACTGTGCCACTATAGAGGCCACACCTAACCGGTGGCAGACGCAGCAGAGCCTGCAAGTTAATTACTGCGCTGCAGTCCAGTACAGTAAGGCCTAACAAAGCTATAACCCTATCTAACTAGCTAATACAAGGCCTAGGCTAGTCTCTGTTACTTTAGGCGCCAAACAGTAAAGTACAATTGGTAATCAGGTGTACTGACCTGCGTCCATTCTGGGCCCTAGGATGCCGCTTACCCGGGATGGCCACCAAGCTCTCAGCAACCGTGCGGCCTTGCTTGATGATTCTTGTCCACACGCAGGAAATGGTCTTCCTGGGACAACCTCTCTTTCAAAGAGCTGGATCCAGTAAGGGGACAACAGCTACTCTCCTTCCTTTGAATGTCCATTCACTGCCGGACATCCCCAAGCCAGGATGGAATCGGATTCAGTCCCTCACAGCACACTGCTTTCACCATGTCAGATCAACACTTCCTGATTCACATCTAAACAGCTTGCATGAGTCATCATCTGCTTTGCATATGCAGATCCCAGAGTGTGCTGACTGTGCTGCAAAACAGTGGCCTTTAGTGCCCGGAATGCCAAATGACGGCTCCAATACAATTTAAACATAAACATAATACAGGCAGAGCTTATCCACAATCTCACACATGTAGCATTCTGCGTCGATTCTTTTGCCTGGCCATTTATAAAAGCCCTGCAGGAGTTGAAAAATGCGCGCAAATTTTTAGCTCCGCCTATTATTAAAAGCCCCTCCTACATATAATAGGCCACTCCCAACACTGTACAGCTGAAATTCTATAGTTGAGGCCTGCCTCTACACATCATACCGAGAGGGGAGGGTCTGTCCTGGCTGCACTGCCTGCTTATACAACAAGCTACAGCCAGGAAGCTCCTCCGCTCTCCTCCCTCCCCAGATCCTGCTCAAGGCCTGTAGTTTCCCCCACCATCTGCCCCCCGCCCATGGCCTGCTCACCCAGCTTTGAATCCTCCTTCTGAAAATGGCAGGGGGAGAAGCAGGAACACCTCCTCTCCCACATAGTGCCACATACCTCTTACATCCAGTGATGTCACCCATTCATTTCAATGGGGCCGCACGATGTGCAGCCCGGATCCGGAATTGCGGGCCCGCACTTCCGGATCCGCAATTCCATTCCCGAAAAAAATAGAACATGTCCTATTCTTGTCCGCAATTGCGGACAAGATTAGGCATTTTCTATTATAGTGCCGGCGATGTGCGGTCCGCAAAATGCGGAACGCACATTGCCGTGTCTGTGTTTTGTGGATCCGCAAAACACTTACGGACGTGTGAATGGACCCTTATAGTATAAAGATAATGTCCTCCAAAAATAATTGTCCTAAGCTGATACTGTGCCAGGGTGCCCCCCAAAGTAACAGTCCTCCCCAAAATCCCACCAATAGAAATAATTATCTGCCAGAGCACACTTAGTAGTAATAATGCCCCTATAGTGCCCATAATATTAATCATGTTCCTCATAGCCCCCCAGTAGTAGTAAAGCTCCCCATAATACCCCCTAGTAGTAATAATTCTCCTTATAATATGACAGTACATGAAAGTTGAGCTAATGTCCCCATAATGTATGCCAGTATAAAATACCCCTATATAGTGCCTCAGTAAATGCTCTCATAGTGCTCCTCTCCCCCTTCCCCATAGTGTCCCCCATAATATGCCAGTAAAAAAATGACCCTTCTTAGTGCCCTCAGTAGATGCTCCTATAGTGCTCCTCTCCCCATAATGTGGCAGTAAAAAATGCCCCTTCTTAGTGCCACCAGGTGCCCCAATAGTTCTCCACTCCCCCATAGTGCCCTCAAATAATGCCCCTTAGTACCGCTCTCCCCTATAGTGCCTCCCATAATGTGCCAGTAAAAAATGCCCCCTTAGTGCCCCCAGATGCCATAGTGCCCCCCATAATGTGCCAATAAAAAAGGCTCCTTTAGAGCCCACACTTTCCCATAGTGCCACCAAATAATGCCCCTATAGTGCCACCAGAAGCCCCATAGTGCTGCTCTCCCCTATAGTGCCCCCCATGATGTGCCAATATAAAAAGCCTCTTCCGGCCTGTGTCCCTGCGGTGTGCTGCCCGGCTCAGGCGGCGCGATGATGATGACATCATCACGCCGCCTGAGCTGGCCTATCAGAAGAACAGGGAAGGGATAGGCCTCTCCCTCCCCTGCCCCGCCGCAGCACAGCCATCTGTATCGCTGTCCTGAGGACGGCGATACAAATTAATATGGAGATGAACGCTTCCACAATGGAGGCGCTCATCTCCTACTGCCCCCCACACCGCCGCCAGCAACTAGAACCAGGGCTGCGCCGCCTGTGGTGATCGACGGTGCAGCCCTGAGGGATAAAAAAAATATAAAATTATTCACTGGTTGTTCTAGGGGGGTCCAGACACGCTGGACCACCCCTGTCGGTGCACCACTTTGTGTATATATACAAACATTGCGTCCACATGGGTAAATAATCTTTTTTCTATTTTCATCTAACAAGAGTGATGTTGTTTTGCTATATATATATATATACACATACACACACACACACGTGTTTAAGGCTATTTTCACACTCGCGTTTGGTGCGGATTCATCAAGGATCTGCACAGACTGATTTGTTCAGAACGGATCCGTTTGTATTATCTTTAACATAGCCAAGACGGATCCGTCTTGAACACCATTGAAAGTCAATGGAGGACGGATCTGTTTTCTATTGTGTCAGTGAAAACTGATCCGTCCCCATTGACTTACATTGTGTGTCAGGACGGATCTGTTTGGCTCAGTTTCATCAGACGGACACCAAAACGCTGCAAGCAGTGTTTTGGTGTCCGCCTCCAAAGCCGAATCGAGACTGAACGAAGGCAAACTGATGCATTCTGAGCGGATCCTTTTCCATTAGAATGCATTAGGGCAAAACTGATCCGTTTTGGACCGCTTGTGAGATCCCTGAACGGATCTCACAAACTGAAAGCCAAAACGCCAGTGTGAAAGTAGCCTACTATATTTATGTGTATATACATTGCGGTCAGCAATGCATTGGCACTGACCGTATGTGTATGTATATGTGTGTATATATATATATATATATATATATATATATATATCAGTGGATATAAAAAGTCTACACACCCCTGTTAAAATGTCAGGTTTCTGTGCTGTAAAAAAATGAGACAAAGATAAATCATTTCAGAACTTTTTCTACCTTTAATGTGACCTATAAACTGTACAACTCAATTGAAAAACAAACTGAAATCTTTTAGGTGGAGGGAAGAAAAAAATAAACTAAATTAATGTGGTTGCATAAGTGGGGATGTAGCTGTGTTCAGAATTAAGCAATCACATTCAAAATCATGTTAAATAGGAGTCAGCATACACCTGCCATCATTTAAAGTGCCTCTGATTAACCCCAAATAAAGTTCGGCTGCTCTAGTTGGTCTTTCCTGAAATGTTCTTAGTCGCATTCCCACAGCAAAAGCCATGGTCCACAGAGAGCTTCCAAAGCATCAGAGGGATCTCATTATTAAAAGGTATCAGTCAGGAGAAGGGTACAAAAGAATTCCCAAGGCATTAGATATACCATGGAACACAGTGAAGACAGTCATCATCAAGTAGAGAAAATATGGCACAACAGTGACATAACCAAGAACTGGACATCCCTCCAAAATTGATGTAAAGACTAGAAGAAAACTGGTCTGGGAGGCTACCAAGAGGCCTACAGCAACATTAAAGGAGCTGCAGGAATATCTGGCAAGTACTGGCTGTGTGGTACATGTGACAACAATCTCCCGTATTCTTCATATGTCTGGGCTATGAGGTAGAGTGGCAAGACGAAAGCCTTTTCTTACGAAGAAAAACATCCAAGCCAGGCTACATTTTGCAAAAACACATCTGAAGTCTCCCAAAAACATGTGGGAAAATGTGTTATGGTCTGATGACACCAAGGTTGAACTTTTTGGCCATAATTCCAAAAGAAATGTTTGGCGCAAAAATAACACTGCACATCACCAAAAGAACACCATACCCACAGTGAAACATGCTTGGACACCGCATGATGAAACTGAGCCAAACGGATCCATCCTGACACACAATGTAATTCAATGGGGACGGATCAGTTTTCTCTGGCACAATAGAAAACGGATCCGTCCCCCATTGACTTTCAGTGGTGTTCAAGACGGATCCATCATGGCTATAGAAGACATAATACAAAAGGATCCGTTCATAATGGATGCATGCGGTTGTATTATAGTAACGGAACCATTTTTGCAGATCCATGACGGATCTGCAAAAAACACGAGTGTGAAAGTAGCCTTACATAAAAAATGATCCCAGCAGACGTACTTGCTCTTCAGAATGTGCTTTATTAAACGGTTCACAGAACGCGTTTTGGCATGTCAACGTTCTGTGAACCGTTTAATAAAGCACATTCTGAAGAGCAAGTACGTCTGCTGGGATCATTTTTTATGCATCTTATGGGGATTGCTCCTTTCCCGTGCGGACATCGATACGGAGGTCGTGAGCTGTCTGATTTTGGAACTTTGAAAGTAGCCTTAGGCACATAGTGTCCCTCTTCCTTCTGTTCTAAAGTTGGGAGGTATGCTAAAGCACTGATGAAATGACACCTAAGGTGGTGCAGTTACTATGGTATCGGAGTTGTCCAGGGATGTCATGTGACCACTCCTCTGAAGATGCTTTGCTGTGATGAATGCTGGGATTTTTACTCTTACTTTGCAGCTGCTCCTCCCACACAGCCTCTCATTAATGGGAGCATGCTATGCCGAATGCAGTAGAAAAATTATATATATACAGTATATCTGTCATGATACAAATTTCTCTTGGCTTTAGTTGTCTGGGGCACGTTATTTGATTTTATACTTATGGTGGTCAACCCATTTAAACCTTCAACTGTCACCAGCCATATCTTTTGTTAAACGGAACCTGTCACCTGGAAAAGACAATTTACACTAATCACAGTACCTTAAACTAGTATCTCTCATAGTGTGCCCAAAGATGTATTCATATCTTCTTTCTGCGTTGTGCTGTCTCATAAAATCGACTTGTAAAACTGTGTTTGGCACCTTTTTGAAGTCGTGCTGAAGTCACGGGGGCAGCGGCCTCCTTGACTCAACCATCGGATAAGCCCGCTCCTATGCCGCTCCTCTGCATATTGATGGACATTTTTCCCTGTAGCCGTGACCGCGCTCTTCTCGCGCATGCGTCGTGCGCGTCCTGCCGCAGCGCGATCCCGGCTACGGCTCCCTCCCTCCCTGGCATCTGCATGTTCACTGCGCCTGCGCTGCAGTGCAAGCAGACAGTGATTCCGCTCACGCCGCAGGGGAGAAGCGATGAGCGCGCTGTATAGGAACGGCGCAGTGAACAAGAAGATGCCAGGGAGGGAGCCGTAGCCGGGATCATGCTGTGGCAGGACACGCACAACGCATGCGCGAGAAGAGCGCGGTCACGGCTACAGGGAAAAATGTCCATCAATATGCGGAGGAGCGGCATAGGGGCGGGCTTATCCGACGGTTGAGTCAAGGAGGCCGCTGCCCCCGTGACTTCAGCACGACTTCAAAAAGGTGCCAAACACAGTTTTATAAGTCGATTTTATGAGACAGCACAACGCAGAAAGAAGATATGAATACATCTTTGGGCACACTATGAGAGATACTTTAAGGTACTGTGATTAGTATAAATTGTCTTTTCCAGGTGACGGGTTCCTTTTAAAAGCCGTGGCTGTCAGGGTCCATTCACACGTTCGCAAATGGGTCCGCATCCGTTCCGCAATATCGGGAACGGGTGCGGACCCATTCATTCTCTATGGGGCCGGAAGAGATGCGGAGAGCACACTATGTGCCCTCCGCATTTCCGAAGCGCGGCCCCGAACTTCCAGGCTTCGGCTCCGCAAAAAAATAGAGCATATCCTATTCTTGTTTGCAATTGAGGACAAGAATAGGCAGTTCTATGGGGGGTGCCGGCCGGGTGTATTGGGGATCCGCAATACACTACGGACGTGTGAATGGACCCTTACAGGGAAAAAGCTGCAGAAGAAAGGACACACTCCCTGAGCTATGAGGAGCTGTGAATAAGGAGATCCATGTGAAGCAGTGGCGACTCTAGAAACAATATATGGGGGGGGGGGACTAATAAGATACCACAGTCAAAAATGGGGGGGCACTAATAATTTTTACTGCTTAATCATACTACTGAAAAACCCCGAAATAAGTATATATAAATAAGATTACAAAATACGAGAGTATTGCGGTATGCAGCGATACCTGATGTTTCCTGATGTTATATCCCCAAGCCGCATTCTTTTCTGCCTCTGCAGGCCCTGCTAGGCTGAAATACACAGGCAGCCAATGGCAGTGCTGTCTTCTCCCTCCCAACCAATAGCAGCTGAGGTGGGCGGGGGGAACATTCACTTGGCTGCCGACTGCCAAGGAGCCCGTAGTGAAGCGGGTGGGCAGCATGGGCATTGGGCAGTACTTTCAGTTTGGCAAACCTGACAGATCGCCTCTGTACTAGCGGCGGGTGGGCAGCGTTTTAATGGGGAATCAGCAGGCAGTGGCGTAGCGTGGGTTGCCAGCACCTGGGGCAAGCCAAGTATTGCGCCCCCCACACCTGTGGCCACGCCCCTTTTACAGATAATGTAGTAGATGTCACCTGCAGTCCTATGTAACACCACAGATAACACGGTGATAACTCTCTGAGTACAGATAATGTAGTAGATGGGTGTGAGGCCCCAGAATTCAGAACACACACAGTGTGACCTGAAGTCTGGGGCCGGGCTGAGGCAGTGTGGGCCAAATTCTATATACCCCCTACCCTACTGTGAAACAGATATTTGGATGGACATTACATACATTGCTATGAAATATACAGGAGAATACAGCAGCACATACCTCTTACATCCAGTGACATCTCCTGTCATGTAGACTTTCCTTAATGTCTTCTTTTTTTTTTTTGATTCCTCACTTTACTATCATCCTCCCCTTCCTGGTGCCTAAACACTGTCATCCTGCTGCTACCTCCAATACTGAGCTAGTTCCATTCAAATAGTCCCCCATAATAACATGCTCCCAAACTGTCCTTACAGGGACACTGACAGGCCAAATCAGCATATATAGTTAGATATATGACATTACAGGTCTTATAGAGTCTTTTAAAAGCATATAAGTATCCCCCCTGTCCACCTTATAAAGAGCGAAATATAAAGTTTTATAACCTGCTTGTCCGGTCAGCAATCTGCCCAAGGGGCGGCGTTTCATGTGAAAATGCGCCCAGCCAGCCTTCCCAACTGCCGTTCTTAAGCCCCGCCCAGCTCATCATTATTCACTTCGCTGGGCGGCGGCTAGAACTCTCCCCAGTCCCTTTAAGGCCTCTTTTACACGGGCGAAATGCGTGAGGTGAACGCATTGCACCCGCACTGAATCCAGACCCATTCATTTCTATGGGGTTGTGCACATGAGCAGTGATTTTCACGCTGCGTGAAAATCTCAAGCATCCGCAATAAAGTGCGGATGCAGAGCAATTTTCACGCACGGTTGCTAGGAGATGATCGGGATGGGGCCCCGATCATTATTATTTTCCCTTATTTCCCTTATTGCCATGTTTGGTACCCGAACTTCTTCACAGAAGTTCGGGTTTGGGTTAGGTGTTGTGTAGATTGCTATTATTTTCCCTTATAACATGGTTATAAGGGAAAATAATAGCATTCTTAATACAGAATGCATAGTACAATAGGGCTGGAGGGGTTAAAAAAAATTAAAAATTGAACTCGCCTTAATCCACTTGTTCATGACCGGTAGGTGGGCCCTGAGGACTGGAGTTGAGGAACACTGCCCCACAGTACCTCCAATAGTATCCCCATTAATATGTGCTCAATAATAATGCCCTCAGCAGTAACAAGACATCTCTATAAGATACCCCTATAAGAGCATGCAGTAGTAATAAAGTCCCCTATACTGTCTGCAGTAGTTATAATATCTTCTATAGTGGTTCAAGTATTTATAAAGACCCTCTGCAGTGTCCCATGTAGTTACAATGACCCTTTGTAGTGCCACTAGATAAAAGACCTACGGTAACCTCCCCCTGTAGTGCCCATATGTATAATGCCCTCTCTAGTATTTTAATATATAATGGCCCCTCTGTATTATTGTAATAGTGGACCCCATGCTTTCCATATAGGATTGCCTCCTTTGTATAATGGCCCCATGCTTTCCATATAGGATTGCCTCCTTTTATAATATACAGTATAATCCCTGCACCATGTTATACAATATACATTATAATCCCTGTTACACCATTCTCTATTAAATGAAATGAAATTGTGTGAAAGTACAGTGACTCTTTAAGGACTCTTTAAGGACACAACCGTATTTTTGGTCCATATCCGATCCGCATGTTTTCATTTTTTTGTGGATTACACACAGACCCATTAACGGACAGCACACTGATGTCATCCATCTGCTGTCCCGCAAATTATAGAACATGTCCTGTTATCCACTGGTGAGGACTGCACGTGGAGGGTATTCGTATTTTGAAGATACACGGTTTGCGGACCGCAAAATGGATACGGTCGTCTGCAGGAGGCCTTAAATGGTGACAACATGCCTGTTCATAATATGATAAAGTCCTCATTTTCTAATAGCTAAATTAGATAATGTGTGTGGTTCTCAGGTGCTGGACCTCATCTCCAGTGACAGTCTGAATGTTCCATCTGAGGAGGAGGTGTATCGGGCTGTCCTGAACTGGATCAAACATGATGTGGATGGTCGAAGACAGCACGTTCCCCGGGTAAGGATCATGGGCATATGTCAACTGCTAAATATGCCTGTAGAATTTGGTGTGCTGAACATTATTAGTACTCTGCCTAATGTATACAGTTGCAAGAAAAAGTATGTGAACCATTTGGAATTATATGGATTTCTGCACAAATTGGTCATAAAATGTGATCTGATCTTCATCTAAGTCACAACAATAGACAATCACAGTCTGCTTAAACTAATAACACACAAAGAATTAAATGTTACCATGTTTTTATTGAACACCCCATGTAAACATTCACAGTGCAGGTGGAAAAAGTATGTGAACCCCTAGACCAGTGGTGGGCAAACTTTTTTGTCAACTGAGCCAAATATCGCCAAAACCACGATTGAATTTTTTTTTTGAGAGCCACATTTTTAAAACCTAAAATATATAGGAAGGAAGCACATGCTGAAGTGAGTGGGTCCATGATGCGGGCTGCACACGGCCGTGTGCAGCCCGCATCATGGACCCATTCAATTCAATGGGTCCAGGATCCGGGATATGAGTGCTACAGAGTGCCTCCGTGGTGCTTCTGGCTGTGTCTCCGCACCGCAAAAAAGTAGTGCATGCGCTGCAATTTTTAATAGACATGTCTGATTTACCTCTACATATCCACAAGTATTTTAGCCTCTGTACCTTTCATACTGCAGCCATGGACGCAGTCATACACGCACTCTCCACATACATGGACGCAGTCATACACGCACTCTCCACAATATACAGCAGGGGCTTGGCTGTTGGTGACTGCCAGGCCCCTGCCGCTGATTGGGTGGGCGCAGCTCCTGCACCCGCCCAATCAGCGCGCCATACCTGTACGGTGCTAGGGCTTAAGTCACATCCCTCAGCCCTGTACATGTACGGCACTAGTCAGAAAGGGGTTAATTTCCCCCTGTGTTTGGACTTTTAGCATGGCAGACTGCCTCGCTTGACTTTCTCGATCAGACCATCACTGTGACCAGAGAGGGAAGAGGATGAGTGACTTAATTAGAGCATCGCACATTACACTGATAAGTGCAATGCTCGTCTGTGGGCATCTATATCTAGGCCTATAAAGAGAACAACAGTGTTGTCATATTTACACCTACTATTATACTAACAGGTAACAACTACCTCATATACCATAGTTGCCAACTGTCCCGAGTTTGCAGGGACTATTTCTCAATTTTCAGAGACAGTCCTGGCAAATTTGGGCTGTCCTGTGCTGAAAATGGGCGGTGTCAATAATAACCCTTCCCATAACTGGGCGTTTCCGGTCGGAGTTGAAGCATTCCTAGGGGCGGGGTTTTGGATGGCCCGATTTTACCAGCCTAAACATTGGTAAGTCTCTGCTGACTGATGCAGAAAGACAATATTTTGTATTTAATTTTCAGTGTCATAGAACTACCAAAAGGAAAAATAAAAGCAGCCCAAAATTCTTGAATATTGAGTTAATAATAACAAAATAACCCTTTCTGACAGAAGTGCACCTTTAAGGAAATCCTATGACTACCCCAACAGCTAAGACCTCTATAGCCTTAGAGTCTGGACAGATCCCCATTGCTTCACGTTTACGTCCAAGTCCCCGTGGGTGAAAAATAGGAGCATATAATCAGAGGGAAACACATGGAACTTCTGAGCTATTATAATGAAATATGTAGTTCTTCTGCACGGTATATTATAGGTTTTCATGTTATACCTCCTATTTGTTACAAAAACCTACAGAAAGCACTGAGTCTTTACACGGCTAGGTACATAAAAGTAGTCTTTATTGAAGAAATAATAAATAACATATATAGACGAAAACCACAACCACAAAAGTGCGGTACAGCTGAGGGACATGGCATATATATCTGTAACATGCTATATATGAAGAGGGAGGGACAGGGCTGCTTTATCTAAAATAACGCACAGTGAAACAATAAACCCCATGTACTTAGCATGTATATCCCAATAGAAAGTATCTCATATCCCCCATAAAGGGGAGAGCACAATCATAAAACAAAACATAGCTTACCCTTTTGTGAGTTTGTCTCCTCAGAAGGACCGCACTAACCGACGCGCGTTTCGGCAAACACCTTCATCAGATGAAGTGATAGTTTCTATTGGGATATACATAATAAGTACATTGGGGTTTATTTTTGCACTGTGCGTTATTTTAGATAACTGTAGCAGCCCTGTCCCTCCCTCTTCATAGCATGTTACAGGTATATACCATGTCCCTCAGCTGTACCGCACTTTTGTGGTTGTGGTTTTCGTCTCTGTATGTTATTTATTATTTCTTCAATAAAGACTACTTTTATTTACCTAGCCGTGTAAAGACTCAGTGCTTTCTGTAGGTTATTCTGACGTTTGGGAGTTGGCTTTTTGAGGGGTTATTCGGATGCTGCTCGGCCTCGTGGTGGGGCAGTGAATTATTCTGATGTATTGTGACCTGTATGTTCTAATCCTCTATTTGTTACAGTTGATGAAGTGTGTGCGGCTCCCCTTGCTGAGCAGGGATTTCTTGATGAGCAGCGTAGACACAGAGCTTCTTGTACGTCATCATTCGGAGTGTAAAGACCTTTTGATTGAGGCGCTGAAGTACCACCTGATGCCAGAACAGCGGGGGGTTCTCGGTAACAGTCGAACCAGACCAAGACGCTGCGAGGGAGCCAGCACCGTCCTCTTTGCAGTAGGTGAGGGAGATAGACTACTTGTTTCCATATACTAAGCTACTTGTTATAGATCGGAGTAGATCTGGAATGCCCCTACAAAATGATCAGTCAGTTATTAGATTTTAGTTTTTTTTCTTGTTTGAAGGTGGTGGCAGTCTCTTTGCTATACATGGTGACTGTGAAGCGTATGATACCCGCACTGACCGCTGGCACATGGTAGCCTCAATGTCTACAAGACGAGCCCGAGTGGGAGTAGCAGCTATCGGAAATAAACTTTATGCAGTGGGTGGGTAAGTATACACAGCGATGAAGGGCTTACTGATGTAAACACATACATTTTTTATCAATTAAATTAATCAGTGTAAATGACGCAAATAAAGTTATTGTGTTACCCCTCGTACAGTGGTGCACCACCAATGAGCCCAGGTGAGGCGATCGCCTCCGGCAGCACCGGGTAGGGGCAAGACGGGCAGCCAAAGGCTATGGGCAGAAGGAAAGGGGTTAGGTAAAGAAATTGGCTTTGGGGAAGGGGGGTGACGTTTCAGTTTTTGCCTAAGGCAGCAGAAAGGCTATTTTCCCCTCTGCCCTCTTAGGGTATGTTCAGACGCTGTGGATTTTCAGTGTAGAGTCCACACTGGAAGTCCACATCAAATTGCAGTACAATGCAAGTGTTTTAAAGCGACCCTTTGGTTCAGGAAAAAAATCATATTAACTTTGGAACTAACAGATTCTAGGGGTACTCTCCTGTCATTCAAAATGGCCACAAATCTTCTCAGACTCACTAGTAGAGATGGCCTTGCGGTTTGCCCGGGGGTCGTTTCGCGGCAAACTTTGCTTGTTTGCGATTCGCCGAACATATGGCGATATTCGCACGCGCCATATTTATTTGCATAGCGCCAAACTTTGACCCATGACACATCCATCAGGTGGGACAGGACAGCCAATTGAGACGTTTCAGGAACAGACCCCCTACTCTATAAATAAACCTGATCTGGCAGCCATTTCGCATTCTGTTTTTTTGCCAGAAATGCAGTGGAAACTGCAGGCAAGATGTTATAGAGCAGGAGGAGCTGAGTGGATTGATATATATAGCTTTGTGGGAAAATATTCAGTAAAACTTGTAATTTATATATGTATACTAACAGAAGGACACGGCTTCGCACAGGTATCTTTCATCTCATTAAGTGATTTCCACAATAACCCGCCCCCTTAACAGTGACCTCCACAAAGCTCCGTTCCCTTAAAATGTGACCTCCACAACACCCCACCCCCTTAACAGTGACATCTACAGCACCCCTCCCCTTAACACTGACCTCCATAGCGGACCGTCTCCTTAACTGTGACTTCCACCGCTCCCTGCCCCTTTAACAGAGACCTCCACAGCGCCTGCGCCTTTATTAGTGACCTCCACAGTACCCCATCTCTTTAGCAGTGATTTCCAAAACACCTCATCCCCTTAACAGTGGCCTCTACATTAATCTGCCTCTTAACACTGACCTCCATAACGGATCGTCCCCTTAACTGTGACCTCCACAGCAGCCTGCCCTTAGGGTGGCCAGAGGTCTGGTTTTAGGCCGGACAGTCCGGCTTTCAGACTCTGTCCTCCGTCCGGTGCAGGGCCTGGACAGACACAGGGATGTCCTTTTGAACAGCTCACTCTCAGACAGCAGCACTGTGCTGTCTGAGCGTGAGCTTCAGGGATAAAGTCACCCTCCCTTCCACCCCTGCAGCTGACAGAAGTTGATTTTTACTTTTATTTTTTCAATCCATGTCGGCTGCGAAGTGGGAGGGGGCATGGCCTAACCGAATCGGGGACGTAGCTTAGTGGGACCTGTGGGGCGTTTTTTTTTTTAAGGGGTTATCCAGTATCTACAACAGCCCCCCCCCCCCCCCCCCCCATGTACCGGGCCCCTCCCAGGTAATATACTTACCCCGCTTCCTGCAGCGCTTCTGGTTCCCGGACCGCCGCTGCGGCTTCTCCCTGTACACGGATGAAAACATCCGGTGTGGGGGGAGCAGTCAATGGGAGGATGAGCGTCCCTAGCATGGCCCCCCTACCTGCCCCCTGAACTGTGACCTCCACAGCACTCTGCTCCCTTAACATTGTCACCCACAGCGCCCTGCCCCTTTAAAGCTGACCAACAGCAGTGAAGAAAAATGGCTGGGTTGTTATGGAAACCTGGTTTAAAACGGTATGTATGTGGAGACCAAGGGGCTGCAAGCTTCTATTGGCTGATAAGGGTCATGTGACCAGGCTTCTATTGGCTAATGCATTTTTTGGGAATATTTCAGGAACAGTACTTGCTAGAGAGCTGAGACCCGGTCTAAAACCTTTCCCGGACGCCTGATGTACCTGTGTGCCAAATTTCCGACAGTGCAGATTACTTTAGCGGACATATACACATACACTCAGCTTTATATATTAGATCTCTGCATTTTCTGACTTCAGTTGTACATGGAGGAGGTGTTATAAGTAATTGATAGCATTCCTTGTGTAAGTGTGTATGCAGAGATAGCAGTCAGTCACTGATAATTGTGCACAAGGAAGTCTGAAGTCTGCTAAGTGCAGAGGTTAAGATTTGAAAATTACAAGCTTTGCTGAATCCCCCCCCCCCCCTCCCATTCTTTTGCCACATTCTTTTAAAAAGTTTGATTGAGGTACAAATCGATTCTACCCGAATCAAATATGTTTCAGTTGCCCTCAAATGGATAATGTATATGACACTATCTGGTCTCCTAGGACTTTTTTTTCATGTTTTCTGTAAAGACTCTAGAATGAGAGAGGAAGGGACAGAGACTAGTATGCTACTCTAGGTTTCTGGGCAATATATATGCATTGTTTGGGGGGGGGAGGTACTCTTTCTCATTATGGAGAACATAAAGTATGCATAGTACATGTGCAGAGAATTGTAGGCCAGGCAACGCCCCTCTGGGTTTCTGGGAAAGATGGGCTTAGGAAAGCTAATCTGAATATCTGATGCCAGCAGATGTAAAATGAGCTAATTTACATATACTTTTCCGAGGAACTCAGAGGAGTGTTGACTGGCTTGCAATACTCCTCATGTATACTTGCACCCTCCGTAAGGAGAAATAGTACCCTAACCAAGGCCTCTCAGACAGCCAAGCAAATTGTCTTAGGTCAGCTCTGTCAAAGGGTAGTTACCTAGAAAGAGCTGCATTCCTGGTATGAGATGCTCCTTTTTCCTTTCCTCTTGGAAACGAGGCTAGTTTGCAACCGCAGTGGTGAGCAGGTGGATTTACATCTCTGGCGCCCCCATTCTCTTCAATGGGACGGCTCCATCCTATTCGCTTGAATAAGAAGGAGCCAACTCATTGAAGTAAATGGGACGGTGGCATTGTAATTACTGCTGTTGTGATGGTGAGCTGGTAAACCGTGAAGAGAAGACAGCGCCTGTACAAGTGCTGCAATCTCTTCAAAGAACTGATCGATAGTGGTACCGGAAGTCGTCCCCCCACAGATCTGGTATTGATGACCTATCCTGAGGATAGGTCATCAATATAAAAAAAAAAAAGCTGGCAACCCCTTTATATAGTGGTAATTTCCTGTTTTTATATCACCAAATGGATACAAGGTTTTGAGTTTCCACAATAATTATGCTTGATATACTGTATGTAGGTTTCCAATTGCATCCCTTATTGGGAACAGGACAAACCAGGGTTGTGCCCCACAGCGGTCGTGTGAGCTGCTTCTGGTTGCAGTGTTATCTAGTGGAGCTGATGCTATCCTTTCTTATTACAGGTATGATGGAACGTCCGATCTTGCCACAGTAGAGTCATATGACCCTGTGACAAACACTTGGCTGTCTGAGGTTTCCATGGGAACCCGACGTAGTTGTCTTGGTGTGGCGGTACTTCATGGACTGTTGTATGCTGCAGGTGGATATGATGGCGCTTCTTGCTTAAACAGGTGCGGTATATTAAGTACATGTTAATCTCCTCAACAGGATTATTTGAGGCTGAAAGGTAGGCTGGGGTACCCTGACATTTAATCCCTCAGATGCTGTGGTCAATTGTGACCACGGCATCTGAGCAGTCATCTAGAGGGAAGAGGCTTTCTTCTGTGACCAAATGGCCCCTGGTGATGAAATTGTTAGAGCTGTTTGGTTGCTATGGCAGCCTGGGGCCTTCTGAAGGCTCTCAGGTCTGCCATAGTAAAGTTCCTATTAAGTCCTGTCTCCGACAGGGATTAATAGGAAAATTTTGATTTTTACCATAGACTGTAGTGGTTAAAGGGATTCTGTCATCAGAATTTAGACCTATAACCTAAACATATGGCGAGGTCCCTACTAATACACTGAATCCTAAAGTGACCTTATCAAATGCGCCTGTGGCTCTATAATCATATAAAACAGGGTTTATATAACCTGTCACTTACGTCACAAATGTGTCCAAGGGGACGTCTCATGATGCAGGGTGCCCGGCTGCAGCCATCTCGTTTTGGTGCCCAGCGCCGCCTTCTGAATTGAAATCGCCGCCCTCCCTTTCATTAGAGCCGCCTACCTCAGTTCATCGCCGCCTCTCTAACGTCCGCTCTCCTCAGCCAGATCCCACGCGTGCGCACTAGGTATGACCTAGCTGTAGGAGGTTGGATGGCTGTAATAGGGCGGTCAAGGCAGGTTAGAGCGAAGTGCGCCGGCCGGCGCATGCGCACTTCGCTTGACGAGGCCGCTGCCAGGAGTCCGCACGGGCGCATCAGGTCATACCTAGTGCGCACGCGCAGGATCTGGCTGAGGAGAGCGGACGTTAGAGAGGCGGCGATGAACTGAGGTAGGCGGCTCTAATGAAAGGGAGGGCGGCGAGTTCAATTCAGAAGGCGGCACTGGGCACCAAAACGAGGTGGCTGCAGCCGGGCACCCTGCATCATAAGACGTCCCCTTGGACACATTTGTGACGTGAGTGACAGGTTATATAAACCTGTTTTATATGATTATAGAGCCACAGGCGCATTTGATAAGGTCACTTTAGGATTCAGTGTATTACTAGGGACCTCGCCATATGTTTAGGTTATAGGCCTAAATTCTGATGACAGAATCCCTTTAACCATTGCAGTCTATGGTATAAGCGATATAGTGATCTGTGTCCATGTCTCCCTTGGAGGCCAAATGTGCAAACTATTAAAATCTAAAAGTACTTATCTGTAACAGGAAAAAACAATATCAAACAACCAGAACTGATGTTTTTTAGTCGCTTCACTTTCATAAATAATTAAAAAGTAATCAAAACATCAGACGTACCCTAAAATTTGTATCAATAAAAACTATGGCATGCCCTGCAAAATAACACACAGCTCTATAGATCGAAGTATAAAAAAGTTAGAGTTTTGGAAGGCAGTGAGTAAAAAACAAAAATTCAAAAATGGAAAATGTGCGACAAGAGGTTGTTAAAATCTCATCCATTTTGCTGCCATTTTAAATGCTGCAGATTTTCTGCTTGCAGTTCAGCAGCAGAAAATCCACAACATATGTCCACTAAATGGGGCTACTCCCACTCACTGTCCAATATGCAACTCTGATCTATTGTTATTCTTACTTGATGACCTTTATCATTGCAGTGCAGAGCGTTATGACCCCCTCACAGGCACATGGACATCTATCGCTGCTATGAGCACTAGACGTAGATATGTCAGAGTGGCAACACTAGGTAAGTCTTTCAGACTTCAATGTTCCTTTTGCCATGTAGACTTTGTGCAGTACCTATATTTAAAGAAGTACTAAATCGAGAAATTAAAGGGATTTCATAAGATTGAAAAATGGGCTACAATTTTTTCAGAAACAACGACAATCTTTTACCCATGTTATTTCAGCTCACTTGATTGGGACCAACCTGCAATACCAGACACAACCTGTGAGCAGCCATGGTGCGGTTTCTGGAAGAAAGCAGCCGTGTTTTTTTAATCTCATACAACCCCATTAATGGGAGAAAATATATCATAAATACTTGTCTATTTGTCCATCTGAAATGGCTTAAAGGGTTTATTCCATGATTAATGTAAAACATGAAATGAATATCGGACATGATATAGTACATGACAATCTCTTTCTAACAAAGTTAGAACCAGCCTGGCAGCTGATGTCTTGCAGCAGCAGCTTTCTGCCCTGTCCCATTTATAACACATGCACACTTGGCCAAGTCGAGTTAGGGTTAGGCAATATCAAAAATATTCCCACAATAACGATATTAAGAAATGTATCGCAATAACGATATATATCGCAATAAATACAGATTTAGAAGAAACAATACTTGGGGCCACAAGGAGACATTATACTCTATGGGGTCTATAACTTAAAATGCCTCCTTGTTGCCCCATAAAGTATAATGTCTCCTCGTTGCCCCCATACAGTTTGTCTCCTTGTTGCCCCCATACCGTATAATGTATTCTTGTTGCCCCATACAGTATAATGCCTCCTTATGGCCCCCATACAATAGGGGCCACAAGGAGACATTATTGTATACTGTATGGGGGCAACAAGGAGACATCATACTGTATCGGGGCAACAAGGAGACATTGTACTGTCCTAGTTCTCCTCAATGCCCCGTAAATCCCGCACCCGCACCTGTACCGTCCCGTTAAGTATTCGACGCAGGCACAGTGAGTGAAGCCGGCAGCAGGAGAGCGTCCTTCACTCACTGCGCCTGCGCCAAATACTAAACGGGACGGGGCAGGCGCGGGATTTTTTTACGGGCACAGAGGAGAACTAGCACATCAATCAACTGGACATGGGCGTGCCAAAGGGTGAGAAGACGGAGCCTCTAGGTGCTGCAGCAACGCCCTCATAGCACCTAGAGGCTCATTAGCATATTATAAAAGTCTTTATTTTGAGGGAACGGCGGCAGGCAGGGAGTTAGAAATCATACAGTTGTGTTCTGCTGACATTAGCACATCGCTAATGTCAGCCAGATACATAACGATTTTTATGATGACAGAAACCCTTTAAGGCCTCCTATATGACCTCATTTATAAAATGCTCTCCCCTCTAGTATAATGCCCTCATAAATAATGCTCTTCCCCCACCACCACCTGGTATTTCCCACAGTATTGCCAGGGATATATTAAAAAATATATAAATAAATTATACTTACCTGTGCCCTGTGTCCATCTGTAATGTAGGCCACAGGTTTCTTCTTTCTTCAGGCCACAGGGTCTGAGTTGCTGCTTCCCAGTGCCAGCAGTCATGATGAGATCACTGTGACCACCTGCGATGGTCACGGGCGGTGCGATGGCATGGTCACTTTACAATGTCATTGTGCCAACCATGACCTGGTGCAGTAAGTCGTGATGATGTAAACACAACTGCCTAGGACGGTAATGGTGAAGCTTTTACAGACTGAGTGCCCAAACTGTAACCCAAAACCCACATATTTATCGCAAAAGTGCCAACGCGGCAATTTACCCTGAATACTATAGTCCAGTATAGTATATCTTCCATGTACTTTATCATTTCTCTATAATAGCCTGCCTGCATTCAGTGCGCTGCCTGTGCCGTTGATAGCGCACCCTGCGCTGATGAATGGCAGGAAAAGTCTAAGGCATATTGGTACGCCATAGACTGTTTCCAGGGTGCGGGTGCCCACAGAGAGGACTGAGTGCCGCCTCTGGCACTCGTGCAATAGGTTCACCACCACTGGCCTATGCCGTCCTACTGCCTCATAGGTTTCAAGCCTAGCGGCCTGAGGCTTATGGGGATGAACAGCGAGGATGGAAGCCAGAGGCTCTGGTGCACCGCAGCAAACTGCAGCCCTCCTGAGAGGGGAGGCAGAAGCGGGCCTAACGTCACTAAAATACCACGGTAAGGCCTCTTTCACACTTGCGTGTACTCCATTTGCCGGAGGTGCCCGCCGGATCCGTAACACCGCAATTGAACTGAAAGCATTTGAAGACTGATCCGTCTTCAAAATGTGTTCAGTGTTAATACAGGGAATGCAGAATTATTAGGCAAGTTGTATTTTTGAGGATTCATTTTATTATTGAACAACAACCATGTTCTCAATGAACCCAAAAAACTCATTAATATCAAAGCTGAATATTTTTGGAAGTAGTTTTTAGTTTGTTTTTAGTTTTAGCTATTTTAGGGGGATATCTGTGTGTGCAGGTGACTATTACTGTGCATAATTATTAGGCAACTTAACAAAAAACAAATATATACCCATTTCAATTATTTATTTTTACCAGTGAAACCAATATAACATCTCAACATTCACAAATATACATTTCTGACATTCAAAAACAAAACAAAAACAAATCAGTGACCAATATAGCCACCTTTCTTTGCAAGGACACTCAAAAGCCTGCCATCCATGGATTCTGTCAGTGTTTTGATCTGTTCACCATCAACATTGCGTGCAGCAGCAACCACAGCCTCCCAGACACTGTTCAGAGAGGTGTACTGTTTTCCCTCCTTGTAAATCTCACATTTGATGATGGACCACAGGTTCTCAATGGGGTTCAGATCAGGTGAACAAGGAGGCCATGTCATTAGATTTTCTTCTTTTATACCCTTTCTTGCCAGCCACGCTGTGGAGTACTTGGACGCGTGTGATGGAGCATTGTCCTGCATGAAAATCATGTTTTTCTTGAAGGATGCAGACTTCTTCCTGTACCACTGCTTGAAGAAGGTGTCTTCCAGAAACTGGCAGTAGGACTGGGAGTTGAGCTTGACTCCATCCTCAACCCGAAAAGGCCCCACAAGCTCATCTTTGATGATACCAGCCCAAACCAGTACTCCACCTCCACCTTGCTGGCATCTGAGTCGGACTGGAGCTCTCTGCCCTTTACCAATCCAGCCACGGGCCCATCCATCTGGCCCATCAAGACTCCCTCTCATTTCATCAGTCCATAAAACCTTAGAAAAATCAGTCTTGAGATATTTCTTGGCCCAGTCTTGACGTTTCAGCTTGTGTGTCTTGTTCAGTGGTGGTCGTCTTTCAGCCTTTCTTACCTTGGCCATGTCTCTGAGTATTGCACACCTTGTGCTTTTGGGCACTCCAGTGATGTTGCAGCTCTGAAATATGGCCAAACTGGTGGCAAGTGGCAAGTGGCATCTTGGCAGCTGCACGCTTGACTTTTCTCAGTTCATGGGCAGTTATTTTGCGCCTTGGTTTTTCCACACTTTTCTTGCGACCCTGTTGACTATTTTGAATGAAACGCTTGATTGTTCGATGATCACGCTTCAGAAGCTTTGCAATTTTAAGAGTGCTGCATCCCTCTGCAAGATATCTCACTATTTTTGACTTTTCTGAGCCTGTCAAGTCCTTCTTTTGACCCATTTTGCCAAAGGAAAGGAAGTTGCCTAATAATTATGCACACCTAATATAGGGTGTTGATGTCATTAGACCACACCCCTTCTCATTACAGAGATGCACATCACCTAATATGCTTAATTGGTAGTAGGCTTTCGAGCCTATACAGCTTGGAGTAAGACAACATGCATAAAGAGGATGATGTGGTCAAAATACTCATTTGCCTAATAATTCTGCACTCCCTGTATGGCAGCCAGGACGCTATTAAAGTCCTGGTTGCCATAGTAGTAGTGGGGAGCGGGGGAGCAGTATACTTACCGTCCGTGCGGCTCCCGGGGCGCTCCAGAATGACGTCAGAGCGCCCCATGCGCATGGATGACGTGATCCATTCGATCACGTCATCCATGCGCGTGGGGCGCCCTGACGTCACTCTGAAGCGCCCCAGGAGCCGCACGGACGGTAAGTATACTGCTCCCCACTACACTTTACCATGGCAAACAGGACTTTAGCATCCTGGCAGCCATGGTAACCATTCAGAAAAAGCTAAACGAGGGATCCGGTAATGCGCCGAAACGACGTTTAGCTAAAGGCCGGATCCGGATCAATGCCTTTCAATGGGCATTAATTCCGGATCCGGCCTTGCGGCAAGTGTTCAGGATTTTTGACCGGAGCAAAAAGCGCAGCATGCTGCGGTATTTTCTCCGGCCAAAAAACTTTCCGGTCCGGAACTGAAGACATCCTGATGCATCCTGAACGGATTTCTCTCCATTCAGAATGCATTGGGATAAAACTGATCAGGATTCTTCCGGCATAGAGCCCCAACGACGGAACTCTATATCGGAACAGAACAACGCAAGTGTGAAAGAGCCCTAATTAGAAACGACAATATAATGGTGCCATATTACCATTTCTTAATACTATATTATAATATTATGTATATTATAGGGGGTTGTGTGGGATATCTGTTTATGAGGCAGTTTGCAGGAAACATGCTATGTGTGGGAGCATGAATTTCCATATGTGAACTCTGCTACTTTCACCGGACTGCACGGGACTACCTGACCCTAACTGTAATGATTATGTAAGTACAAATCATTACAGTTGAGATTGGGCAGAGACACACAGCATTATAAATAATTGTAATGCTGTGCGGTCCGTCCAAAAGAGCAGAGCACAACATGAATTCACGCCCCTGCTCATCTGAAACTGCCCTGAGACCAGCCCTTTTCACCAAGTTACGCTAAGGCCTCTTTCACACGGGCGAGTTTTCCGCGCGGGTGCAATGCGTGAGGTGAACGCATTGCACCCGCACTGAATCTGGACCCATTTATTTCTATGGGGCTGTGCACATGAGCGGTGATTTTCACGCATCACTTATGCGTGAAAATCGCAGCATGCCCCTCTTTGTGCGTTTATCACGCAACGCAGGCCCCATAGAAGTGAATGGGGCTGCGTGAAAATCTCAAGCATCCACAAGCAAGTGCGGATGCGGTGCGATTTTCACGCACGGTTGCTAGGAGACGATCGGGGTGGAGACCCGATCATTATTATTTTCCCTTATAACATGGTTATAAGGGAAAATAATAGCATTCTTAATACAGAATGCATAGTACAATAGCGCTAAATTTAAATCACCTTAATCCACTTGCTCGCGCAGCCCGGCTTCTCTTCTGTCTTCTTCTTTGCTGTGTACAGGATAAGAACCTGTGGTGACGTCACTCCGGTCATCACATGGTCCATCACATGATCTTTTACCATGGTGGTGGATCATGTGATGGACCATGTGATGACCGGAGTGACGTCACCACAGGTCCTTTTCCTGCAATCAGAAAAGAAGGAGACAGCAGAGAAGCCGGGCTGCGTGAGCAAGTGGATTAAGGTGAGTTACATTTATTTATTTTTAACCCCTCCAGTACTATGCATTCTGTATTCAGAATGCTATTATTTTTCCTTATAACCATGTTATAAGGGAAAATAATACAATCTACACAACCCCGATCCAAAACCCGAACTTCTGTGAAGAAGTTCGGGTTTGGGTACCAAACATGCCGATTTTTCTCACGCGCGTGCAAAACGCATTACAATGTTTTGCACTTGCGCGGAAAAATCGTGCATGTTCCCGCAACGCACCCGCACCTTTTCCCGCAACGCCCGTGTGAAAGAGGCCTAAGTGTTCTCATAATCTAAACTCAAATGTGTGGAAAATGATGGGGACAGTAAAATTCCCCCTGGAAATATATATGCATGGGAGTGTGTCATAAATGTTGCTTCTATGTAGAGGTCTTTTACGTTTTTACTGTACTGTTCCTTTAATATTTTTAGATGGTAACCTTTATGCAGTCGGGGGATATGACAGTTCTTCTCACTTGGCCACGGTGGAAAAATATGAGCCTCAGGTGAGTTCACAACCATTGATATAGCATTATCCATGATTTATTTTGACTTGTATTGAGAGTATTGGGTTCCTGCTTTAGGACATGCCTAAGTATTAAGTTACATTAATAAATGAAGTGCTACATTTCCACAAGTATATGTTATGTACAAGCGGTTAACTCTACCCCATTACACAGGGTTGAAGACAAACAAGCATCAGACACCCATATCCTTGGACGGAGGCTAATGATGCCTCCAGGTCTTAATTTGATATTTTGCTGTGTGATATATTGTATGGTTACTTGAACCCTGACCCCAGAACCTGCTATGATACACAGTATATTAGAAAGTTAGTGCTATGTTTAGTTGGTTCAGCCATAGCTATATAAATGCATGGTACAGTGTATTATGACCATTGCTTTGTATTCCTTGCAGTTCAGGGTGTCACCAGCAGAGGGCAGTCTCTTCCTCTTTAAAATGGTTTCCAGTGTTCTCAGGTAGTGTCCCTTATAGAAACTTCTGCCAGACGAAACTGTTTTATCGACAGTCTTTTTTGACTAATTATGCTTCATTTACTTCACCTTAGATCCGTCTGTCTCAGGTATAAGTGACGAGTCCTAAGGCAAGTTTCACGTCTGTGGAGCATTTTCTATCTTTCTTTTCCAGTGTAGAAACCAGAAATTAAAAAAAAAATTAAAAAATAATCAGCTCATTTTTCTTTGATTTGCGTTTTTTGTGTAAGCATAAAAATCATTGGTTGTCTACAACAGATCGTACTAATGTTCGGTCACCAGCGGTACTGATCTAAATGGAGCTAAATGAGTGCTGAACAATGTGCCACATCATCAATTGGTTGGTTGTTACCGGCAGAAAATCTGTTAAAATGGTCCTCTATGCTCAGGACTAAATGGAAGTTTGTTTGGTTGTATGTATCACTGAGTAGTGGGACCTTTTCTCTCGAAGACCCGTTTTCTGTGCAATTTTGGATGTTCATCTCAATGATATTTCATGTTCCTTGAAATTATTCTTTGAATATTTTACATATACAGTACAGAAGGACACTTCCAGAGGGCCATCATACAGTTTCCCACAAAAATATATCTGTGTTCTCCGTTAACATAATGTTTTGTTGTCCACATACATTACATACTTTATTAACTAGAAGTGCTAATTGTTTCCCTGTGGTA
Organism: Bufo bufo; assembly: GCF_905171765.1. Taxonomy (NCBI): domain Eukaryota; kingdom Metazoa; phylum Chordata; class Amphibia; order Anura; family Bufonidae; genus Bufo; species Bufo bufo. The sequence goes on along the minus strand of NC_053389.1, from coordinate 98,050,036 downwards.
TGTTAAACCAATTTATAGCTGGGTGACAAGTGTTAACATGATAAGTGGTATAAATAGCCCGGGTAATGTTAGACACGGAAACACATTTTTGGCATTTTTTATTTTTTTGCTAATCAACAATTTTACCCAAATTATTCTTTACAATTCTTTTAAAATATATTAATTCAAAAATGTCTAATTTTACAGCAGATAGGAAGAACGTGGAACAGAGTTGCAGTAGGGGATCCTTGTGGCATCCATGCTATAATAAACGTGATAAGTGATGACACTAAAGGTGGCCATACACATTAGTCTAAAGTTAAAAAATACTATTTCAACCAAAACCATTATTCGTCAGGTGAAATGAACAATCGTATTAGGCTACTTTCACACTTACGCTAGGAGGGTCCAGCAGGCTGTTACGGCAGGGGAACAGCCTGCCGGATCCGTACTAGCGCTAGCCCAAGTGTGCAGCAGGGTCCGGCCGCAGCACGGCAAACATGCCGAGAGGCGGCCGGAACAGCCTGCCGGACCCTAGCCCAAGTGTGAAAGTAGCCTTAGCCAAACGATGACAGATTGTCATTGACAAAAAATTGGCTGTATTTAAAATTTGTGCCAAATAATCAGACAAAAGATATTTTGTTTAAATGAAGAACATCCTCAGAAAGATTGTTCATTCTTCACGAGGTGATATTGAAGATGTATGGCCAGTCTGTATATCTGTAGCTGCAAATATAGACTAAAATGTGTATGGCTGCATCTGCAAAACAATCGTCAGTTGTCCAACCATCAACCTGCTTCTGTCTGAAGGTGCCCATGCACATTCTATAGCTGCTATATCACCGACTCTCCCGGCTCCTCCATACACGTTCAGTTCAGCCAAATGTGTATTCATTGGGGAAAGTGAAGAAAAAAAGGAACAGGCCAAAAATTTTTTTAAGTGCGTTTAGACTATTGCAAGGAGCAGCCGATTGTCATGAAGGAAACGTTCCTTCCCAACAATCGGATGCTTAAGTGGAGGTTATAGGGGTTCTCCAGGAATTAAAAAAATGAAAATACCTAAATATTTTATAATAAATATATTCACAAATACCTTTAATTACTGGCCATTTTGTTTCCCCTGATTGCTCCCCAGACAAAACAAGTCATTATAACTAATGAAAGGTATTTGGGAATATATTTTTAATAAAGTAATATTGAAGTATTTTCATTTTCTTAATTCCCGGAGAACACCTTTAAAGGGGTTTTACCATCACATACAATAGGGGCATATCGCTAGGATATGCCCCCATTGTCTGATAGGTGCAGGACCCGCACTTACAACAAGAACCGAGCAGGAAAATGAGTGGAAGGCTCACTGCGCATGCGCAGCTGCCCTCCATTCATTTCAATAATTGGCCTGAATATCTGGCTGTGTAAATCCAGCATTAGTCTGCCCGATCTTTCTCTCTCCCAACGCCGTCTGTCGGGGAAGAGTCAGGAGCTCCCTACACACATTAGACTGTTGCCAAACCCGCCATTCTAAGCGGATTCAGCCAACAATACACTGATTTATATGAGGGGCCTTAATGTGTTTGCACATTAGGTGGAAATTGACTAAAAAGTTGAACAACCATTAAAGGGGTGGTCCAAGTTATGAAAAAAATATATATAGCACTGTAAATCTGATGGGCGGCAATATATCACTAAGCTAAGCAAGTTTTAGGCAAAAGAAATCTATTTCCTCATTTCCCTGGTTTTCTTCTGGTCCTTTGTTTACCTGCAATAACAACAATCTCTGCCCCTTCCCCTGCTCTGAAAAGGGAGTGAATACAAGTGCAGCCCTGAGTAACATGTCTGACTGCTGGGAGACTCTGCAGCATGTTGTATGTGTAGGTCTACAGTCGTGGCCAAAAGTTTTGAGAATGACACAAATATTAGTTTTCACAAAGTTTGCTGCTAAACTGCTTTTAGATCTTTGTTTCAGTTGTTTCTGTGATGTAGTGAAATATAATTACACGCACTTCATACGTTTCAAAGGCTTTTATCGACAATTACATGACATTTATGCAAAGAGTCAGTATTTGCAGTGTTGGCCCTTCTTTTTCAGGACCTCTGCAATTTGACTGGGCATGCTCTCAATCAACTTCTGGGCCAATTCCTGACTGATAGCAACCCATTCTTTCATAATCACTTCTTGGAGTTTGTCAGAATTAGTGGGTTTTTGTTTGTCCACCCGCCTCTTGAGGATTGACCACAAGTTCTCAATGGGATTAAGATCTGGGGAGTTTCCAGGCCATGGACCCAAAATGTCAACGTTTTGGTCCCCGAGCCACTTAGTTATCACTTTTGCCTTATGGCACGGTGCTCCATAGTGCTGGAAAATGCATTGTTCTTCACCAAACTGTTGTTGGATTGTTGGATGAAGTTGCTGTTGGAGGGTGTTTTGGTACAATTCTTTATTCATGGCTGTGTTTTTGGGCAAAATTGTGAGTGAGCCCACTTCCTTGGATGAGAAGCAACCCCACACATGAATGGTCTCAGGATGCTTTACTGTTGGCATGACACAGGACTCACCTTTTCTTCTCCGGACAAGCCTTTTTCCAGATGCCCCAAACAATCGGAAAGAGGCTTCATCGGAGAATATGACTTTGCCCCAGTCCTCAGCAGTCCATTCATCCATCCATACTTTCTGCAGAAGATCAATCTGTCCCTGATGTTTTTTTTGGAGAGAAGTGGCTTCTTTGCTGCCCTTCTTGACACCAGACCATCTTCCAAAAGTCTTCGCCTCACTGTGCTTTCAGATACGCTCACACCTGCCTGCTGCCATTCCTTAGCAAGCTCTGCACTGGTGGCACTCCGATCCTGCAGCTGAATCCTCTTTAGGAGACGAACCTGGCGCTTGCTGGACTTTCTTGGACACCCTGAAGCCTTCTTAACAAGAATTGAACCTCTTTCCTTGAAGTTCTTGATGATCCTATAAATTGTTGATTGAGGTGCAATCTTAGTAGCCACAAAATCCTTGCCTGTGAAGCCATTTTTATGCAACAAAATGATGGCTGCACGCGTTTCTTTGCAGGTCACCATGGTTAACAATGGAAGAACAATGATTTCAAGCATCACCCTCCTTTTAACATGTCAAGTCTGCCATTTTAACCCAATCAGCCTGACATAATGATATCCAGCCTTGTGCTCGTCAACATTATCAGCTGAGTTTATAAGACGATTACTGAAAAGATCTCAGCAGGTCCTTTAATGACAGCAACAGGGGCGTAGCTAGAAATGCATGGGCCCCATAGCAAAAAAAAATTATGGCCCCCCCCCCCCCCTCTGTGCCATCCACAGATCCCCCTCCCCTAAATAGTGCCATCCACAGATCCCCCTCCCCTAAATAGTGCCATACACAGATCCCCCCTCCCCTAAATAGTGCCATCCACAGATCCCCCCTCCCCTAAATAGTGCCATCCACAGATCCCCCCTCCCCTAAATAGTGCCATCCACAGATCCCCCTCCCCTAAATAGTGCCATCCACAGATCCCCCCTCCCCTAAATAGTGCCATCCACAGTTCCCCCTCCCCTAAATAGTGCCATACACAGATCCCCCTCCCCTAAATAGTGCCATCAACAGATCCCCCCTCCCCTAAATAGTGCCATCCACAGATCCCCCTCCCCTAAACAGTGCCATACACAGATCCCTCTCCCCTAAATAGTGCCATCCACAGATCCCTCTCCCCTAAATAGTGCCATCCACAGATCCCTCTCTCCTAAATAGTGCCATCCACAGATCCCTCTCCCCTAAATGGTGCCATCCACAGATCCCCCTCCCCTAAATAGTGCCATACACAGATCCCCCTCCCCTAAATAGTGCCATCAACAGATCCCCCCTCCCCTAAATAGTGCCATCCACAGATCCCCCCCTCCCCTAAATAGTGCCATCAACAGATCCCCCCTCCCCTAAATAGTGCCATCCACAGATCCCTCTCCCCTAAATAGTGCCATCCACAGATCCCTCTCCCCTAAATAGTGCCATCCACAGATCCCTCTCCCCTAAATAGTGCCATCCACAGATCCCTCTCCCCTAAATAGTGCCATCCACAGATCCCCCCTCCCCTAAATAGTGCCATCCACAGATCCCTCTCCCCTAAATAGTGCCATACACAGATCCCCCCTCCCCTAAATAGTGCCATCCACAGTGCCATCCACACTCCCCTAAATAGTGCCATACACAGATCCCCCTCCCCTGAACAGTGCCATCCACAGTATCAGGTGCCTCTCTCCCCCCCCCCCCATGTGCCAGTATCAGGTGCCAACCCCCCCCCAGGTGCCAGTATCAGGTCAGGTGCCAACCCCCCTCCCCCCATGTGCCAGTATCAAGTGCCCCCCCCTGCCCCCGCTCCCCCCGCTCCCCCCATGGCAGTAACAGTCGGGTATTAAAAAAAATAAAATAAACACTTCTACTTACCTCCATGTCAGCGATGCGATGCAGCCTCTTCCTGTGTCCCTCCCTGTATTGTGTCCCGCCCTGTATGTCCATATATGGAGTCACTGCTTGTATTTCAGAAAAGGTTTCTGCTGGGATTCGAACCCACGACCTTCTGTATCAGAGGCAGAGCACCTAACCTCAAGACCATAACAGCTGCCTTGCTGCTGACTGAAAAATTATGAGACTTCTACTGTTATAGCTGGCTAAGTGTACATCTATACACATAGCTGCTCATATATAGAGATATAGCAGAGCTGAGTGTGCTGGGATAGCTGTCATATAGAGATATAGCAGTGCTGGGTGTGTTGGGGCAGCTGTCATATGTATAGATGTACACTTAGCCAGCTATAACAGTAGAAGTGTCAAATTTTTTCAGTCAGTTGCAATGCCTTCTTTATGGCTGTGAGGGTTAATGCTTTGCCTCTGATACACTGATACATTGGAGGTTGTGGGTTCGAATCCCAGACACATCAGGAGACTTTAGTATATACAGTAAGATTAGAGCACATTAGCGAGGGAACATTAAGACCGCTGCTGTGAAGGGGCCCTGAACAGTAAGACATCCATTAACTAACTTGAAAATAAACTGTCGGGGCCCGAAGTTACGCCACCTCCTGGCTGCCTGTGTGTAGTGTCTGTGTGTGTTAATAAAAAAAAAAAAAAAAAAAAAATTTGAATGCGGTCGGACGGGCCCCCTAGTGGCGTAGGGCCCCATAGCCACTGCTATGGTTGCTATGGCAACATTCTGGAGTATATGCAAATTGCTATTATAAAAACTTAAGCAGCAACTTTTCCAATTTCCAATATTTATGTAATTCTCAAAACATTTGGCCACGACTGTACAAGTCCCAGCTGTACAATGACACTGCTGATACACACAGGATCTTACTCCTACCTGTTCTTGTGCAATGCTCTGCCGATCTCCTCTAGTCTCTTAGCTCCTGTGCCCAGCATTTTTTCTCCTCACTGCCTGTAGCTACTCAGTAAAGCCTTCAGCCCTGAGTCTGTGCTGCTTAAGGGGTAAAGTTTTTCCAGAAAAATACGGGGCGAGAGCAATAAGCAACAGACGCAATGCAGGGGGGCGTGGTCAGCACAGTGATGTCTCATGTACAGACACACATCTGATATCTCATGCTTGTGCATGAAACCTCATCGGAGCAGGCAGAGAAGCTGACATCACAGGTCATGTGACCCTCAGTGAAATCTGAGAAAGCAGCAACTGTAGATGCAGTAAGTGCATGGTAAAGCCTTTACATTTGATTAGTTAGAAACGTACAAAAAAAACAAAAATAACTCTGCAACCCCTTTAAACAAGTAATTTCCCAGTGAGCAATAATTTTGCAGACAGCCATTCACATTAGTCCATATTGGCCATTACAGTTGTACGAACCAGCCATACATGTTCAATGAATATCTTTCTTTGAACGAACAATCTTTCATCTAGATGATGGTGGTCTGTCATCGGCCAGTTAAAATAATCATTTGTTGGGAAATTCCACTTGATGAACAATAGTTTTGGTTGAAATTGCCTGCTTTGATCAAATTTAGACTAATGTATATGGCGACCATTAAAGGGGTTGTTCAACCCTGTAGACGAGATGGTCTATCCTTAGGATAGGCCATCAATATCTGATCAGCGGGGGTCCGACACCCTGTACCACCGCTGATCAGCTGTTCTGCAGTTGCTCCAGGTTCTGAACTACACGCCTTGGTCTGTTGCACAGTGGACAGAGCTGGTTACTGTACTGATCCCACTGCTCCATCCACTGGTTACTGCAGAACAGCTGATTAGCTGGGAGTCGGACAGAGGATAGGCCATCACTTCAAAATGGTTGGACAACCTCTCTAAGTCTGCCAAAGCCACAAGCACGCTTTTCAGCATCACTCCATTTGGGCTTAATAGAGGGTCCTACGCTGGTAAACCCCTCCCTCTCTATGACTTCTAAACGATCTAATAAAATTGGATTGTTGATTAGATTCCTACTCTGTAATGTCTGATTTTGTCTGTACATATAAACTCTGAATTGAAAGGTGCTGTGGAATATGTTGGTGCTATATTAAGATTCATGAATGGACTGGGACCTAAAAGTGGCCCTAAAAAAACAGACCTAAAAGTGGCCCTATGTTGTAAGCTGGTCCAAATTGACACAAGGGCAGGTTAACACGTATGCAGAGACAACAGAAGTAGGCAGGGCCAGCAATAATGTAGTGCAGAACAAAATACCACAGTACAGCACAAAATACTATCACCCCTTGCAACAGTATTCAACTGTATGACCGTCCTGAGGATGGTGATACAGTTGAATTCAACCTGTGACTGTTGGCCGGGTTCATAAGTATCTGATGCGCCTACATTAATTAATGCTGAGAGCATCAGATCATTATGTACCTGGTGGCGGCTATGAGGAAGGCCTTAGTGGCCCTCTGAGCTTCGGCCCACCAGGAAATTTCCCTGTGTGGTCTATGGCCAGTCCACCCCTGTAAAGATAATTAACATTTGTGAGGCCTGTTTCAAATTATTCTTGATCTCTAGTTGTTGTATCCACAGGGGTAATGTTCACCGATCAGCAGAACGAAGGCACACCATGGAATACCTAAAACAGTGGCGTCTATACCAATGTGGTTGTGCCGAGGGCGGACTAGGAACTTAGTCGCCCTGGAGAAAAAAAAAGCTAAAAGTGGCCCCATTTGTATGCGGGTCCAAATTGACAGAAGGCCAACACAAGTAGGTGGGGCATCAAAGCAGATCCAAATACCTCAGTGCAACACAATAAACATCCCCAGCAGCATCAAAAACCACAGTGCAGCACAAAATAATGCCCCAGTAGCATTATATACCTCCTCAGAAGCTGCCCCTCTGTGGTGCATTCTGTCCTACTACTCCACTTGCCTCAGGATGGCAATACAGTTGAATCTAGGAATCAGGAGGGCATCTGTGGTCGCCAGCCAGGCACATAACTACTTGATTCCCCCAGCGTGAACTATGGGAGCAACAGAGCGTTACTTACCTAGCTGGTGGCCGTGAGGAGGGCTGAGGAGGCCCTCTGGGTATCAGCCCACTGGGAAATTTTCCTGTAGAGTCTATGGCTAATCCACCCCTGTGAATGGGCTGAGCTTCAAAACCAGGTACAGCCACACCTGCATGGGCATGCTGTGCTGGGCACTGCATTTATGGAAGTGCGGCTTTCCAGTGTTGTCATAACGATACCATCAACATAACCTCCTAGAAAACCCCTTTAAATCTGAATGACTTTCCCATCATCCAGTATTACATGCATAGTGAACTAACTATTTATTTTTTTCCCACAGATAAACACATGGACTCCAATTGCCAACATGTTAAGCCGCCGTAGCAGCGCTGGTGTGGCCGTGCTAGAGGGAATGTTATATGTCGCCGGGGGAAATGATGGCACAAGCTGCCTAAATTCTGTGGAGAGATATAACCCAAAAGCTAACACATGGGAGAGCGTGGCCCCAATGAACATTAGGAGGTAATATAGAAGCATCACTGCACCATAACACATTCACCCATATAAGCCATTTACTGCTTAGTTAACAGGAAAAACACAATCCCTGTAATTTAATTGGTTTCTACCATTAAATGGCTCTAACGGACACTGCTCTCCAACATAATCCATCTCCTCCGTTTATATCACATCAAAGGAAGGGCTTCACAAAAACTCTTTATGTACATGAGAGGATTGTCTACCATCAGATAAACTCCAGCTGGGAGATTGGTGCTGGCACTGGGGAGGGGGACTTTCTATAGCCCCCTGCTGCGTAGCCTCAGGAGGCTTGCTAATCAGGAGTAATCCATTTCTGGTGAGGAACACTTTCTACAGTGACTGTTTTCCTGTAACAGACATGTAAATACATAACAGCTAACACATGTTCTTAACCTACACCTACATGCTGGAAGTCCCTTTTATATATTGACCGTTATAGTTATGGCGGTAAGGACCTCCAAAGATCTTAATTTCCATCTTTGACATTGCAACACCAAAAGGTTGAGTAGCAACCTAGTAGGTTGTTTTAATATCCTGCTGAAGAATTTGTAAATGAGCATTACTAAACCTCTCAGCTTCCTGCCGGTTGATGATTGAATCCCAGACAAATGATAAATGAAGTGAATCTTTGAAGGAAAGTTTAATGCCAGCCCCCAAGGGCTGTTTCCAACCCCTGTTTGGGCAGTTGAATGCCTTGTTTTAGATCTACATCTAATCTCTTGTCTGTTTACAGGAGCACTCATGATCTGGTGGCAATGGATGGGTGGCTTTATGCAGTAGGAGGCAATGATGGAAGCTCAAGCCTGAACTCCATTGAGAAGTACAACCCACGTACCAACAAGTGGGTAGCAGCATCCTGTATGTTCACCCGAAGGAGCAGCGTAGGAGTAGCAGTTTTAGAACTTCTCAATTTTCCTCCTCCATCGTCCCCTACTCTCTCTGTCTCCTCAACCAGCCTCTGACAAAGAATCAGGTCCTTCACATCAAGGAGAAGCCCCCACTGTATGTTGTAAATGAAATTGATCCTTTGGAGAAAAATACTACATTATCACTTCTGAGGGGCTTCTTCCTGGGACATGCCATTTGTCCATGTAACCTCTTCACTGCTGGAAAGGCGTGCATCCCATTGCAAAGATACCTCTTTGCCATTTAAAAACATGACTTTCTCTAAGACCAATCTGATATCAGGGTTAACTTAAAGGATTTCCCTGAAAGTGGTCTGGAAATTGCATCTCATTACTCCGTAGCAGAAGACATCAGGGAAGACGGTGATCTTTGCTCTCCTCTTTGCTCTGTGCAGGTCCCTCAAGCAGGAAAGGAGCATTACAATGAAAAACCGAAGTCTTCTGCCTTTGAAGCAATCAATGACTCCAGGACCATCTGTCATGAAATGTCCCTCTTAATATACAAATAGCCAAAGGATCGTTTAGTGCAGTTGGGATATGAATATTAAATATTTGATATCCTCAATGGACTGATCGATGGACTGCGTCTCAGAAATCCTGGAAATAGGCACTACATGTACATAAGGTCCCCCCTGCCTACTGTTGCACTGTTTGCTCAGAAGAGTACCAACCTTGGCATTGATGCAAGCTTAGAAGTGGTAGTACAATACAGAGTCCTCAAGCCCTGGATTACATGGTCTCAATTGACTTCTGCTGGAAATATAAGAAACTGTTGACATCCTCAGAATTAAGGCAGCTTCCATAAAATCTCTCCATTTACCTCAAAACATTGACAGAATATTGAGAAGTTGTTGAGAAACTGAATGAATGAAAGAAACGCCAAAACTGCCCTGTTTAAATTTATTGTTCTATTAGAAGGGATGGGCACCTATGGTCATATCCACCTCAGAACCTGAAGGTGAACTATCTGCTTTCTGTTAGACATGTGGTATCTAGTGGGAATGAGCAAACTTCTGTTTTCAAGTTCGGCTTACAAGGTTCAGGTTATCTAAGAATTTCATTATGGTTTCTGCTACCGCAGACCATAACTTATGGTCCGTGGTAGCGGAATCCATAACGGAATTCTTAGATAACCCGAACCTTGTACTTCGAACTTAAAAACAGTTCGCTCATTCCTAGTATCTAGTCTAAAGAAGATCCAGTTCCTAATATTGGCCATGCACATAAGATGAACAAGTTGACATGTTCAGAGGCTGGAGCTCAGAGGCTCTCCCAGGAGAGAAAAAGGATTGGGTATGTTGAAATACAGCATGTTGACATGGCCAATTACTCATCCAGAAATCAACGCTGTTCGTCAACATTTGTCTAATTTGTATGGCCAGCTTAAGTGAGACTATGTAGTTTACTTTTGGCCATGTGGGTGGAAGCAGCCAAAGGTTAGCATCCTCTTCAGTGACTGAGTGAATGACTAACTGGGTGCAAATATGCAGTATATATTTTAGCAACACATTGGATATAAGCTTTGACCAACCCAATTTATATTGCCTTGTGAACAGTGGTGTGAGCAGCTTGAAAGTATGCCTCCCTGCCAGCCATGATGGTTGGGTTTTTGGCACTTGGTTCAAGAGTTGAAAGGCAAACAGTAACTTTCACCCTATCCCATAACCATATAACACTATAGAGCTGACTTCATGATGGTTGAGGGTAAATCATTATGCGTACTTTGTGAAAGAAATGTTGATAGGTCATGAGGATAGCTCATTAATATCATCAGTCATCAATATCAGATAAGAGGGGTCTGGCACCCCCTACGATCAGCTGTTTCAGGCTGCCACTGTGCCGGAGACTATAGTGTATAGAGCAGAAGCAGTAGGCTTTATACACTGTGTAATTTCTGGTGCTGGTGTACTTGAATGGGAGCTGAGCTGCAGTGCCCCAGCACACCCACTACATAGTGTATAGAGCCATCTGCCTCCTGCTCTGTACACTGTATAGGAAGATACTCAATGTACAGAGCCTGCTGCTTCTGCCATGTACACCACAGCAGCCCGAAACAGCTGATCGTGGAGGTGTTTGATCATGGACCCCAAAGATGTGATATTGATGACCTATCCTGAGGATCTGTCCTCAATATCTGTAGTCCAGAAAACTCCATTAATGAGATTGTTCGTTCACGTACAGTTTCATTTCACACAAGGTGATGTGGTGAGTTTAGGACCCTCATAAATGGGTTGAGGATGGGGACAATTATTGGAAACGCTTGTTCTCCTAGTAGTAATCATTGCTCCCCATACAGAGGGGTTGATTGCTGCACGTAATTGCAGCTGAACGATCGGGCAATGATCAGGAACAAAATTGTTTATTGTCGATTGTTGCCCTGTGCAGCGGCCCATGCAAATGGGTCCTTAATGTCCACATAAAAAGACCTGATCGGCTGATAAGTTATAGCTAATAGGCGGAAGCAATCGTTTGCCTGATCATTGGCCTGTGTAAATGGGACTTAAGTGGTACTAGAGGTGTCCCCTGCTTTTTTGTTGAGCATGGATGGGTGAGAGCCAGGTGAAGGCTAGCTAATATCCATTGCCTAATTGACAGCTCTATATGACTGCACTTCTGCACCTTCTCAGTAAGTCATGATGGATTGTCATGTAGCAGATGTTTCTCCTGAATGCTAATGTCTTAACATCTCCATTTTCTACACTGCACAATCTGCACATTTGCTATTCCAGGTGCTTCTAACTTACACTACTAAGAACCACTCTCTGCCATAGATTATTGTATATATGGTTACCATGAAATGTTGCACTTCCTCATGAACATAAGTCTATTTTTAACTATTTATAGAAAAAAAGTTAATTATTTTTTCTATATTTATTTATGCATCTCATGCGACTTCTGCACTAAGTATTGCTGTGTAGTTGTTTTCTGGACCAGGATTCTCCCTAACAGCACATTTCCACATGTCCTCTCTTATAGCTCATACAGTTTGCACGTCTTCCGAAACAGATTTTCATTGTAGTGAGTGGCATGCCTTTCCCACAATACACCTCTTCACCGAAGCCTTCACCGCTTGGCATCTCAAGTGCTTTCAACAACTTTGAAGATCATTGCGCAGACACAATGCAGGTCTCCCATACATGAGTGACCACTTGGAGCTGGGTCTTTCAGCAATGTAGTAATGGCCTGTTGTCTGTTGTTTTTTCTCACTTGGGAAGCCGTTGCCATTCATTGCTGCAGGAAAATGCAAGCTCCTTGTAGAGGAGAATCCAACAACAGACGACCAATTTGTAGGAACACGTCTGCTAAACAATGCTATAATGAGATGACTTGCCTTTATCAAGTCACATTAATACAGTATGTGTAACCAGCTGAATGGAAAACTAGGTTTGTAAGAGTCTACAACAAGTAGTCAGATCTTGTGGCTGTGTTCACATGATGCGGCCACAACACAGTCAAAGCCACAAAAATGCTAGTCGGCGCGGTTTTCAAATTCAATGCAGTTGAAAGCGGTTTGAGAATGGTTGTGCGGTATTGCAGGCATTAGCTGCAGGCTGGTGCTTTTTTTTTTTTTTTACGGCAATATATGAACACCGCTTTAAAGCAGTTTTCCAGCTTCAACTCCAGTTTTAGCTAGAGCAAGGACAGCACTTTACCTGAAGTAAAAATAATAATAATAAAAAAAAGGCGTTCACCTGCTCCCTTTTTGTTTCATTTTAGCGTCAAGGGTCCAGCTGCTTCTGGTCCCCGCGTGTAGATTCCTGGACAGGGTGACATGTGCCTCTGCTGCCAATCGCTGGCCTCAAGGGTGACATGCCATATTGCGTAACATGTCACCGCTGAGGCCAGTGACGGCGCATGTGACCTTGTTCAGACATTTACACCTAGGGGACATGAAGAGGCTGGATCCTCTGTGCTGGAACAGAACGGTGCGGACAAGATGAGTGTTGCTTTTAGTTTAGGTACAGTGCTGTATAGGCCCTCACTAAAATTGGGGTTGAAGCTGGAAAACCCCTCTAAGCCAATTTATTGTTTACACATGCCAAGGAAGGGTTTAATAGAGTACATAGGATCTGAATGAGACCACTCTAGAGCCGGGGGGTATATATGGTAAATGTAGGGTCTCATGACTTGTGGCACATCCCCATTAACTTATCTGCTGCTGCAGACCAAAGTTTGTGAACCAACGAGTGAAAGCTCATTAAATGTCCATGCAGATAGGAGAAACAAAGCTATGGGGTGGGCAGAAATAGCAGTCCCACCTCAGCTCTTGAGCCTTGAGTCTCGGGGTTACTGTGTTACAGAGGAGGGGCTGTGTATGAGGTATGCACTGACAGTGGAGTTGGATTTCTTCACTAAGGGTGCACACACAAGTGGCGGTAAGCCATAATAACCACGTGCACATTAACGCTGATTGCCAAGGTGAACCTGTACATGCAGCTTTGAACCACCAGGTATAGGTGACAACTGGCGCTAATCCACGTACAGAAAATAAAGTGCAGGGTTCCAGCACAAAATTTCCTTGGTCATCCCATGGAAGATGACAAAAGTTAAATCCTAAACAAAACCTACGCGTTTCAAGTGGACACCCTACTCTTAATCATGGCATGCTAATCCACGTACAGTCTAAATTAAATTTAGCATTTTGTCACTCACATCTAGTTGGTTAGGTGGGGATAGGAATATCTTCTCACTCTGAGGATGATGTTGTTCATCATATGGCAGGGATGCCCGACCTGCGGCCCTCCAGCTGTTGCAAAACTACGATTCCCAGCATGCTCTAAAAGCTGTAGGCTGTTGAGGTATACTGGGAATTGTAGTTTTGCAACAGCTGGAGGGCCGCAGGTCGGGCATTCCTGTCTTATGGGATTAGGATCTGATGGATTTAGGAATTCATGTTCTACCTCCACAGAAATGCAGGATGAATGGCAAGATGCTCTGCTATCAGTTTCCTAACTGGACACTGTAAAGGGAATCTGTCATCAGCAACTTCCCTATCCAGCAGTTTTCCACTGCCTGGTCCTGTCAATCAAAGCAGCCTGGCACGATCTGGTCACAGAAAAGAGTGCAACAAGAGCAACGGTGACACCCTCATTGCACCAAAGGTCTAATTTGCATATTAAGAAAAAGTGTCATAACTCGGGAACGGAGCCTCAGATCAACAAAAGAAAAGCAGCATTTTAATTAGGTGAACCACAGCGATGTGTCTATGGGATAGGGAGGTCGCTGGTGACAGGTTCCCTTTAAGGACTTTGTTACTCTGCATTCATGGTTACAGTGCACTTTCTTTTTACATGGTAGCAGCTAGTGTCATCTCCATGATGAACTTTTCCCCACACCAGGAAATTTGCAAGCCGGGATATGTCATTTATATAATGTTAGCATTACTCTACCCAGGTGTCAATTGTTAGGTCATGTGATAACGAAGTTCCTCCTAGGTTCAGAAAACATAATAAAATGAAGTGTCATGTGACCTTACTAAATAAAAAAAAATATAAAACAAATATGTAAAATAAATATATAAAATAAAAATGTATAATATAAAAAAGAAAATATATACATTTCCATTCTACAAGGGTGATGACGGGAGTACTTGGCTGATGACAGACATTGCTAACCTTATGCTTGGATATGGCGTATGTGCAGCCTTCGGAAAACCTGAATGTCTATAATGAAACATCTCCATTAAGACGAAATAGTCTAACCAGATATTTTATTGGACTTCCATTAGGTGAAGGTCATTTAAAGACATTTTTACGTCTTCAATACTAACCTGAGCATATACATTGTCTTACATGGTTGTGGTGGGATCTTTGTGAATATCTTGTCAGATCCAGCATACTATCCATATCGATAATGTACTGATGACAGTGCTGTGTAAAAGTATTTGTCCCTCACCAGATTTCTTCTATTTTTGATAATTTGGCAGATTTAAATGATTCTGATCATCCAGCTAATTTTAATATAGGACAATACAAGAAAGCACAAAATGCAGCTTTCAAATGATTATTCCATTTATTGATGTATTGAAACCTATCTCAACAATGTGAAAAAGCTTCTCCTTCACCAGACCAAATAACTGGTTGTGCCACGCTTGGCAGTAATCACTGCAGTCAAACATTTGCGATTAACTTGTGATTCTTTGCAGAATTGTTTTAAGGATCCTACATTGCAGGGTTTTCGAGCATGAACTGCCAGTTTAGAGCCATGTCACAGCATCTCAAAAGCATCCAAGTCAGGACTTTGACTCATCCACTCCAAAACCTTAATTTTGTTTCTTTTGAGCCATTCAGAGGTGGACTTGCTGCATAACCCAGCTTCACTTGAGTTTTAGGTCACAAACTGACAGGCAGACATTCTACTTCAGGATCTTGTGATAGAGAGCAGAATTCTTCGTTCCATCAATTATGACAAGTTTCCGGGGTTCAGCAGAAGCAAAGCAGCTCCAGAACATCACACTACCACCACCATGTTTGACTGGTTACACCTTTGACTCATCAGTTCACAGAATATTATCCCAAAAGCCTTGAGGCAGACAAGCTTTTTTGTTCAGCAGTGGTTTGTATCTTGCAACTTTCTCACTGATGACATTTTTGCCCAGTTTTGCAATTGTGTACATTGAACTTAACTGAGTCAAGTGAGGTCCACAGTTCTTTAGATGTTCGTCTGGGTTATTTTGTGACCTCCTATCTGTGTCGTTGATGCTCTCTTAATGAAATTTTTTGGAACATTCACCACTGTTCTAAGTTCTCTCCATTTGTGAATGATTTTCCTCATTGTGGTTCGCTGGAGCCCCAGAAACTTAGCATTTGGTTTGTAATTCTTTCCAGACTGGTGGATTTCACGTATTTTGTGTCGCATCTGTATTTTATGGTCTTTAAATTGAGACATCATGTACTGCTTTTGGAGACCTTCTAGCCTTCAAACCTTCACATTGCCAGACAGGTTCTATTTAAAGTGTGACTTTCTTTTTTTCTTTTTTTTTTTTTAATGTGTGTATGGACAATAAGAGTAAGTGTTCTTGTAATACACTTTATTAAGGAAATATTTTAACTTTTTATTAGAAACATGTATGGAAACTCTCCCCAAAGCAATCCTCCAACTGTGGGTTGCTTAAACAGAATCAGTCTTCAGTGTTCTACTGAATACTAAAGCTGCTCGATAACTAAGGCTACTTTCACACTGGCATTTTGAATTCCGTTTGTGAGATCCGTTTCAAGGCTCTCACAAATGGTTCAAAACGGATCAGTTCATCCCCAATGCATTCTGAATGGATAAGGATCCGTTCAGATTGCATCAGTTTGGCTCCGTTCCGCCTCCATTCCGCTCTGGATGCGGACACCAAATTGCTGCATGCGGAGCCAAACGGATCCGTCCTGATTTACAATGTAAGTCAATGGGGACGGATCCGTTTTCACTGACACAATATGGTGCAATTGAAAACGGATCCGTCCCCCATTGACTTTCAATGTAAGTCAGGACGGATCCGTTTTGACTTAGACTTTTTTTAAAAAAGAATAAAGCAAACGGATCCATTCTGAACAGATACAAGCGTTTGCATTATAGGTGCGGATCCGTCTGTGCAGATACCAGACGGATCCGCACCTAATGCAGGTGTGAAAGTAGCCTAAGATGCAGAGACTACTCAACCTACCTCTGGTCTCCCTGTCCCAGCCTCTGCCTCCTTAACCCAGTTCTGCCTTCATAATTGTGTAATAGAGCTTAATAAAACTATCCTCACCTGCTTTCCTACAGTTTATCTGCTGTCAGAATTAACCACTGGCCGCAGTGCTCCCCTCTTCCTTCCCAGTGTGTCTCTGGTTAGTGCTGGGAAGATAGGGACTGGAGCGGGGCTGACAGTAAGTATACAGGAACATAGTACGCTTACTGTCAGCACAGAATTCTGCAGCCCCGCTCCACTCCCTATCTTCCCAGAACTAACCAGAAACATGTTGGGAAGACAGAGCGGAGCGGAGCTACACCTTTCAGGGCCACAGGCAGGGGTCCATAGAAACACAATGAATCTCCCATAGACTGCAATCGTAATTAATTGCAGTATAGCGGAGAAGTGATCTGAGGATTGCATGTTGAAGTCCTATAGAGGGAGTAAAAAGGAGTACAATTTTTATTTTATTTTTGTTTTAAAATAAAAAACTAATAATAATAATCAGCACTTCTGTGTACTAAAATGCCTAAAATATAAAATATCAGTGCATTTATTCTGTACAGTAAATTACATATATTATCACAGCCTGATGAACGTATTAAAAGAAAATAAACAAAACTTTATTATAATCCGTTTAAAATCAGGGAGATTCTATGTCACAAAGTCCATCAGGCAACCAGACTTCAATAAGTGTAGTGGGTTATACATTATCCCCATCTACACTTATTAAAGTCTGGAATAGTTCTTATCTTATGCTTGTTAGCAAGGTGCTGCTAATAATGTGCAAGCAAAGAAGAGCAGACACAGTCCAAATAAATAGTGGGCTAGGGTGTGACAACAGCACTCCTCTGTATTGACAACACAATGAGAGAGCTACATGTAGTAAGCCGCACTGACTGTACGAGGCATATGGAGTCTGGTCTGTAATTCAACCACTCATCCACACATTAATTACGCCTCAGTAGTTGTTACATTTGCTGATATACTTAGTACCACACACACACACACGATATCCACTCGGCTATGTTTGGAAAGGTCTATGTTTGTAGCCAATCATCCAAATCCCATACACCGTCGTTGTGTGTTCACTTTCTGGTGGACTCGCTCATCGTCCACATCCATGTCAGTGCTCTCTGGCTAAACTCTCAGATCGCCTATGTCTTTGTTGCCAGTAATAACTACCTTAGAGGTAAACTGTTAGTACACATTCACACCCTGCCTTCAGAACCGTGTCCTATAGACATTGACATCGGCTCTACGCGTTTCAACGTGACATATATGCGCCACGTGTCTTCAGGTGCTAAATTAAGGACGCCTGTAAAGAAACAAATGCCCTGCACTGATGTGTGCACGGCCTCCAGCTCAGAAGATAGCCATCAATTCTACATCTGCAGCTGTCAGATTGTGTTGTCAATACAGAGGAGTGCTGTTGTCACACCCTAGCCCACAATCCAATTGGACTATGTCCGTTTTTCTTTGCTTGCACATCATTAGCAGCAATAGAACTATTCCAGACTTTAATAAGTGTAGTGGGTTATACATTATCCCCGTCTACACCTTTTAAGTCTGGTTGCCTGATGGACTTTGTGACATATAGAATCTCCCTGATTTTAAACGGATTATAATAAAGTTTTGTTTATTTTCTTTTAATACGGCTGTGATAATATATAATCTACGAACGTCAACCATCTTTATCTGATTAGTGTGAGATAGTTACAGTAAATGACATAACCGAAAATAAATCTAAATAGCTGACTTTTTTTTTTTTTCTTTCAATGCTTCACCTCCCCCCCCCCAAAAAAAATTCAAAAATCAAAAAGTCATAGACACTTCAAAATACTGTCAATAAAAACTACAGATTGTCCTACAAAAAGTGAGCCCTCAAACAGCTCTGTGGATGGAGATACGGAACTTATGGGGTCAGAATATGGTGATGCAAGAAAAAAAATACAAATATTTATTTAAATTTTTTACTAAAAATTTTTTCATTTTTTTAATGTTTTTTTTTTACATATGGTGGAATTAAGTTTTTTTTTTCCCAATTCCGCCGCATTTGGAATTGTTTTTACAGCTTCCCACTACATTGCATTCAATATTAAATGGTGTCATAAGAAAGTTCAACTTGTCCCACAAAAAGCAAGCCCTCATACAGCTATATGAATGGAAAAATAAAAAAGTTATGGCTCCAGGAATGCAGGGAGTAAAAATGGAAAATCGCAGGGTCTTGGAGAAAAAAATGTATTTTATTTTTACTTGAGTTATCTATGTCTAATATTAAAAGTTACCTGGATCTGAAACATTTAAGTGGGACAAATATTGAAAAATAGAAGAAATTGGGAAGGAGCAAATACTTTTTCACAGCACTGTATGTGACATCTATAGAGTTTGGACCATGATTTAATGGGAAAGGGATAAGAATGGTATTGATGTCAAAAACTGGAAACCCATCTATTCTCTGGCATCATTTTCCTGTCCTTACCTGCTGGTAATGTGTCTGTTCTCTGCTGAATGTATCTTTTTGGATTTCATGACTTTGTGCGTGAGAAGTCCAGCAAGATCACTCTGCAGTGTATGTTCTTCTAAGGCCTCATGCACACGACCGTTTTTTTTTGCGGTCCGCAAAACGGATTTCCGTTGTTCCGTGACCGTTTTTTCTTCCGTGGGACTTCCTTGATTTTTGGAGGATCCACGGACATGAAAAGTGAAAAAAAAACTAAGTCAAGTTTGCATTGAAAATGATAGGAAAAACGGACACGGATCACGGACGCGGATGACTATCTTGTGTGCATCCGTGATTTTTCACGGACCCATTGACTTGAATGGGTCCGTGAACCGTTGTCCGTGAAAAAAATAGGACAGGTCATATTTTTTTCACGGACTGGAAAAACGGATCACGGACGCGGAAGCCAAACGGTGCATTTTCCGATTTTTCCACGGACCCATTGAAAGTCAATGGGTCCGCGAAAAAAAAAACGGAAAACGGAACAACGGCCGCGGATGCACACAACGGTCGTGTGCATGAGGCCTAATTCGGATGAATGTATACCACAATGCAAATGCATCTTCTGTACCAGATCAGGTCAGCTGGTGGCAATATTAAAGGTTAAAAGATTTCCCTGAACTGCAGTTCTGTTTACTGGTATTACAATGACTAAGACGATTCCTTCACCCCTTACAGTTTTCATGTTTTTCCCTTATTTATTACAGACACAGCTGCCAAATAAACATATTCAGCGCCAAAATGGTGGCATCGACTTTTATTGAGTAATAGCGGTCTGTGTAATTATGATGCACTAAGACTACATCTCTAGTCAACTAGTAAAATTCTTCAATTTGGCAGATATTCTGTATATTACATGTCAATAAAGGGCTTGGATCTCATCCCAATCAAAACCTTCTGGAAAGGTTTCCCTGCTTTGATTGGATGGGATAGGATCCCACTCTTGATATTAAATATATAGCTTCTCACACACGGCCATAATATGGCCTTAAAGGAAATGCAGCATCAAAAAATGACCTTTAAGTCACGTTCTTATGTTTAACATATTTTTAAAGAATTTTCCATGTCTATCTATATTTAAACAAAAACGATAAAATCCTGCAGTTTTCGCACTGACCATTCTTGGTCTGTACAGATCACTTTACTGCAGTTACCTGCTTATCTGTACACATAGGTGATATCATTACAGGCTGGATTAGAATCACAGAAAACACAAGATTTTACAATTCCTTGTACCATGACCTCTGCACAGGTCACCGAGCATGCCTAGAAGACTCTCCCATAGAAGTCAATGAGGTTTCTGCCTGACCATTGTGTCTATGGACCATGGGGCTGCCGTAAAGCAGTTTTCTGAATGCTTTCTAAATGCTGTTAAGAACAGCTCAGGCAAGATGGCCGCCCCCGTAATCCTGTTCAGGAAGCAGAATAAATAAATCTGCAATCAGAAAATATAATGAGATTAGATGGAAAGCTAATGTGCTGCTATCTGTGGTGACATATTTTCTTTAAAGCAATTGTCCCAGGTCAGCCCTTTTCTTACTTTTACTTACATCTTGATACAAGGTCAGCTTAGGTACTTACAGTAGGGTAAAGGACACTTTTGGGGATGTTGGCCCATTATAATGCAGAATATTTACAGGCTGGAGTGGATAAGAGCAGTGATAGGAAGGAAACCAATGAAAGAAAGTGACCACCATGCCTCTAAGATGCATGCTTGACAAGAAGTGATTGGGGGGGGGGGGCCACAATAGTTTTAATACACTTCCATCCACCTCCTAGTGTCACTATATTTCTGAGAAGCCATCCACTGTCTGTCGCATTTAGCTAATTAGTGAATGATTCTACAATGTTTAGCTTTTCACCAAGTTTCTGCACGAGCGGTCTCCCAATACTAGATATCAACTGTCTGGCATCCATCAAGAAATATCTCAAGTGGTACTTCTGCAATGACCCCCCCCCCCCCCCTCCCCCCGGGCCGATCGGGTCCCAGGTTTTTAGGAATGCCGAGTGGTGATGCGGCCTTACTAGTTCTGTGTGTCACGGTGCTCCTACCTGGATACTGTCGCTCCCCAAGGTTGAGCTCTGTACCATTCAAAGAAGTCCAGACTTGGTAAAGTTCAACAGTTTTACTTGAATAAACTTGCATCCAGACAATATTTGATCTGTCTCTTGGTTCCAGCAGGTTTTAGGTAGACTGGCAGGTAAACTTGAATACCTTTATTTCTCTCTGCTGTGCTAATCTCTGGCTGCAGTCTGGTTACTGGACTTTCTAGCAGTTTTGGTACCTTTTGAATGGGGGTGCCTTTGGCTGTTCACCCCCTTGTGTTACTCCGTTTATAAACCGCAAGGAGTCGTGGTGCTATATGAGCTGCTTCCCCTGGGACCTGCTGCAGGAGGAGATGGACGTTCCCCTCACTGCGCCATGTCTTGTCTCTTTCCAATTCTCAACTAACTCTTCCTACAACCCGTCCCTTGGCAGGAAGCAGGACTAGCCCACCTTTGCCCAAAAGAGGGAGAATGGAATGGTAAGTTCCATTCTATCTAAAGATCTCTGTCGGCCAGATACACTGCCACCTGCTGGTGCACCAGGCACATTACATGTAATAACAATACATAAGTTACTTAGCCATGTTATTAAGGCACAGTATGAGGGGACCTGGAAATAAATACACAGATAACATTCTCTGCTAGCCATTAGAGACAGTATCTAGGTGTAGGAATGGTAGTGCCCGCTCTGGGGTACTACACTTCTTGAAACAAGTAATGGATCCAGGTTGCAAAGATATAAGGATGAACATTATACAGGTCAAACATCTTGTCAATGAACTTGTGTCTTGGATTGGATCATGATCTCCAACCTGCGCCTCACGTAGCTAAGTGGCTTAGGCAGGGTGCTGAATTTCCTTAAAGAAGCACTCCTACAAAAATGTTTATCTTCACTACAGTTTACATCATGTACCTTTCTAACAGTTCAGAGAGTAATGTTCTTACCAGTGACTGTATTTGTGAGTTACAACCTCCCTTCTGATCCTCAGTCTGACTTTCCAAATAGCACAGCATCTTATTTGTGGACAGGAAGCCAGTTTCTCTATGTATTCCTGTATGATCGTCAATGTTAGTTTAATAGGAATGAAAAGAGGAGTAACTGACTTCCTGTCCTGTGTCAGTTGGAGATCAAAGTGTTGGTCACATGACACAGCTGAGGATCAGAAGGGAGGTTACAACTCACAAATACAGTCACCATTGAGATGATTACCCTCTCTACAATTTACATGATGTACTTTTCTAAACAGGTTAGATAATAAACATATTTATAGGGGTGCTACTTTAAAGTATGGTGACTTACTGGAAGTACTCCATGGTATGGAGACAATGGCAATTCTCCATGGGAAACAAATATCGAAACAAGTATCTCCCAGGGAAAAAAAAAACATATAATCAGCACCGCCTCTTGGAAGTGGCTCTCTGAGTCTTTGCAAATTCGTTTACCATGGAGCATTGACAATAAGTCTCCATAACAAGCAGTACTTCCAGTAAGTCTGGACTGGTCTCTTTAGGGAGATTCAGCACCCTGCATAAACTGCACTCAAGGCATTGCACCCGGCCAGCCAGAATCCTACTCTATATTGATGAAGTACCGCCAAACAGCTGTCTACAGGTGGATACCTGGCTTTGCTATATTCTCTTGTCTAAAATCCCAAGGCTTGTTGGAAAGTCGGATTTTAAATCATAGGGACGCACCTACAAGAGGTGGCGCTGGCAAGTTGGTTCTTTTCCTCGGCTGTTATTTCTTTGCATACTCCCATAGCTAACAAAGACTAGGCAGGTAGGGGTAGATGAAATAGAGCCAGTCTAAACACCTATATCCTCAACATAAAATGATCACACATGCTTCTATGTAGCCAGGGAGGCAAAAGTGGAGAGTTAACTGGAGCACCAATGACCATCCCTCAATTTATAGAGATCTACCAATATCTGATATCCATTTTGTCAGAGTTCCATAAGCCCTAGGTTTTTAACCTTCAATATGCGTACCCCATAGTAACACATACTACATCTCTAAGGCCTATTTCACACGAGCGTGACTGATTTGGCTCTGGATGCATTCAGGGAAACTCGCACTATTTTGCAAGCAAGCTCAGTCAGTTTTGTCTGCGATTGCATTCAGTTGTTTGTTTTCTTTTTCCGCGCAGGTGCAATGCGCTTTGATGCGTTTTTCACGTCACGCATCGCACCCGAGCAGAAAACTTGCTCGTGTGAAAGGGGCCTATGGGTACTAGAACTGTCCAAAAACTGTTTCCACAGTGTATGACAGCCTTGACGTTCATGAGCTGGCCATACACATTGAATAGATGTCCATCAAACGTCTGTTCAGCAGACCACTATACCTCTTGTGACCTCCACCCCTTACACATGCATGCTCAGCTCAGCTACACGTACTTGTGCTCTGAATGGGGACAGGGGAGTAAGCAACTGCCAGACACCTCTGGTTGGGTTGATATCCCCTGAGAACAAAAGGATTGGGAGTGTTAAAATCCAGCTGCCTGATCCATTCTCTTCACCAACACCAAGGCTGGGAGGCCCCGTAACAAATTAGAAGTTCAGACAAAATTGTCAGACTTTCCCGATATTAGTCAAATGTGTTTGGTCAACTTTAAAGACCGCTTTTTATCAGGGATACTAGGTGGTTTGAGGACTATTGGGCTGTAGATTGGAATTAATCCATTTGGAAAACCGCGGCTGTTAGTAATATTTGTCTTAATCCATAACATAATGATTAACGGTAAAAGAAAGGATCCAAATGTGTTTGCCAGAGGTCTTAATGAACACAATTACCCTGGCCCATAAAATCCACTTGAATTTAAAGTGCTGAAATTAGCTAAAAGTGCTTCACAAATGGAGATGCTTATCTCACGGCATTTCTGCAGTAGACTGACCTTGCTTCTGTTTGCTTTCCCTGTTAAATCACTCTACCAGGAGGAAATTGGTACTCAGAGAATTTACAAAGTACCCTACCCAAACAAGCGGGATGGGGTCAGTAGTAATAATATCAATTAATCCCATTGGGGTTATTTATTTACTAATCTTGGGTTCACCAGTCAGTGTGCATCACATTCTCCAACAAGTTGCTAAGGCCCCCATACACCTTCAATAGCTGTTGGCCAAATAAATGTCCAGCTGACCGGTATCTCTGCTGGTTCCTCCATACGCATACATGTCTCGGCTGAAAGTATGTGTGTATTCAATGAGAGGAGAACAAAAGGGTCGGGCAAAAACATTCATTTTGACTGATCCGTCTCTCCCCTGACATCATCTATCAGCGGAGACTCAGGAGCTTTTGGCAAACCCCCCTATTCTGCCAGACCTGCAAAGAAAAGATGACTTACCTGCTTCCCAGCGCAGGCTTCCAGCTCCTTTTTCTCCAAGCCTGCGATGCTCCGCTTGCTTCCAGCGGTGTCAACATCCGCTTTGACATTGCCGCAGCCTGTGGTGTCAGGCTCCCTTGCGTCATGACAGATGTTCGCAAGGGGAACCAGATATCAAACCAGATGTTGACATCGCTAGAGCCCAGTGGAGCATTGCAGGCCAGGAGAAGAAAACTGGTGCTGGGAAGCAGGTAAGTAGTCATCTGCCCTTTGCAGGTCTGGCAAAATGATGGTGGGCACGAAGGTGTATTCCGGAGTCCCCACCATGGTGACATTGAGCATGTTGGGAGTTGTTGTTCTGTCACTGTTTTCCTCTCCTTTTTTCCCTTTCTGCGCTTGCCTTTTCTGCTATTTTATTTTACAGCTACCTGAGGTAAAATTTTTGAAGGTTTCTGATTGGTCCATCGTTGCCTACCTGTTACTGGGGTACCTGTTTTCTGCCCCTCTTCTGATTGGCCAGTTGAGTCTCAGCGGTGGGAATTTCAAGTATTTATAGAGGGGGTCAGCGGGTCTGGAGCCTGTCCGTCGCTGATCCTGAAAATAAGAAGACGTCGTCCCGCCTGCCCTCCCTTTCAAAATCGCGGTACAGAATTAGAAGGGGTTTAGTCACCCAGCTTTGCTGGGGGGAGATTTGTGGTTTTACTGATGGTTTAATGGTTATTTATTAATAGATTAATTATTTATGGTTTAGGATTATTAAAGGACCGCGGCCATTTTGCACCATATTTCAGTTCTTGTCATTATTTTAAGTTAAGTTTTAGATGCAAGTTTTTGCTCCTATCCCGCAATGGAGGGTTTTGCCAAAAAACCATCCATGGGTGGCAGAGGACACATTTCATGAAATCATATAACCTTACCAATTAAATAATTAAAAGACACGAGACACTTTATAGTGGAATAAATAGGCCGTATTGCTTTATTTGGGGTTTTACCAAGTTATCATACCAATTTAGAAAAATATTAAATTAATAAATATCAATAAATAATCCAACCATAAAATATAAATAACTGAATAAATACTTAAAATTATTAACTTTAGGGACCATTAAGTTCACCCAGCACGAGCTGGGTGACCGATCACCCCTAAACAGGCAACACGACAATAAAATTGGGAGGGAGGGCGGGGCGCTGCTCCTTGAACGGTGCTCCACTGGAACTGACAGCTGGTAACCGGGTGCTGTCACTTTTAAACACACAGGCTTCCCGCCGAAAGTGACAGCTGCCAATCAGCTGTCCAGCAATTTTCCCGCTTCAGAACAGCTGTCCAATCCTACAGCTGTTCCAAGCGTCACGTCTCCAGGCAGATCACTAAGGGAACCGGCCAAAACCAGATTCCTGTCAGGTATCCCTAAATTGAAGGAAAGAAGTGGGGAGAAAACTACAAAAACAGCATCATTTAATAAAATAAAAGACCCGTGCCCCTGCCACCATGCGTCCCCCAAGCTATACGCTCTGGGGGGCCCCTTCATTCTTGCACAAGCCCTTTAAGTCTGTTGGTGGATACCATCTATAATACTGAAGAGTGCTAATTAAAGGGATAAAAAAAATACGTTTCCCATTAGGAGTCTTTCACTTCTTGTGTGGTCATGGTTTAGCAAGATGAGATGCTGGAGGTGGACATCCATACTGATACTCCCATCCGCTACTTGTCCATGGCAGCAAGAAAGAAATGGATCCTATATCCACAGAGAGGTAAGTGCTGCATTATCTATTAGTTTACTACTGTTGTTGTCATGTGATAGGCTGGAGGATAAAACAGTGTTATAGCTGCCATACACATGCAATAGCCGACAGCTATCTCTCCTGACTCCCCCAGAGTCCCAGACACATACAAATTCTGCAGACCCAAATATGTATTAAATGGGGATAGAGGAGAACGCCGCTGGTGGTGGCTTATGTCCTAGGACAGGGATCAGCAACCTCCGGCACTCCAGATGTTGTGAAACTACAATTCCCAAAATGCCTACTTGCTGTTTTCTTCTCAGAACTCCCATAGAAATAAATGGAGCATGCTGGGAATTGTAGTTTCACAACAGCTGGAGAGCCGCAGGTTGCTGATCCCTGTCCTAGGAGAATAAAAGAATAAGGTTAAATTATTCACTTTGCTTGATCCTCCTCTCCCCCAATAACATTTGTCCGGGATGAGTCAGGAGCTCGCTAAACACATTAGAGTCTGTCAGTTCAGCCAACAATACAGTAATGTGTATGGGGGTCTTTGTGATAAAAGTAGTCTAAGCATCAAAAATTCACCAAGCAGCCTAAATAAGTCAAAAGCCATAGCAAATCAGTGTTAGATCCTAGTGCTAAAGGACGTCATCACTAATTAATTTTCTATGACCAGGCTGTCAATGGTCCTCTGTACATGTACTGTATGTCACCTAAGGCTAGATTATGAACGGTATTAACCATAGTTATAGCGCATTCCTTCCTAGGGACATTTATGCACATGACGCATTAGACATGGCCCCAGGTTACAATATTTTTAACATACAGTAGTCTTTTCTGGGACATCATGACTTAGAAATTCACTTGAAATGTGTGTTCACTGTCATCATGGGCATTTAACTGGTAAACAGGCACTGCTGTCTCTACAAACAGCTGATCGGTGGGAGTGCCGGGAATCGGACCGCCGACAATCTGGTATTGGTGACCTATCTTGAGGAAAAGTCATCGATATGAGAAAACTGTACAACTTCTTTAAAGGAAACTTTGGGCGCTGGAGCTATGGTCTCAACTTAAAATGGTCAGTTTGGAACTAGGCTGGCCAGATGTCCAGCTTCCTGGCTCCTAGTCCTCTGTCCGGCACAAGGCCTGGACGGGAACCTGGGAGTCCTCAGTTTTTTTTTTGGCTCGGTGTGGTCACACAGTGATAGGCTGGAGCCACAGACTGACTGAGGGAATAAGAGCAGTGACTACACACCAGGACCCAGCGATGGACTGGCCATCGGGAGTACCGGGAGAATCCCGATGGGCCGATCGAATTATGGGCCGGCTGTCAATCACTGTCATTTTCTGTGTGATTTTGATTCATTTACCTGGCGGCTGGTGTCGGCGGCGCCGTCAGCCAATGACCGGCGTCCATCAAGCTGCGCTGGCCTGCCACTTCCCTCCGGCTCCGCCTCCTCCTATGTTTAGAGCGGCCCTGATCACCTCCCAGCGACGTGAGGTATCTCAGGGGTCACGCTCACGGCCGTATGCGGGAGGAGAGGAGGAGTATGGGAGGAGCCGAGCCCGTTCAAGCAACAAGGGGAGGCGGAGCCAGCGCCGCCGAGGAGGAACGAGAAAGTGTACGAGTACAGCGATAATTCAGTGCCACCACCACAGCGTCAGCAAGTAAGGTTAACAACAAGTGTTACCTATTGCCATTAGGTGTGACTTGCAACAACAAACATGTTAAAACACAAGACTAAACGTAAGGGAGGAGCCGAGAAGTTAAGAGACAAAAAAAGGCAAGCACTTGAGGCAGATGCCACTAAATGTGTAAAATTAGATGCATTATTTGCTGGAACGTCCGCAAAAGCTGAGAGCAGTGCGGGCCTGACTGCTATGGTAAGTCAGACATTATTATTTACTCCTTCTTAAACCACATACAGATTTGTGGACTTTATGGAACATATTTAGCCTACAGTTGTGACTTACTATATGTCTATTCTCAGGCTGGGTCCACAATAGAGGAGAGTGGAGAGGAGAGGGAGCATGAGGCAGGCGATGAATGTGAAGACGATAGAGGAGATGAGCAGGAACATGAGTGTAGACAAGAGAGAGAAGTTCTGAAAAAAGACAGAGGATTAGAGAGAGGAGAAGACATAACGCATGAGATAGTAGATGACAGAGGAGATGGAAACATACTTATACTTACAGTGGAATGTTTTTACTTATGTTTTTTTTTGAGTGTGTTTGGGAAAAATAAAGTGGGCCGGTCTGGCTGAAGTCCAGGGCCACTTTATTGTCCCAGTCCATCCCTGCCAGGACCTGCTCTGTATCTGCTGAACCAAAAGAGCTGAAGGACCTGTGATGATGTCACTGTCATGTAATCAATGCAGGAGGGGTGGAGCTCAGCAGTGGAGAGGAGAAGAGGTGGGGAAGGACCTGTGATGATGTCACCATCATGAGATCAGCACCCAAGGGGGCGGTGGCAGGCTTTCTTGCAGAAATTATTCACAAATTTCTGTGTGGATCTCTGGGCATTTCCACACACTTGAAGTTTTTTGTGTGAATTTGAAGCAGCTTTGCTGCAGATCTCACTCTTGCATTGAAAAGGATTAAATCCGCACAAAGAATTCACCTGCTGTGGATTTCAAAATCCACATGACTGGCCATTTGCCACAGGAAAAAAAACTGAAATCTCAAAAAATACTGATGACGTCTGTGTGACATCCGTATTGCATCCATTTTTGGGGGGGATTTAGGCTACATGCACGCGACCATATGTGTTTTGCGGTCCGCAAATTGCGGATCCGCAAAAAAAAGGATGACATCCGTATGCCATCTGTTCTTTTTGCGAATCCATTGTATCAATGCCTATCCTTGTCCGCATAACGGACAAGAATAGGACATGTTTTTTTTTGCGGGGCTACGGAATGGACATACTGATGCGGACAGCACACGGTGTGCACGAGCCCTCAGGTTGCAGTTTTTATGCACAAACATCCATGTGGGAAAAAAGCGCGTAATCCGCAAAGTGTGCAGGTAGTCTACAACCCCACAATCAGAAAAAAGGCAACACTGCTGCATTTTTTTGAGATTTTGGCAATTTGCAAGCCAGGCTATGACCCCAGTCAGTTCAATGGCTGCACTGCTACATATCGATAACTGGTCATGAGACAAAGGATTCATGTATTCAGTATAAAATACAGGAAGAGACCATTAGGTTTGGTATAGTAGTAAAAGTTACAGATCGCCCCCTCCCCCACTTATCTCTCTGGCCTTTCTGTTCCCTCCACTCTTGACTTGTGTCCAGCAGCTGTCTGTGCTTGTCATCCACTCTGTTTCTGGTATTAGCTGTAGCCAGGGATCCGGATGCCGGCGGAGAGGATGACTTCATGCTATACTCACATTTTCTGATCTACAATATAAAAACTCATGTGTCTGATGGTGAAGCGACTGCAGTTTCACTGGATGCTGTCACTGCTCTCACGTCGGGCCCTTTCCTTGGAATTTCCTACATTAGGCAAATAGGCAAGAACAGACTTATCTTTTTTGTCTCAGGAGGGAGTGAGAAATTTCTTTAAATTAGCAAGGAAATAGTCAGTCCTGTTTGGCAGCCCTGTCATGTCACCTGATTATTAACACAAGACTTAGGGCTCATGCACACAAACGTATTTTCTTTCCGTGTCCTTTTTTTTTTTTTCGCGGACTTTATTCGGAACAATTCATTTCAATGGTTCCGCAAAAAAAAATGAAGTTACTCCGTGTGCATTCCGTTTCCGTATGTCCGTATTTCCGTTCCGCAAAAAAATATAACATGTCCTATTATTATCCGCATAGTACTGTTCTATTAGGGGCCAGCTGTTCCGTTCCACAAAATACGGAGTGCACACGGATGTCATCCGTATTTTTTGCGGACCGCAAAATACATATGGTCGTGTGCAAGAGGCCTAAGGCTGAGTTCTCACGAGTGAGTTTTCCATCCGGCTGCGATGCGTGCATCATCTGTGTTCAGGAAAAATCGCGGCTGTTTTATATTGTGCGTTTTTCACACAGCTCTGGCTCCATAGAGGTGAATGGGGCTTGTGTGAAAAATGGAAAACATCCGGATTCAATGTGTTTTTCGTTATTCTTCACGCATGTGAAAAACATCAAAAACGGATTGTATCCGTGCAGAAAAAACTGAAACACTGAACACAATCGCAGACAAAACGGATTGAACTTTCGTGCAAAACCATCTGTTTTTCCCCAAACAGATCCGGATACAATCCGCATAGTTCGTGTTAAGGAGGCCTTATAAGGGTAAGGGCTTATGCTCATGACTGTTGGATATTTTGTGGTTCCGCAAATTGCGGATCAGCAAAACACAGATACCGGCTGTCTGCATTTTGCCTATCCAATTTGTCACAGGGCTGTGCTGGCATCAGCCTCAGGTTATGAACTGCGCATACGCTAGCTGTCCTGTGTGAGATTACGACGCTTCAACTGTGTGACGTCAGGGGAGCAGGGAGGGGAGTTGGAGGATGGGGTCGGTGCTGGGCTTCTTCACAATGGGCAGTGCTGTGCTCCTGAAACTCTGGTAACAGCCCCTTGGGCTCCTTATTGACCTAATCTGCATATTTATAATATTAAAATTTATTAAGTTTTTTCTAAATAAGCAAAAACATCCCTATATATGGCACGTGTATATTACGGACATGTTAGTGGAGACCTAGCAGCACATGTAAAGGGCTCTATATGCTAAAACTATCTAACAGAATCCCTTAAAACATGTCAAATAAATGTATTTCACCAATAAAAACCACAACCACATTGCAGTTTTAACTACACCTCAACCTCTACGTGTGAAAATACCCTTAAGGCCTCTTTCACACGAGCGTGGCGTGTGAGGGCCCAATAAGATGCGGGTGCGTTGCGGTAAAATGCGTGATTTTTCAGCGCGAGTGCAAAGCGTTTTAATGCGTTTTGCACGCCCGTGAGAAAAATCGCCATGTTTGGTACCCAGACCCAAACCCGGACTTCATCACTGAAGTTCAGGTTTGGGTTCGGTGTTGTGTAGATTTTATTATTTTCCCTTATAACATGGTTATAAGGGAAAATAATAGCATTCCTAATACAGAATGCAAAGTAAATTAGAGATGGAGGGGTTAAAAAAAAAAAAAAAAGTTAACTTACCTGCTCCATAGCTGCCGGTCTCTGTTCTATCTTCAGGACCTGGCAAAAGACCTGTGGTGACGTCACTGTGCTCATCACATGGTCCAATCACATGGTTCATCACCATGGTGTGGGACCATGCGATGTGACGTCACCACAGGTCCTTAGCCGGCAGCTCAACATTACAGAAGAAGACAGAGATCCGCAACTACGCTATCAAGTGGACTTGTGAGTTAATTTTTTTTATTTTTAACCCCTCCATCACTATTTTACGTTGCATTCTGTATTCAGAATGCTATTATTTTCCCTTATAACCATGTTATAAGGGAAAATAATGCAGATCAGGTCCCCAGCCCGATCATCACCTAGCAACCATGCGTGAAAATCGCACCGCATCCGCACTTGCTTGCGGATGCTTGCGATTTTCACACGGCCCCATTCACTTCTATGGTGCCTGCGTTGCGTGAAAAACGCACAATATAGAGCATGCAACGCACAAGTGATGCGTGAAAATCACAGCTCATGTGCCCAGCCCCATAAAAATGAATGGGTCAGGATTCAGTGTGGGTGCAATGCGTTTACATCACGCATTGCACCCGCGCGGAATACTCGCCCGTGTGAAAGGGGCCTAAGAGCACTCAGGGGTGAGGACAGGTGAGGCGATCGCCTCAGGCAGCACCAGGTAGGGGCAAGAGGGGGGCAGCGGAAGGGCAATGGGCTGAAGGGAAGGGGTTAGGTTAAGAAATTGGCATTGGGGAGGGAGGGTCGCCATTTCAATTTTCGCCTGAGGCAGCAGAAAGGCTAGGTGCACCCCTGTGAGCACTTGTATGGCCTTTTTCACATAGTCAGTATATGGTCAGTATTCGTAACCCAAAACCAGAAGTGGAACCTACAAAGAAAAGGTATAATCGAAATATTTGTGTCTCTTCTGTGTTTTGGACCCACTCCTGGTTTTGGCTTACAAATACTGATGCAAAAATACAGACCAAATACTGACTGTGTGAAAGAGGCCTTTGGCTGATTATCGGCCTGTGTAAGAAAAAGAAAAAAAAAGGGGTTAGGCTGGGTTCAAAGGATCCGTTTTTTCCCCCCTGCTCTTTTGATGGATCAGAAGAACAGAAAACGAAACGGTGATGTGAACCCAGACCAATTCTGGTTATAAGAAGGACGACTGTTAGATCAGTGGAGGTGACCAACTGTTGGGACCCCTTCCAATCAGGAGGCTGGACCCCGAAATGTGTGGAGCAGTTTGTTAAAGGGAGTCTTTCACCACCCGAGACCATTTTTAACCCTTGCATCACAGTGTAGCTCTCGGAGACCCGAACCTCCCCTGCCCTAACCTCTGACACCATCATGATGCTGCATCAAATCTCGAGCAGGTGCACATCGTCTTCTACTGGACTGCGCATGCCAGGAAGATGGCCAGTTCTGGGTCGACTGAACTGTGCGTCCTACAGGCGCATGCACAATTCAGTTGAAGAAGCTGATGTTCACAGAAGTACACTTACTGTAAGGGCCCATTCTGTCCGCATCCATTCCACATTCATTTCAATGGGGCCGCAAAACATGCGGACAGCACACCCTGCAAAAAAAGATATTGTGGACAAGAATAGGCATTTCTATGAGGAGAAGGACGCTCTGATCCGCAAAATGTGGAATGCATATGGCCAGTATCCATGTTTTGCAGACTGCAAAAACGAATATGGCCGTGTGAAAAAGCCCTAAAGGAGATGTGCACCTGCGTGAGATTTGAAGCAGAATCATGATGACTTTGGGAGCCTAGGTTAGGGGGCGGAGAGAAAAAGAGGGGGCGAGGAGCAGCTGGGCCCCTTTAGGGATAAGCACAGCCCCGTGGGCTTTTTATTCCTCATTAGTGTAATTATAAAAACCTGTTTTTAGGGGTCAAAAGAAAACTGATCAGGAAATAGAGATTTACTGGGAAATCACAATAGTGAGTATCACTGGCCTGGGTTGCTGCTAAGTCCCGTTCACTTCAATAGGGCTTAGCCGCACATAGAGAGTGGGGTCACACACATAGAATTGAGAGGCTTGGAGTCTTCTGGTTACTAATAGCAATGGCGCAGTCTCTATGTGCGATTTACTAGCTCTAGCAGTGGTTGCCACCAGTAGCAGAGCAGTCACTGTACTCCTCAAGCAGTTGTAACTAGTGACAGGACGGTATTCATACTCCACAAGTGCATGTCACAGGCAGCGGGACTGTCTCTAGACTTCACGGGCAGTTGCCATTCAGTGAGGCATGCTTTGTACTCCACACAGGGTACTTGTACGAGGCAACAGAGCAGATATTTTCCTCACTCATGGTGTAGTCACTCCAGACTTTTGAGGGGGCCACCACTAGGCCCAGGACAGTGGCGTTGCTATGGCTGGTGTCACCCAGTGAGGTAGAAAATGGTGTTCCCCCCCCCCCCCCCCCCCCGAAGCAAATATTTTTGTTAACCATATGTGGGGGCTATGGGGGTGCTACTGTCGTGGGGGGGCATCCGTTAGCTCAGCAGACCCCCCCCCCCCCCCCCCGATCGCCGACGGTGGGGGGGAGCTAGCAGGATCCAGAGCCTGGTCTCGGGAGGGGCACTTCCATATTATTTTCTGTCCGCCGCCACAAAACAATGTAGTGCTTATAGAACAGACTACACAGTGTAGCGGTATACTGTATACTGTGTGGCACAGTGTAGAGGTATACTGTATATTGTGTGGCACAGTGTAGAGGTATACTGTATACTGTGTGGCACAGTGTAGAGGTATACTGTATATTGTGTGGCACAGTGTAGGCTATATGTGTATAACATAAACATATTTCACATGAAAACTTACAGTTACTTGGCCCTTGGGGATCTCGGACACCACTTCAACACTTTGGCCAGGGGCTCGGCGGAGCTGATGTTGTGCTTTATGCTAATGAGAAAGATTTCATAATAAGGATTTGGAGAAGGGGCAGAGGGATAGCAGAGCAGGGAGAGGATGGTGCTGCTACTAGGGGGTCATACCATGGGGGAGTAATAAAGCCCATCATAATGCCCCCCAGTAGAAATAATTCTCCTAATAATGTGACAGTGCAAAAAATACCCCCTTGTAATGCCCCAGTTGAGCTAATGTCCCCATAGTGCCCCCATAATGTGCCAGTATAAAATACCCCTATATAGTGCCCCCAGTAAATACCCATAGTGCTCCTCTCCCCCCTTTCTCCTAGTGCCCCTTATAATGTACCAGTATAAAATGCCCCATATATAGTGCCCCAGTAGATGCCCTCAGTGTCCCCCATAATTTGCAAGTATAAAATACCCCTTCTTAGTGCCCCCGTAGATGACCCCATGGTACTCCTCTCCCCCCTTCCCCATAGTACCCACCATAATGTGTCCCAGTATAAAATGCTACTGTACAGAGCCCCCATATAAAATACCCCTTCTTTGTGGCCTCAGTAGATGCATAGAGGAACAAGGAAGGGACACGCCTGAGGACGGCGATACAGATTACTATGCAGATGAGCGCTTCCACAATGGAAGCGCTCATCTCCCTGTGCCCTGCCGCCATCAGAGTCACTGGTGTCACCCCATCACTGGTGTCACCCGGTGCGGCCCGCACCCGCCACCCCCCCCTTGCAACGCCACTGGCCCAGGACAGTCTCTTTCTCAGGCCACAGCGTCTCTCTGGGTGCATTTGTCAGGGCCCCTACTCACGTTTCACAGTACACTCTCAGGGGGCAGCTGCAGGGTACAGCGGGCTGGAAAAGTCATAATGTATGGGCACTAGTTCACCAGAGTAACAGGATCATGCCTACCATGTTACAGTTTCTAGGCTGGAAGTGGTCTGCAACCATCAGAGCGGGTGGAGGTCCTTCACTACTTCAGTTTTCAGCTCCGTCCACAGATTATCCTCACTGCACACTAACTACCGGCAGATACGCTCTCAGCAGCACTTAGTCCTACACACCCCAGCTGACTGACCACCAGGTGCCCTAGCCCTTCCTATTTATGAAATGACCTCATTTTGCCATAACTTGTTTGGCACGAGGGTGAACTGGCCGTAGGCCTTACAGGGAAATCTTGTGGTGGGCTGATGCCCAGGGGGCCACTAGAGCCCTCCTCACGGCCTCCCGCTAGATACATAATGATCTGATACGCTCAGCATTAATTCATACTAGGAGCATCAGGTACTTATGCCCCTGGCCGCCCTCCTGAACTCAACTGTATCACCATCCTCAGAACAATGATACAGTTGAATACTGTGAGGCAGGAGGCAGTAGTTTATGCTGCACTGTGGTAATTCGTTCTGCTGGGGCGGTATTTTGTGCTGCACTAAGGTACTGCTGCCCCTGCCTACTAGCCCCACTTTTTCTTAATCTGGATCAGCCTACAACATTGGGCCACTTTTAGTTTTTTTCTAGGGCCACCATGAGTTCCCAGTCCACCCCTGGTTTGGCGCCAAACTACATCTTCTGCACATAACACCTGACCTCAGGGAAGCCTGGAGCCGACTGCTACGTCAGGTACGGTACATCTCAAATACAATATACAGTATTTTAGGTTTACATAAAGTCCCCTGACCAGCAAAATATGTTAACATGGCATATCACAGGATACATAACATGGTGGTCACCAGTTATTTCACTGGAGGTTACAATTCAAGGTTACAGTTTGCTTAAAGGGGTGCTAAGTGGCCCTACAGTCCTAACTGGGGAAAGATTATTTACCCTTTTTTAACGTATTTATTTCAATTTAGTATGCATCTGGAAAGTCCTCAATAACAAAGGAAAAACGAGTCCTGTCAGATGTGCAGTAGAGTATTTATCTAAAGTAAACACTAATGAGTTAATCCTATTCGGGGTAACATCATTTGTACATTAACATCAGTTCATTACTATGTAATTTACATCCCTTTTAAAGCACTCTACATATCTGATGCTATCAGAAAGGCACTACAGGTCCTAACATGTCCTACTACAAGTCCTATCGTGTCCTGCCAGCTGTTGTGAAAGCATCCTGTAGGCCCTAAGTGCGCATAAACCCAAAACTGCCCCATCCAATCCCCCCATTTACATCTAAACCACCATGGCCGATTCATTCAAACCCACTCTAACAAAAAATTGTGGTTGATCCTTTCATAAACCGCAAATAATGGTACGAGTGGCGGCGTTACTGAAAGATACAACAGGCTAAATTCAGAAAAACTGCATCAAAGCGGACGGACGCTTTCTGATAATTATCATAGAGATAAAATACCGTGTAACTTCTCTGGTAGTATTAGGGCCCCTACATACGTGAATTTATACTGGTATTTTTTTATCACTAAAATTGCCATTTAGACAGCTTGTGTTTTTTCACACACCGCAAGTGTGTTTTATGGCTTTTTTAGCAGCATTTTTTCCCAAATGACTGTGTAAAGTGCGTTGTTTTTTTTAACCATTTTTCTCCTATAGAGATATGCAAAATAACCGTGCATATTACTGTTTCCCAGGGAGCTTTGCACTTTGGATTGCTGTGTTGAGACTCTTAAATGAGGCTCCACAGTGTTTTTTGTAGCTGGTCTCCCTAAGGTCAGCTATTGTTTTGTTTTAGTAGTCTCCTATAGAGAAGATGTCAAAATATCGGAAAAAAACGGCTTCAATATGCTGCATTTAAAAATAAAAAGCCAGAGCCAAAAGTCAAAAACTACCGAATTAACAAGACCGCCAGTGGCAGAAATGCTTGTTTGTCCTGGGTTTCAAATTTTCCTTAGACCTTCAGCTAACATCTAGAGCTGGTGTTTTTACCACAAAAAATGCATGTGCACAAAACCGTACTAAATCCTGTGTAAACCTGCAAA
Source organism: Bufo bufo (assembly GCF_905171765.1). Classification (NCBI taxonomy): domain Eukaryota; kingdom Metazoa; phylum Chordata; class Amphibia; order Anura; family Bufonidae; genus Bufo; species Bufo bufo. The sequence goes on along the minus strand of NC_053389.1, from coordinate 98,012,974 downwards.
GTTACTCACGTATATAGCGCTGACATATTCCACAGCGATTTGGAGACATTATCATCACTTGCTATCTCCAATGGGGCTCACAATCTAAATTCCCTATCACTTTGTCTTCGGAGTGTGGGAGGAAACCGGAGAACAACCCTGCAAACATGGGAAGAACATACAAACTCCATGCAGATGTTGTGCTTGGTCAGATCTGAACCCAGAGCTCCAAAGCACCAGTGCTAACCACTGAGCCACTTATCCCTCATCCACAGAATGAGGAAAAAGCATTAGAGTGGTGGGCGTTTGACCCTATCTCTGGCAGTCCCATAAAGAATGAAGGGTGGTCATGTGCGACCTGCCACTCCATTCACCCCCCTGAATGAATGGAGTGGCAGGTCACACATGACCATCTTTCATTCTTTATGGTAAGGTAACATTTCCATAGACTGCATACTGTGTCAGTTGTATACCTCCTGACCACGTACTGTATGTCCCACTGAAAGCCTGACTGTGACGTATACAGAGCCAGAAGCAGAATCGTGCACAGAGATATTCCTCATCTCTACTGACATCAAGAATCGTTTTCTATTCTGCTCTGAAAATGATGCATAGTCCTTACCTGTGCATTTACATTGTGGTCCTCTCTAAGATAGCACCAATCTCTGGGGATTCTAACAGTTTGAGGGTCTTTTTCCGGACCAAATGTTTGTCCCTGATAGTTGACCAGTATAAAGGTGCCATCGATAAGTGGGCAAGTGCTCATTTGTCGGGTGATCACATCATGTTTACGCAGAACATTGTCCTGAGTAAACAGCGGATGTGCTGCCAACAACATGCAAACTGCATAGGGAGCAAACAATCATAATAATGATTATTCATTCCCATTCATCATGTATTGGTGTCATTGAGAGTCCCTTTAAATGAGCGTTGATCATCTTGTATATTGTCAATTGGCATGTGTAACAGGACTCCTACACCTATTAACATGTTTGAGAAGGATCGGTAACAAGTGAAGGGGACAACCAAGGGCGTAACTACCATAGCGGCAGACCATGCGACTGCTATGGAACCCAGGGTAAGAGGGGGCCCAGTTGGGATCATCCCATCTTCTACTGGGGGTGAAAACTTGGTCAGGACTCTACGTACCCTCTAAGTGTAAGTTCACACCTGAGCGTTTTACAGCACGTTCCTACGCGCTGTAAAACGCACAACAAGGAGAAACCAATGCTTCCCTATGGGAATGGTTCTCACCTGGGCGTTTTACAGCGCGTACGATCGCGCTGTAAAACGCCCGACGCTCAAACAAGTACTTGAGCGTTTTTTAGGGCGTTTGTCGCGCGTTCCCGTACATAGACTTTCGGGAACGCGCGACAATGTGTGTTCGCTTGTCTCTGTATGCGCGCTTGTAAACGCCTGTACAATCGCGCATACAGAGCGCTCCTTTCAGAACGCTCAGGTCTGAACCCGGTGTAAAAGGAAAAACTTTTAGCAAATGAGGCAGTGGAAAAAATGGCCCAAGGGTCATTGAAAGGGGTTTAGGCAGAAACCCTTCTGTCCTGTGTGTAGGACCTGGTTTGATCCTTGCTATGGGGCCCTTACTTCTCTATATACACCACTGGGGACAACCGATTTAAGTCTCTTTCACAGCATTTTAACTTTTATTTTATATATATATATTCTATATGCTGTAACAATTAGAAGTAATGTGCAAGTATGAAAACTCAGAATAAAGGTAAGCAGATCTTCTGTAGAGGTCTTGAAGCTCTTGGTCTGCGGTTTCAAACCTACAGCATCAACTACTTACTAAAAACTGGAGCCTATTATGGGAAAGGAATCTAAAGGGTTTATTCCTATAGCCTTGGTGTTTATATTTCCCTACAGTGGTTTCATGGTGATGAGAAGTCCCTGACTGCGCTCTGCATAGTTGATCATTTGCTGCTCTAAAAAGAGACCTCAACAACCTCTCATTGCCAGACCCTCATGTGTAAAAACAAAAGCAGCCTAAGGACTATTGACCATTGCTCTCTGCCCCTTGCCAGCGCCCATCCCCACTCCTAATGCACAAACTGCATAGACATAACTAGATCAGGTAGGGAATTTGAACTATCTTATCAGATCCAAAATAAGCAATATTCAATTACAAGTCATACAAAAGCAAAATCTCATGGAGTTAAAGGGGAATTGTCATCAGAAAATTACCTATTGTTTAAATCAAGTTTTTATTTAAACATATTTTTTAAGAATTTTTGGTGGTTATTTTAATTTTCCATATCATTGACATTTAAAAAAAAATCTGAAAATCCTTCATTTTTTTGCCCTGACCACTAAGCCTAATAATAGGCACCACCACTTAACAGTGGTCTGAACAGATAACTTTTTTGTTGACATCTCATTATCACCACAGGCAGGATTACAATGAAGGGTATCACCTATATATAAATAACACAGGATTCACAATAGGTAATGGTTACAGCCTAATTGCTCACCCATAGAAGTAAATGAGATCCCTCCAGACTACTGTGTCTATGGCCTATGGTAGTTGCTGTAAAGCAGGCATGCTCAACCTGCGGCCCTCCAGCTGTTGCAAAACTACAACTCCCATCATTCCCGGACAGCCTACAGCTATCAGCCTACAGAAGGGCATGGTGGGAGTTGTAGTTTTACAACAGCTGGAGGGCCGCAGGTTGAGCATCCCTGCGGCAACTCTCTAAGTGCTATTAACAACAGATCAGCCAAGATGGCCATTCCTAGAATCATGTTCAGGAAATAGAATGAAAAAAAAAAAAAAGATTAGAAAGAAACGATATGGTTTTATCAGGTAGAAAAACATCCAGGTGACATTCCCTTTGAATCATGTTCTAAACAAAGGCAAAATCAGCTGCTCGTACCTTCCCTAGGGATTGGTGGCTTTGTGGTGGCTGTGCAGCAATGTAGCTAGATAGAGTCATGCAGGGCATGTGCTCCAGGTGCTGGGTGGGGTAGGCAGGGGCACCAAGGTAAAGCCAATGGAGACAAACAATCCTGATAAAGGCGTCAGAAATAAAGCTTTGTGAAAATAAACCTAAGGGTCCATTCACACGTCCGTAATTTGGGTCCGCATTTGTTCCGCAATTTGCGGACCCATTAGCTTTCAATGGAGCTGGAACGGACGAGAATCGCATTTCTGGGATCCACATCTGCATTTTCAGGATCCGCATCCGTTTTTTTCGGGATCCGTTTTTTCAGGATCCGCTATTCCATTCCTGAAAAAAATAGAACATGTCCTATTCTTGTCCGCAATTGAGGACCAGAAAAGGCATTTTCTATTATAGTGTCTGTGATGTGTGGTCCGCAAATTGCGGATCGCACATTGCAGGTGTCCGTGTTTTGCGGATCCGCAAAACACTTACGGATGTGTGAATGGGCCCTTAGTGTGCCACTCTACTCAGTGAGGCATATGGTGGGGGTCTAAACACCCATCCATAAATGACGATTCTAGTTCAGCACCAGGTGCCAACATCTCCCAGGCTCCAGAAGGAAAGGTACCTTTTCAAAAAGATAATCCATGCTGCTGGAGGAGGTTGTGAGGCATAATCTGAAGTTTCTGGGCCTCAAACTACCATATTCCATTTATAATAGAGCTGTCTTCTTATTGAGCTGAGGGGCATGTGGACTGTCTCAGGCACTAGACTCTAGGTAGGACAGCTACCCACTCACCTATAGCTACACCAGAGATATCTGTCATTCTGACTTTTTTCCATGTATAATAAGTTGTCACAATAATTTCTTCATCTGATAAACACCTATGGTAGGAGAACCAGCTTATGTCAAGTAAAGGCATAAAATGTCATATGCTCATTCCCTTTCTCCGAACACTGTCATTGAAGGGAAGCCTGTTTAAGCAAATTAGTTCTCAATAGACATAAATTGTGGTTAGCGAACCACCAGGAGAGTCTCAGGTCACATACGCCTGATTTGAAGTCACAAACGTTACCACCGTTATTTGTGTTTCCATAATGTTCTAGTCAAGACTGTTGACATGAAACCGGCGTCTTCCACACCTGACTGAACAACGGCCCACACACAAAAATAAGCATTCCCGTCTCACTCCTACTTCCGAGACACCTGTAAGACACCTGATCATTCAACGCTATCATGTTCTTTGCCCTCAGGCTCTGTCTGAACCATCTGTCTTCAGGTACAATAGTTGACGTGTGTAAGGAAAGTGACTGGGAAGAGCTTCGAACAATACGTGTGCAGTCTCCAGCCATGTATATTATGTATAACACAGGGATGTGCCACGGGTCATTTGATATGAAGAATGAATTATGTATATGAGTGTGTGTATGAACCAGCTCACCATTTTACCAGGTAACAATAATCCTGTAAATGGTTTAATACAACAATAGCCAACAACACCGGTCTGTCAGGTAGATAAGTATATTTATAGGATAAGGTCTGTTTCACACCACCGGCAGAGAACAAGCCACCGGAGCTCTCTATTGACTATAATGAGGTCCAGCGGAGACCCAGACGCCACCCGGCAAATATGCCGGGATTTGGGCGGATATAAATAAAGGTCCAGAGAGCTAAGGCAGGTTGTTCTCTGCCGGAACAGCCTACCAGAACTATTGCTGGCAGTGTGAAACAGGCCTAAGACAGTTGGGTCTTCACTGAATTTGTAGGGGTTTGTACTTGCATATGATGTGTCCCATAGAGAACAGATGGTTAGTTAAGGTTACAAAGATTTTTGTCTGTTGAGAGTCTATAGCCGGCCATAAATATTCAATAGCTGTTGGCCAAATAATCGTTTCGCAGACAACAACGTCTATCATTTATGTGTATTCAATGGGGAGAGAGGAGAAAGCTGCTGTCAGACACATCTCACAGGGGAACAAAGGGATCAGAGGAAAATATCACTTCACCCGATCCTTCTCCCCCTCAAAATCACATGTCGAAGGAGAGTCGGGAGCTCCTCATGCCTACTGGGTTGTCAGCCACACCCGCCGTTATCGGTGGATGCAGCCAACAATACACTAGTGTGTATGGTGGCCTCAATGTCTATGGAGACAGCCCCACTGTCCTTGACATCTCCTCTCAGTGAAAACAGGGCATTTGCCTATCTGATAACTTTTCTTGCCCTAGATAAGTGGTGTCAGTAGGCATTAGTCACTCATCTCCTTCCCTCTAGTCTATAGAAATTAACCTGCTTGTTCAACCAATCCAAGTAGGCTTGCCTTCCTCTGGATCAACATTGAGCAATCCCACCAGAAACATGGCAGACTAAACTGGTCAATCAGCGAGTCCTTGAGTACAATGGCAAATAATTGGGCAAATTTGGCTGCTCATGCCATACACGTCAATTTTGTCCAACTTTTTCCAATAAGGTTGATAACATTTTTACCCATGTTTATGGCCAGCTATGGATAGGCAGATTCTCTAATGATAACTAGCACCTATAAATATGTCCTATCCTTGTCTGCTAAGCAGACAACAATAGGGCATGTTTTGTTTTGTGGGCTGGCGGAATGGACAAGTGGATGCGGACAGCACACTGTGTGCTGTCCACATCTTTTGCGGCCCCATTGAAATGAATGGGTCCGTAACCGATTCTTAAAAAATGCAGATCGGATGCAGACTAAAAATACAGTTGTGTGCATGGGGCCTTAATGTGATCACTGGTACCCCTCCCCCTTCTATCATAAGCTTTACATTATTGTCAGCAGCAAGTCCTTTTCGTCAGGATGTTTACATGGGGCAATCGGGAAACAACGATTGTCATAACGTCTGCTCACCCAATCATAGGCCGGTGTAGGGTCTTCACTAGATAACAATGGAAAATTAGGCATTATACACAGAGTAAAGCAATTTGCATGGAGTCTGGCGGTAAGTACAGCTCTGTACTCTGTGTGCATCTGTATGTTGTCTTCATGCAGCACTGGATTCACTCCTAGCGGTACTTCTAGATAATATAGTACACCATGCGATGAAACATTTACTTTCTCACAAAAACTGTGTGTATTCATAAAAAATCTGCGGCACATAGAGATATAGTATGAGAGATATGTCTGTACAACACGGATCCATTACATGGTTATGCACATGAGCCCTTAAAGGGTTGCGATTTTCACTCAGCCCCATTTACTTCTATGGGGCCTGCGTTGCGTGATAAACGCACAATATAGAGCATGCTGCATAAGTGATTGGTGAAAATCACGGCTCATGTGCACAGCCCCATAGAAATGAATGGGTCCGGATTCAGTGTGGGTGCAATGCGTTCACCTCCTGCATTGCACCCGCGCGGAAATCTCGCCCGTGTGAACTCAGCCTTAGAGAGATGGTAAATTTCCTCCACAGTTTTGATACATGAAGCTGAGCAGCAGTGACCATATAAAATGAAATGTACTGTATCAGGTTGGCCTAATTGCTGTAGACTCTAATTTGTACTTTAGCTAATTGTAGCACAAATTGATAAGGCTGTCTGAGACCACCTTCCTTCTGCGTTTTGCACCTGCTAGAAAATTGTCTTCAGAATTGTAAGAAAACCATTAAAGCTTTCACCTCTATCAGTATACTGTGTTCAAAACTGCATGCAACACAAACAGGAGTGCATTCAATATACATAATAAAAAATGTAGCCCCGATTTACACAGGACGTTGAGTAGCGTAATGTTTAATTCTACACTGACCAAACATATAAATGCAACACTTTCGGTTTTGCTCCCATTTTGCATGAGCTGAACTCAAAGATCTGAAACATTTTCTACATACACAAAAGACCCATTACTCTCTCCTTGGCCGAGATAATCCATCCCACCTCACAGGTGTGGCGTATCAAGGTGCTGATTAGACAGCATGAATATTGCACAGGTGTGCCTTAGACTGGCCACAATAAAAGACCACTCTGAAATGTGCAGTTTGATCACACAGCACAATGCCACAGATGTCGCAACGTTTGAGGGAGCGTGCAATTGCCATGCTGACTGCAGGAATGTCTACCAGAGCTGTTGCCCTTGCAATGAATGTTCATTTCTCCACCATAAGCCGTCTCCAAAGGCATTTCAGAGAATTTGGCAGTACATTCAACTGGCCTCACAACCGTAGACCACGTGTAACCACACCAGCCCAGGACCTCCACATTCAGCATGTTCACCTCCATGATCGTTTGAGACCAGCCACCCGGACAGCTGCAGCAACAATCGGTTTGCATAACCAAAGAATTTCTGCACAAACTGTCAGAAACAGTCGCAGGGAAGCTCATCTGCATGCTCGTCGTCCTCATCGGGGTCTGGACCTGACTGCAATTCGTCGTCGTAACCGACTTGAGTGGGAAAATGCTCTCATTCGATGGCGCCTGGCACGTTGGAGAGGCGTTCTGTTCATGGATGAGTCCCGGTTTTCACAGTTCAGGGCAGATGGCAGACAGCGTGTGTGGCGTCGTGTGGGTGAGCGGTTTGTTGACATCACCGTTGTGGATAGAGTGGCCCATGGTGGCGGTGGGGTTATGGTATGGGCAGGTGTATGTTATGGACAACGAACACAGGTGCATTTTATTGATGGCATTTTGAATGCACAGATACCGTGACGAGATCCTGAGGCCCATTGTTGTGCCATTCATCCACGACCATCACCTCATGTTGCAGCATGATAATGCACGGCCCCATATTGCAAGGATCTGTACGCAATTCCTGGAAGCTGAAAACATCCCAGTTCTTGCATGGCCAGCATACTCACCGGACATGTCACCCATTGAGCATGTTTGGGATGCTCTGGATTGGCGTATACGACAGCGTGTTCTAGTTCCTGCCAATAAGCTGCAACTTCGCACAGCTATTGAAGAGGAGTGGACCATCATTCCACAGGCCACAATCAACAACCTGATCAACTCTATGTGATGGAGATGTGTTGCACTGCGTGAGGCAAATGGTGGACAGATACTGACTGGTTTTCTGACCCTCCCCTCCCCTCCCCTGTATGGCAAAACTGTGCACATTTCAGAGTGGCCTTTTATTGTGGGCAGTCTAAGGCACACCTGTGCAATATTCATGCTGTCTAATCAGCACCTTCATACGCCACACCTGTGAGGTGGGATTGATTATCTCGGCAAAGGAGAAGTGTTTATTAACACAGATTTAGACAGATTTTGAACAATATTTGAGAGTAATGGGTCTTTTATGTATGTAGAAAATGTTTCAGATTTTTGAGTACAGCTCATGCAAAATGGGAGCAAAACCGAAAGTGTTGCGTTTATATTTTTGGTCAGTGCATTTTTATCCACATTTTGTATTAGAGTTTTAGTACATTTGCCAAAATTTGCCATTTTTTTTAACTAAATTTGGTGCATCTAGTTTTACTCAGATCTAGAAGACATCTGGCATCAGCTCAGTGAGTAGAAGAGTGTGGCCTAAGATGCAACGCTTTGGACCAACACTGCTGCAAAATTTTGGCACATGTTAACCAGTGGTGTTAAGTTAGACAACAGTGTCTAGCCATGCACCAAATTTTTCATCCAGCCTGAGTCACTCTGATAAATATGCTGCTTCTTTAGACTAACTGTCTAAAGGCCCTCATACACATTAGACTATTGTTGACCAAACCCACCAATTTAGGCCAGCAGTCTAACATGAATGGGAAGCTCCTGATGATACTGGGGAAGAGAGGGATTAGGTGTGCTCATTTTCAATGGTCAATCCTTCTCCCAGAAAATAGCAGCTCTCTGCTAGAGAGATAGAGGTTGGCACATGTATAGAGAGATAGAGGTTGGCACAACAAGTTTGGCAGACAGCCATTGAAGTTATATGCGCACCGTTTACACTGTCTACAGGTTTAGTAAATTGTCCCCTTTGTTCTCTTAGGACTGATATCTGTAGTGGCCAGTGCGAAAACTGGATGGTTTAATGATTTCTCATAAGGTATAGACATTGACATGGAAAATTAAAATTAATCAAAAATTCAAAAAAAAAAATCTGCTTAACATAAAAACTTGATTTAAACAATAGGTCATTTTTTTCATTCCCTTTAAGACACTTTGGCCACACGGTGTTGGTGACAAAACCTTATTGTATTCAACCCTTCTTTGTGCACACTTCTACCCTGGAGCCAATTCACAGATCTCTAGCTTGTGGGCAGTTTTCAAAAAGGTTCACTAGAAGAAATATGGTTTTTGCCCTATGTGACCTTATGTTCTCCTTGACACCTTCAAATGTCTGAGTGACTAATGCTTACTGGACAAATGCCACCTTTCAAGATCCCCACTGGAGCAACAGCTCGAAAAACTTCACTCTTATTTCCCCCTCTTATGGTATAATGCACTCAATGCCTTTCAATAAATAAGTAAATTAGTAGTGGTGGGGCACTCTCTATAGTATTGAGTAGGGTTTATTAATAAATGTATAGAAGTAGATAAATATCCAAATGATCTATAATACAATTGATTTAGCAGCAATAATAATACGTAGAATACTTAGACTCACGTATTCACTGAGGAAAATAAACTGTCAGATGACATGCAGAATGTAAAAATAAATTCCCCATTAAAAGTGTCCTGTCTGACCCAGGAAGAAGTACAACAGCGACTTAAAAAGATTAAAATAGACAAATCGCCAGGACCGGATGGCATACACCCCCGTATCCTAGGGAAATTAAGTAATGTCATAGCCAGACCCTTATTTCTGATATTTGCGGACTCTATACTGACAGGGAATGTCCCACAGGATTGGCGCGTGGCAAATGTGGTGCCAATATTCAAAAAGGGTTGAAAAACAAAGCCTGGAAACTATAGGCCGGTAAGTTTAACACCTGTTGTGGGTAAACTGTTTGAAGGTTTTCTGAGAGATGCTATCTTAGAGCATCTCAACGGAAATAAGCAAATAACGCCATATCAGCATGGCTTCATGAGGGATCGGTCATGCCAAACTAATTTAATCAGTTCTAGACTTGACGGCGGCGAATCAATGGATGTCGTATATCTGGACTTCTCCAAAGCATTTGACACTGTACCACATAAAAGGTTAGTATATAAAATGAGAATGCTCGGACTGGGAGAAAATGTCTGTATGTGGGTAAATAACTGGCTGAGTGATAGAAAACAGAGGGTGGTTATTAACGGTACACACTCAGATTGGGTCACTGTCACTAGTGGGGTACCTCAGGGGTCAGTATTGGGCCCTATTCTCTTCAATATATTTATTAATGACCTTGTAGAAAGCTTGCATAGTAAAGTATCAATTTTCGCAGATGACTCTAAACTGTGTAAAGTAATTTACACTGAAGAGGACAGTATACTACTACAGAGGGATCTGGATAGATTGGAGGCTTGGGCAGATAAGTGGCAGATGAGGTTTAACACTGACAAATGTCAGGTTATGCACATGGTAAGGAATAATGCAAGTCACCCGTACATACTAAATGGTAAAACACTCGGTAATACTGACATGGAAAAGGATCTAGGAATTTTAATAAACAGCAAACTAAGCTGCAAAAACCAGTGTCAGGCAGCTGCTGCCAAGGCCAATAAGATAATGGGTTGCATCAGAAGGGGCATAGATGCCCGTGATGAGAACATAGTCCTACCACTTTACAAATCGCTAGTCAGACCACACATGGAGTAATGTGTACAGTTCTGGGCTCCTGTAAACAAGGCAGACATAGCAGAGCTGGAGAGGGTTCAGAGGAGGGCAACTAAAGTAATAACTGGAATGGGGCAACTACAGTACCCTGAAAGACTATCAACATTAGGGTTATTCACTTTAGAAAAAAGACGACTGAGGGGAGATCTAATTACTATGTATAAATATGTCAGGGGTCAGTACAGAGATCTATCCCATCATCTATTTATCCCCAGGACTATGACTGTGACGAGGGGACATCCTCTGCGTCTGGAGGAAAGAAGGTTTGTACACAAACATAGAAGAGGATTCTTTACGGTAAGAGCAGTGAGACTATGGAACTCTCTGCCTGAGGAGGTGGTGATGATGAGTACAATAAAGGAATTC